>NC_048307.1:1036195-1384177 GCF_013100865.1 Trachemys scripta elegans | reverse complement strand
CCCCAGCCCCTCCCACACTCCAAACCTCTCACCCCCACCTCCCCCGAGCCCCATCCGGAGCCCCTCAGCCCAGACCCCAACCTCTTATTCCTGCCTTCCCAGAGCCCCCAGCCCCTCCCACACTCCAAACCTCTCACCCCCACCTCCCTCGAGCCCGCATCCCGATCCCCTCACCCCCAGCCCGGAGCCCGGACCTCGAACCTTTCCCCCGGCCTCACCCCTGAGCCCTAATCCCAAGCCCCTCAGCCCGGACCCCAACCTCTTACCCCCACCTCCCCAGAGCCCCCAGCCCCTCCCACACTCCAAAACTTTCACCCCGGCCTCACCCCGGAGCCTGGACCCTGAACCTTTCACCTCGGCCTCACCAGAGAGCCCACACCCCAAAACTCTTACCCCTGGTCTTACCCCAGAGCCCACATCCTGAGCCCCTCACCCCCCAGCCTGGAGTCTACACCCCGAACTCACTCCCACACCCTGAACCTTTCACCCCAGCCTCACCCCAGAGCCTGCGCCCCTCACACCCCCCAGCCCAAAGCCCCATCTTGCACCCCTCAACCCTGGCCCCATCCCAGAGCCCGAACCTTTCACCCCAGAGACATCACCCTGAGCCCCTCACCCCCCTCCCACACCCCCAGCCAGGAGCCTACACCCCAAACTCCCTCCTCCACTCCAACACCCTGCCCTGCCCTGGAGTCCCCTCCTGTACACTGAACCTCTCACCTGGCTCCACCCCAGAGCTTGCATCCCCAGCCTGGAGCCTGCACCCTGAACCCCCTCCTACACCCCACCATCTGCCCCAGCCCAGAGCCCCCTCCCACCCCTCAAGCCCCTCACCCCCACCCCAGAGCCTGCACCCTCCTTCTGCACCCCCAGCCCTTCCCCCCTCCCGCTCTTCCTAGGTGGCCCTGCTCCCCACAAGCCACCTGCAGCTGCTTGGGGAGGAGGGGTCAGGTGAAGATGCTCCAGCTGCTTGGGGAGGAGGGGTCAGGTGAAGATGCTCCAAATTTGGCTCCCTTCTTTGGGCAGTCCTGGACCCCAGGAGCCTCCACTTCAGCTCTCTGAACCCTCTGGGGTGGGTCCACACTGCAGTTAACCCCCCTGCTGGCCTGGCTCAGCGGACTTGGGCTGGGACGTTGCTGTGTAGACATCTGGGCTCTCTAGGTCCCAGCGCGTGGGGGTCAGGGGGTCAGGCAGCCCCCCCCACAGCAATGTTCTAGCTCCACAGCCAGCCCCGGTCAGGCCCAGGGTCAGGGATAGCCTGGGTTTAATTGCTGTGTAGACACACCCGCCCACACCTCCTCCAGCAAGTGGGACACAGCAGCTGCTCCCCTAGGTGGCTGTGCAGGCCAGTCCCTTGCCAGAGATGCAGGTAGGGTTAGAGTGGTTTTGGGTGTGTCTCTGTCAAGGGGGGTGGGGGTTGGCCTGGCCTGGCTAGTCAAGGACACACTGTGCCTCAAGGTCTGTCTACACTGTAATGTTAGCCCAGGGTTAATAAAACTCCACTTAGCAGACCTGGGGCTTCAGCATCTGCACAGTGTTATGCCGGCTGAGTGTAACCATCCGTCTTCCAGACCTCCTAGCGCCCTCCCAAAGCAGGGCTGTTCTAGCCCTTTGTTCGCTGTGCAGCGTGGGGAAACGTGACTGGCCAGAGAATGACGCAAGTTGTCCCGTGGAATTGTGGGATCCTTTTGGCAGATGCCCACAGCACGAGTCCAGTGGGGCTGCATCCACACCGCAGAGCAATAGGGCTTGATTCCGGGGCCCGGCCTGATGTAGGCTGGGACCCTCCGCCCCTGTGGGTCCTGGGACTATGGGTCTGAGCCATGGGTTAGCGAGACTGGTGAGTTGATGGAAGGGGGCCTAGGCTCAAACCCTGGCTTTACACTGCCGTGTAGACCTGCAAGCAGCCTGTCACCAAAACACACCCTGTTCTCCCGTTCTGCTTTGCTCAGGCGCCCTCCTGTGGTGGCTCCTGGCGAGTCTGGGGGGGGGGGGGGGGAGAGCCCGGAAAGACTCCTGCAGAAGCAGACAAGCCTGGGGCTCCGAGTCCCCAGCCTGTGCCAAACACAGGGCCTCCCTCCAGGGAGCAGCAGCCCTGCTGCAGGTTCAGGGCCGGGATTGCTGAACAACTTGCCGCGCTGTTGGCTTTCTCATCCGTGCGTCTGGAGCTGCTTTCCCACAGACACCCCGGCAAGACCTCTGCCCAGCGCTCCCGCTGCCCTGTGTGGGGAGATCGGGGGCGTGGTGCCATCAGGGGCAGACAAGGCAGAATGCCCATGGGCCCCTGGAAACTAGCATTAAGCACATCTGCCTCGCCCTGCACCTGCTCCAGGGAACCTCGTGGCAGGTCCCAGCCTCCAGAGCTGCTGCCCGCTCTGGATTGGGCAGTGCATCTCGGGGGCGGGGTTGGCGAGCGCTCTGTGCACACAGCTCACGCTCTGGAGAGGGGTTCTGGCTGTGTGAAGTGACCCTGAGCCTCTCTCCATCTGGCTGTCCCTGCCCAACGGTCCGCTGGAGATTCCCTGGCAGGCCAGAGCAGCAGAGGGCTGGACAGAAGCACACAGACTGGAGAGAAGGGGGGAGGCCAAGGGAAGATGACCAGGGTGCTGAGCAGTGAGAACAATTTTGCTCCGTAAATACCAGTGTCAGGGAGCAGGTGGTAGACGTTTGACTGGCAGGCTAGAAAGCATGGACCAACTCAGACTAGATGGCACAGCAAATGCAGGATGGTTTGTGAGTCTCTCTCCGGTGTCTGTATGAATCTAGTCCATGTTCCCATGTCATGAGGTGGCAGCTGTTCGGTGGCTTACCTGTAACAAGTTTGGGAGGTCTTCCAGGGGACAGGTCTCTGCGTCACAAAAGCCATCACTACAATTCCCTCTTGCTGGAACTTTTGGTGGGGAGTCCATTTGAACGGAGAACACATTCCCCTGGATCCGTGGGGACGGGGTGGCAGCGCACTAGCAGGGCAATGCACGTGATGCTGCGTCTGCTCTGTGCATAAAGAGAGGCTCTTGGTCTCCAGGGCTGTCAATCCGACACCTTTCACCAGCAATACATTCACTGCAATGAAGATGAGGCGAGCAGTGAGTAGAGGGGTGTGTGAGAGAAGGTCTCACGCTGTGTTTCGACATTGTGTGCTACAGACCTGCTCTCCCAGCACTTTCCTGATGATTGTCACAATTAGGAGATTAATTGAGTGGAATAGATCCCCGCTGACAGGGATTTTATAAGCCAAGATGGAGACAGGCTGCTTCCTGGCATATGTTTGTCACTGTAACTAGCTTTGACTTCCTGGACGCAAAGCCAGTTTTGTAGACGGCAAAACAAAGACTTTAGATGTCATGACTGGCAGGGCCGTGGGGGCACTGCAATGTCCTGCCCCACAGGTATGCTGGGCAGGCTGTGAACACTGCTGAGGCCGTGGCGAAGGGCTCGCCAGCTGTGACAGCTCTAGGTCACTGCTGTAGGGGTAGTTTGCAGCCTTCTCCAGCTGCACGTGCTCTTCTCAGTTAGGGTTATAGATCCTGGGCTGAACAGGGCTGGTTCCTGGGCATTTCTTGACTTAGTGTCCTGAACTTTCCTCCCATATGACATAAGGCAAAAATAACGCCTGTAGCGAGGATACTCTGCACAACAATCCATCCACTTTCCATCCCTACAGAGCTTAGCCAGGGTAGGTTTAGGCCTAAGCAGGGTTGACATAAATAGGTGACCCAGGAATAACAGTGTACCAGTAAGGTTACAAGCTGCCGGACTGGCTGATGTCTTGCTACAGAAGCTAGGAAGCTCCCTACTCGACTGAGTTACCCGTGGTGGGGCCCTGCATCTCTGGAACACTGAGGAGCTGCCGCACGGACACATTTCTGAGTTGCAAACTCACCGTAACAGCTCACACCAGAGACCCAGACCTCCCTGTGGGCAGCTCAATGGAAGCCTCTGCTCGTCTGCAGCGGTGCTCAGAAAAGCAAATGAAACTAAAGTGGACTGGAAATGATTTCCCATCCCTGGAATACTTTCCGTTTCCCCCATCTCAAATCAGGAGGAAAACCTGAAACCTTAAACATTTTTTTCAACCCCCCCCCTCCTTTTTTTTTTCAGTTTGGGTTAATTGAAACATCTTGTTTCACAAATTTTGAAATGTTTTTTTCTATTTTACCTTTAAGAATTTTTTTTAGTGTAATTAGTTTAAAATTTGAAGTAAAAAGTTATTTTGAATCAGAAAAACAGACCTTTTCATTACGAAAATGTCAAAGTGAAATGTTCTGACCATTTGGAAACATTTTTTGAGTTGTAACTGACCCTGCTTTGCAAACAGTTTCAGTTTAAACAAATCAGCAGTTCAAAAAAAAATTTTGTTGTTCAGTACCCAGCCCGCTCTAAATAAAACGTTTGGGTGCATAAGGAGTGGGATGGAGAATAAAACAGAGAAGATAATTGCAGTGCTGTTCTAAATCAATGGGTCGCCCTCATTGGGCATACTGGGCACAGTTCTGGTCACCTCCTCTCAAAATGGATTTTCCAGAAAGAGATGGGTGATGACAGCAAATGGTGGCTTGCAGAGATTGAAAAATCTGGGACTAGTTACTTTAGAGAGGAGACATAATAATGGTATAAAAACAACAAGGAGTCTGGTGGCACCTTAAAGACTAACAGATTTATTTGGACATAAGCTTTCGTGAGTAAAAACCTCACTTCTTCGGATGCATAGCTATTTACTCACGAAAGCTTATGCCCAAATAAATCTGTTAGTCTTTAAGGTGCCACCAGACTCTTTGTTGTTTTTGTAGATACAGACTAACACGGCTACCCCCTGATACTTGACAATAATGGTATACAATATCATGAATGATAGAGAGAAGTATTGGTATTGCGAATGTATATTCACTTTTTTCCATAATACAAGAACAAGTGAATATTCAATAACCTTGAACAGCAGCAAATTTAAAATGGATGAAAAGAAAGTGTTTTTTATACACAGCACACAAGTAGCCTGGGAACTCATTGCCATTAGATATCACTGAGGCCAAGACCCTTAGCAGGATTCAATAAAGGATTGGACATGACTGTGGGTAATTAGAACGTCCAGAGTTACATTAGTACAGATTAAAAAAACCCCAAAAGACAACACACACAAAAAGGCCTTCTGCTTCAGGGCACAGCCAGTCACTAACTAATGAGGGGTAGAAAAAGCTGTCCCTGGGGACGGTTGCTCTATACCGCCCATAATGGGGTTTCTGGGGCAGCTGGCGTGGCCGCTGTTGGCGCCATGAGGTTGAATTAGAGGGAGCTCTGCTCTGACCCAGCCTGGCCATTCCTATGTTCCATGAGTGGGAAAGACAATTCCGCTAGAGATGAGCCTGAACCAGAGACTCAGAGTTTAACATTGAATCTTAACCCAGAGGTTGCAAATGGCCCCAGTCTTTTAATGTGTCCCAGTTCCAAACCACCCCACTAGAGCTGGTTCCTAGTTTTGCAGCTCGATCCATCTCTGTTTAATGCGTATTCGATGCTGTCTTCACACTTGAGGACGTGGCTCTGAGGATGTGTTTCTGTAAACGCTGTACCTGTTCTGTGCAGAGACCTTCTACTGAAGAGAAATCTGTTGTGTGCCTTCCAAAGTGTGAAAACCAATCCTGTTCCTTAACAAGCTCCCATCACATCACAGGTAGCCTTTCCTCTCCGTTCATTTACAAGTGGCAAATGGAGGAATATCCAAGTTTGTGTCGGTCGTGTTAAGAGAAGTGAGTCATTGCTAATGTGGATGGACACAGATGGGCAGTGGAGCAAAGTTCTGGCAGCTCCAGGTTGAAGTGGGGTTCTCGATAGATGCGTGAGAGCTCTGCCTCTGTTTGGAGAAAGGGGCTCCATTTCCACTGCCCCATTGCACTAGGGAGAAGCCTTGGAAAAGGAGTGCACCCTAATGATGGGCATTTGGGGCCTCTCTTGCCATGGCCTGCATGTGTAGGGTGCCTGGAAAACACTTTGAGCCAATGCAACCGAAAAGTTATGGATTGTCCTGAGATTGCCCACTGTAGGCCTGGCTTGACGTGAGTAACTGGACATGGGGAAGGCCGCACTTCTTGGGAGACAGGATTAGGGAGGCGAAAGGACCAGCAGGCTGGTCACAGAATGGCTGCCCTAGCTAAGGTAAGTGGGACACCCAGGGAACCATTTACAATGGAGAAGGTAAGTCAGGCATGGAAAGACGAGGTAATGAGTAAGTCGGCTGTGGACAGAGCGTGCTGGACGGGGATTGGTTCCTGCAGTGTAACCAAGCCAATCCCCAAACGTCCTGCAATGGAGTGTGTAAATGTATAGACTGGAAGAGATGGACCGTGTAACTGTGGATGTGGCACGCCCTACGCCCACTCCCAACACTTGAGCCTCATCAACTCAAGTGTAGTTTAATTGTATGCCATTAAAGGAATCTTAAGTGATACCTCCCCCCCCCACATCTGACCGCCTCCCTCCCACACACGTGCGGGGCGGTTTCTTAGGCTGCTGGTGCTCGACTAGCCCAGGAGCACTATCTGCAGAGCCAGTTTAAACAATAATAGTGATTGTCTCTGCTTTCTCAGCACAGAGAGCTCATTCAGCTGCATAAAAGTACCTGTCTGGGTACGTGGGAAGAAGGATGATAACAGGATGAGATAGGGCAAGATATGCTAGTCCAACACAGCGGGATGCTGCCAGCTCCTTGCCAGCCCGTTCAGGGCCGCATGCTGCTGCTTTGTTTTACGTAACGTCGTCAGATGAGTTCAAATGTAAAGAAAACAATGTTTCCTGAACAGCACGTTCAGGAGGGAGGAGGAATTAGAGGTCTGGGACAGGTGCCCAGCGGGGGTAGGTCAGTCTAGTTTCATTCATTTCAATTGGTAGATCTCCAGCTGGGGAACTGGCCCATTGGCTCCACTGGAATGATGTTAATTTACACCTGGTGGGGATCTGGCCCTGTATATCCCAAAGCAAGGCGCCATGCAGAAAGCCTTGAGGAGACTTGGCAGTGACTTCCAGCCGTCTCAGCTGGTGGCATTCTGCCCTGGCTTTTCCTCCTAGGTGCTAAATGGGACTGGTGCAGACCTGGGGGATGTTCTGAGCAAGATGCACAGGAAGCAAGAGACCTGATCTGCTACAAAGAGACAGACACGTGGCAGGCTCTCCCTGGGCAGTCTGTGGTCCCTGTGTGTGTGTCCCCACTCCTCACCAGAGCATCCTGCTGCTCTAAATCCAGACCCTGGTGCCTGGCCTGAGTTGCTGGGGTCTGGTAATGGAGACATAATGGGAGAGCAGGTGGGCAGGCTCCCCCATGCCCTGGCATAATGGTGCTGCCTGGTTCTGCTGCAAGGGGCACTGCGGCCACAGAGCCGGGGCCGGGATTGGCTCCTAGGGGATGACACCAGGGCAAAGAGAGTTTCTGTGGCCTGTAGTGAGACCGGATCTGAGCTCTCCCCCTGCCACACACAGCTGTGGGAGGGCCCTGCGAGCAGGGGAGGTGCTCTCTGACCCAGCCTATAGAGATGTGCAGCCGTCCCAGGCACAGCTCGCTGCATGCAGACAAGGGTGTGAGAGTTACATTAGCCACTTGGGGTACAGTGCGGCCGCTCGCAGGCCCTTTGCTGTGGCAGCAGAACCGGGGTCATTCCAGTCTTTCCCGTTTCCTGACAAGCAGCCAAAGCGAAGCTGCAGAAAAGTTGGTTTTTCCACCTTTAGCCATTTTATTATCTCCATGTGCTGACAGGTCTCAGCAGCAAAGCCGCTGCTTACGCACCGGCCCGTAGAGGAGCCTGGAGAAATAACGCGGGTGCCTGTCGCTGAACTCCCCAGCTTCCCCGCTGGCAAGGGGGGTTTCAGTCTTCGTGCCCTGGTTGTTCCCATGACGTGTTTGCAGTTTACACCAGACATGACGTAAACCAGCTTTGGGGACCTCCTACGCATTTCTGGCTCTGGCTTTTGTGCTAACAGGAGCCACAGGGAGTTGGGCCTGATTCTGATCTCCCCTCTGCTGGTGTAAATCCACAGAAGTCATTGGCGTAACTCCCATGTCAGGGAACGGAAAGAGGCCCTTTGAGGCTAGAGAGAGCAGCTCCCCTTTCCGGACACTAGCGCAGTTGTCAGGCCCTCACTCACTGGAGACAGGACGCACTCCGTGTGTTCTGGAAAAGCATGAGCGCCTTTGCCCGGCCACTTCTCTCCTGATGCCCTGTTCTTCTTCACCCACCTCTCAACCTGAGGGCTCACTTTCCGCCCTGTGACAGGGTTGGGACTCACCCCCTAGCGCCTCCTACTGGTTGTCTCGGGAATTAGCTCTGTCCAGTGGAGCGCCCCCTCCTGGTGGTGTCCTGTCCGTTGTCTCACCCGCAGTTGGCGTGTGGACCCGTGTCGCTCTCCGGCTTGCGGCATCCTCTTCCGGACCACTGCCCTCCGGCAGTGCCCCTTAGTCCATCCACACCCCCTTCCGGGGCGGGATTAACAGGAATCTTTGCACTGGCCTCAGCGGCCTGCCACAACCCTCAAGTCTAGCCCCTCTTACATCAGGGGGCAGGTTGCAGCCTGACTTGGCCACTGCTCCACGGCCCGGTGCAGCACAAGGGGGAAAGTGGGGGACCCAGGCCCGCCCGCTACTCTGAGTCCCGATCCAGGGACCCTCTAACGGCAGCCTCTCAGCCCTCCTTCTCTCCCCTCGCCTTCAGTCTTTCCTAGGTCACTTCCCCTCGGACCCCATTGCACCCTCTAGGCCCTTCCACACAGGGCCGGCAGTCTGGCAGGTATCAGGCTGAAGCGCCACTCTACTTCCCTGAGCCTGCCCAGCACTGCGCTGTCCTGGGTGCTGGTCTCCTGCTCAGGAGACAGACCTTCCTCCCTGAAGGTCTGGGACAGACTGCCTCTCCTCACTCAGAGCAGCCTTTTTATAGGGCTGAGCCTGGCCCTGATTGGCTGTCTCCAATCCGGGCCCTGATTGGCTCCCAATAAGCCCTTCTCTTATTGGCTGCCGGGCTGCACAGGCACACTGGCCTGCTGCAGCCCCCTCTAGCATGGGGGTGGGGCAGACACCCCACCACACACCCCCAGCCATGGGTGCTGGAGCTAGGAGTGCTGGGGGGGGTGTCACCCCCTGGCTTGAAGTGGTTTCCATCATATCCAGGGTTTAAGTTCAATTCAATGGCTCTCAGCCCCCGCACTGTACACATTGTTCCAGCGCCCCTGGTCCCAGGCTCTCCACCTGTTCCCCCAGTGCCTTCCCTTGCTAGCTACTTGCCTCCCTTGCTCATCCTGTCCCATTACTTCGCCTTTGTACCAGTCCTCTTTAGTATCCCCATCTTCTAGCCCAGCCCCATTCCCCTCCTCCTTCTCCCCACCCCCTTACAACCACTCCTTTGTCCCCTTGCCCCCTCCAGCTCGGCGTCTGCACTCCACACTCACCCAGCTCTCCAGCATCCTCCCCACGGTGAGTTGGAGCTCCCACAAGACCAGGGCTGTCCAAACCACAGCTTCTCATATCATTGTCCGTACCCAGCTCCCTGACCACGTCACTCCCCTCTCCAAGCCCCTCCACTCGCTTCCCGGGCCAGATTCCCACTTCTTATCCTACCCCCCTCTGTCTCCCCCTCGGCTTTTGTCTCTCCTCATGCTGCAACACACTCCCCCCACTGCCAGCCTCCTGCTTGCATGCCCACCTCTCCCACAGACAGCTCCATGCTCTGCCTCCACGCTGCCCCTTGGGCAGGGAACACCATCCCTCAAAGAGTCCGTGAAGCCACCACCCACTTCTTCAAATCCCTTCTCCAGACTCA
Source organism: Trachemys scripta elegans (assembly GCF_013100865.1). NCBI lineage: Eukaryota > Metazoa > Chordata > Testudines > Emydidae > Trachemys > Trachemys scripta. The sequence continues at coordinate 1,374,383 of NC_048307.1, read as the reverse complement.
CCCCAGGCATCAGCCAACTAGCGGCCGTTGGGAGGACCAGCGGTTGGGGAGAGCTAATGCCATTCGCTTTCATATTAATAAAAGGCAAAGTGTGAGTGACTTGCACGTTACTGACTCAGGTGATCACGAGATTGCGTGCCATTGCCCTCCTGTCTGATTCGCTCACTGTGATATCCTGTGGCCCATGTCTGACTGTGTCTTTGTGCAGCGCCCAGCACCGCGTGGCCTCAATCCTGACTGCGGTCTCTGGTTGCTCCCACGGTACACAGAAGAAATGCTAGTGATAACGCTTCCCGCTGGGGTTTGTAAGGGAAGGAGTCTGCAGCCAAATGCGAGTCTAGTACATCCTAGGCTCCCCTCCGGCACAGGCAGCCTGTGAAGCATGTTGAAATGGAAAGGGCTATAGAAATGCAAGGGATTATGGAAGAGATTTGTACAGACGTAGCAGAGAGAAGATCGGTGCGAGATACACGTAACACTATTCTATAGGAGAAAAGGGGGCCAATAAAATACATGCTGAAAATAGCAAATAAGATTAAAGGCGATCTTTCAGCCTTGATGTCTTCGGGTTTTGGGAGAAGAGATCAAGGTTAGAATTTATTTCCACAGCCTAAAAAAGACCTCAGGGCCGAAATGGCAGGGCTAATCCATTTTCCTATTTCTAACGTGTTTGTCATTCGCCAGCGTTTGATTCTGGAGCCTACAAGCTGACGTATTTTTCTAATCCTGCCGGAATTGATCCCTGTATCGTACACATCCCATGGGTGGGTTGGGAACTCCAGGAGTCAGGAGGCAAAGTTGGGGCTGCAGTGTTTCCAGCCAGGTGAACTTGGAAATATGCATTCACTCAAGCGCTTGCATGAGAGCAAAACTCACTCTGTGTTTGAACTGATCTGACGCTCTTGCCCGTCTAAAACAAGGATCAGAGCAGTCCTTGCTGACGGTGAGAGACTGGACCCTCTTAGGGATGTTAAAAGAAAACAATGGACTTTACTAGTGTGTTCTGCTGCATTGGGACTCTGCACGCCCAGGTACTGAGCGAGGGAGTTGCTAGATAGATGCATCGGCACTGGGCTGAATGAGCCGCTTCCATGAGCCCATTTATTTGTTCTAGTTTTATACTGGAATGGAGCCCCCTAAATATCCTCACCTTACGTATCCACCAGCAGCCGAAAACAAGAGTCTAATTAAAGGGCTGATACAATTTGTTCTCATTCAGCAGAACAAGCTCGGCTCTTAGCGATCCTGGTGGAAAGCGGCTCCTGATGGTCATTGGAGCAGGATTTGCCCAGTATGTTCAGACAGGGCTCAGGCTGTCACTGCTGAATCCTGACACCATTCCCCAGTCTCGCTGCTTCTAGCCTGGCCTCCGTTCCATGCAGACCAGATTTACTGAGGAGAGGGGACCCAGTGACAAACACCAATGAATTTACTACAGCAAATGCCCTGTTGTGCTCCTGCAAAGATGGTGGCCCCAGCGAAGCCAGCTGGGAGCAGGTTTGTGGCCTGACGCTGGCACTCCCCTCGGAGATGGGGCCTGTGACGCACAGGAGGTCACCTCCCACACAATGGCTGCTACCCTGAGGGGGCACAGAAATGCCAAGTGCTCCCAGAGACCCACACCTCACTGTCTCCCACTACTGAGAACCAGGCCTGGCTTGGCGATTACCCAGCCTGCTTCAACAGAGGCCTGGACTCTGTCCCAGGCCCAGCACCATCTGAATGGCCTGCAGAGCTGTCTTAGAATCATAGAATACCAGGGTTGGACGGGACCTCAGGAGGTATCTAGTCCAACCCCCTGCTCAAAGCAGGACCAACCCCCAGACAGATTTTTGCCCCAGATCCCTAAATGGCCCTCTCAAGGATTGAACTCACAACGCTGGGTTTAGTAGACCAATACTCAAACCACCGAGCTATCCCTCCTGTTCACTATAGCTAGTACAGCGAGAGCCAGGCAGCTGTTGTCTTGGGCCATCTCCCTTTCTTTTCACTGGCCCATGTCCCCCAGCAGCGTGTGGAAGGTGGGTGGGATATTCGCCCCATTAGCTGCTGCTGTTTCTGGTTCCCTGGCCTGGGCAGGCTGTAATGCAGAGCAATGTACATTTTCCTCAAGCCACTAATTCATTAGCACCACAACCAAATTCCAGACCTGCTGGCCAGCTCGGGAGTTCTAAAGCGCCAGGATCTCCCTGCTAAGGGAGCCGGAGGTTTCTGTCCAAATGCAGCTGGAAAATGAATCCCCAAAGCTTCAGTGTCATGAATCCAGACTGAAACTTCGATAAGCCTCACGAATCAGTTCTGAACCCAACGTGCTCCAAACAAGGTCAGAGGCAAAACATTTCTTCCTGACTCCAGTTCAAGCTACTTTCGCCTCAAATCTCAACCGCTCGCCCAGCCGGAGTCGCTGGGCCTGGCCGTGCTGCACAGCCTCGTTTCATTCGGAAATACATTTTTAAGCAGGATGGAATGGTGCTTAAGAGCTAAATGGCTTCCCCCCAGACTTAATCACTTCTAGTGGAGTCCTGGGATGAGAGGGATTAAGAGCGGGGGGGGGGGCAGGCTTTAATCCTGCTGAGTAGATTACAGAGATTACTTCAATCTAATCCTTACCTATCTGTCACTGACGCTGCAAAGAGCATAACGAACTGAGCGGAGCATGCGGGCTCCCTCTGTGCGGCCAGGGCCTAGTATGTCAGGAGCTGTGGCTGTAAACGCGTTGCTGCCTTCATTGGAGATAAAGACGAACACCTCCAGTGTGCACAGCTCTGACTGACAACAGTGGTGTGCCCACAGGCACGTCACAACCGCACACAGCCAAGCGCAGCTTGCTAACCAGGGACCTGGGCATCATTGTGGATGAAACTCTTCCAAGCTCTCCGGAGCTGGCTGTGCAGGTTACATCTCGTGAGATTTCCTTTGGGATCAGAGGGGCAGGCACTCGCTAGAACTCTTTGGCTCTCAGAATTTCCACAATTATATTTAACTGTAAATGAGGGATTTATATTTTAACCCGGGCTGGTGACTTGTAAAAAGCTTGTTTCCAGCATTACCTGGTGTTAACCCTGCCTAAGGGATCATTTATAGCTCTTTCCTCTCCTTAGATAAACTTCAGACAGAAGATGAAAGGAACTCTCTGCCTCTACCTCCACAGTGCACTTTGCGGGCCAGGTTAGCCCTGGTCACGTTCAACAGGGAGAGCTTTGCAGTTACTCCTGCTACAGAGGCTAGGGTAGGGTCTTTTGATAATTTTGTTTGCAAAACAAACCACCCTGCCTCCTGTCAATCACACAGCGTTCTTCGTTGCTACCCCAGTGGGGAACTGGGGCTCCAAGGTTTGCTGGTGTGAACGCAGCCCCTTCTGAATGCCAGACTCGCTTTTCTGTGTCAGTGCCGGCGGAGCATGCGCTAACTGGCCTTTTGGCTGTTTGCAGCCGTGGCAAACTTCGTATTGATTCTGTGGACACTTTGCACCGTCCATCACATGCTAGGAACACGCCGAGTGAGAGCAGCAATACCAGTCAGAGGCTGGAAGATTCCAGCAGCCCAGGGCACATGGGGGAGGCAAAGCACAAGGCATCCTGTAGCTGCGAATATTGGGGTTGCCTGCAGGTAACTACTGTGAATACTAAAGCGAGGCCGTGCAAAGCATGTTGTCACCAGCAACGTGGGCAGTTGAATTGGTCCGATTATGGATGGCGTCAGTGTTATGGTCTGAAGTTTACAGCTGCAATGAATGATTCTCACAGTGCACTTTCCAGTGGAGCAGCTCGGTTGACATGGGATTACATGGTTCACTGCACCACTGGGGACACCCGAGAGCTGGACGGTTTCATTGGCATCCTCTGGGAGGGGTGTCACGGAAACCAGCCAGCCTCAGAGGTGTCGCACAGCCACGCTGAGAGTGCCAGCCATCAGGGACCCAAGGGGGGCTGGAATGTGACTCATCCCCCAAGTGAGGAACCCGGGGAGAAGTCAGGCTGAAAAGCTTCATGGGGGAGGGGGAAGCACTCGCTTGGGTGAGGCTTGCTGGCTCCGGGGAAGGGACTGCGCTGGGGCAGCAGAGGGAGGGAGTTGCTTCAGCAGGTGTCGAGTCCTGCAACAGCAGCAAAGTCCTGGTGCTCCACCCCAGCAGTAACCGCTGCCAAGACCTCACCCCATACCAAACGCTCCTGTGTCCCTTTGCCTTCCAGTGAATGCAGCAGGGCCTGGCTGACGGCTGCCTGCACTCCTGCCCTGCTGCTCCCTGTGGGTGTGAGACCAGCGTGCTGGGCCTGGCGCCACGGGCAGTCCCCGGGCAGTCGCCCCAGGCACTGAGGGCTTGACAAGGGCCACGTGGTAGTGCTGGGGTCGGTCACTGTAGAATAGTCACAAAGCACTGGGCTGGATTCGGCCAGCAGTAAATTCAGCTGGGTCCTCTTAGGAACTACAGCCAGTCTGTAAGGTCCTGGCCCACGCTGTGCTCCGGGAAGCAGCCTGCTGCTATGCCCCTAGGAGGGGGCAGCGTCTTGTTCCCTCTGCTGCCATCCTGGCTGCACAGGAGGGGGCAGCCCTGCCTCCCGCTGCTAGCCGAGAGCAGCCCTCGGGAGCTGGCTAGTCCTGGGGTTTGCAGGTGCTGCCGGCCACTGGGGTGATGAAGCTGCGTGGTCACCGGGATGGCACTAGTGTTGGCTGGGACCCCCACGAAGGCTGCCCCAGGTGCTGTGCCCTTGAGAAATACGCCGGGCCGGGTGCCTCTGGCCGTGCCCAGGAGCAGACAGACACTTGGGCGCCTGTCCCAGCTCAACTGAACCGCCAAAGCTTTTGAAGTTTCACCCACCACTAATTTAAATGCAACATCTAATGCTCTCCACACTCTTCAGCTGGGAGCTGTAAAGACGCCCGCGACATAAAGCTACACCAATCAAATCTTCATCTCTTTCATGTTGCTCATTAAGGGAGTGAGCTGCGCGCAGACGCTTGTTGGGTGACAGATCCGTGAAGGGAAGGAACCGTCCCAGATTTAGCAGTTGCTCTTGATGATTTTTTCTCCTGTTTTTGTTAGCACCAAGGGGAAGAAGGAGTATTCGGCTGCCCCCATCCACCCCTTTCCTCCCTGACACAGCCCTGCCCCTTATTAGAGACACCCAGAGACACTAAACCAGCCACCTTGGCCAGCAAAGTACAGCTGCCTGGTGCAGCCTCGCGCCTGACACCTACTGCTCACTGGGGCAGGGTGTGAGCACCAGCAGTTCTCTCTGTGCCGCTGATCTGACCCCCCATCACCAGAGTATCTGAGTGCAGCACAGTCCTTACCGCATTGATCTTCACAACACCCGGTGAGGCAGGGCAGGACCCTTAACTGCACTGTGTAGATGGGAACGGAGACCCAGAGAGGCTAAGTGACTCCCACAAGGTCACACAGGAACCCGTGGCAGAGCTGGGACTTGACCCCGGGTCTGCAAATCCCAGCTGGGCTCTCCTTCCCCTCCTAACATTCGGTACATGGTGACGTGTCTCAGCAGCTCCATTGCTCACCTGTCTGCACCCAGAAAGTGACAAGCACCAGTACAGCACTGGGACCAGCAAGCCCACAGCCTCGCTGAGCTCCGGCTACTGTGGTTCGTGTCCCTCCACCTGCACCTGGAGTGCATCAGGCGGAGAGAACCCGCCCCCCCCCCCCCCCGAGTCAGCCGCCAAAACCAGGCTCTCCCTGGCAATAGAGTCAGGGCATGAGGCCAAGCGCTGCCCTCCCGTACATGTGCCCTGATCATCTCTGCCCTTGGACACAGGGCACTTCAGTGGGAATCGTACATACGCATCCATGGCCCAGCTGGTTTGGAAAGCCGCACACTTCGACGCTGTTCTGTGCACTGTGGTTTAGCCACTGCCGAGGGACGGCTCTTAAACAAACCTTCATACAAGACAGAGAAGCCAGAGAGCCTGCCCTGGCCCGGCATGCAGAGAAGTGTTACCACGAATGCAAGCAAAGGCTCGCAAGAGGGGCAGTTTGTCAGCCGGGGGATGGGAGGTGGGGAGCCTAGACCATGTGACTGAAAGTTAAAATGGCCTCAGAGTCACGACTTGCCTAGAGGAAGGGGGATCCCAGCTCTCAGCACTTGGTGTGTGGGGCCCTGTCTCACACGGGCTCCCCCAGTGCAGGGACGGGCTTTGCCGATGTAAGCAGAGTCAGGATGAGCTCTACCCTGACATCTGGTGGTGAATTATGGCGAGTGTGGAAAAGAACTCCAGGGGCTGATCTTGTTTGCATAGGCACACCCACTCGCCTGGCAGGAAACAACAGCAACTCAAAGTGGTTACTTTGGCTGGTGTGGGATCCCCAGTTTCTCTGTTATTGGGGCAGGAAGAATAAAGTTTTGTTACCCTGATTCTGTGAATCAAGGCTAGTGGAACTGGTGTATGACAGAAGGACTGAGTGAGTCATTCACCATTACCTAAGTAGCATTTGCTTGTCAAGGGGGCATGGGTTACAAAACCCAGTGAATTGAGAGAGGTTGGGGGCAGGTATTGGTACCTGGTGGTGTGGGTCCCTTTTGTGGGCCTGAAACACCAATTGCACCTCCTCCTCTCTCCACTGTTGAATGTCAGAGCTAACTTTGATTCCTTTAGGAGTTTAGTTACAGACTGCTGAGCTGAATTTACTCTGGGCCAATAGTGCACCAGCACTGGGGCTCCCCTACTACGAGCTGAAATCACTAAGAGCTGAAATCACAAAAGAGCTAAAGCTATTTAAGAGCTGAGATCACTGAGGCTGTGTTAACTAGTGGGGGAGCCTGAAGCTATATTGCTAAGCTAACTTAGCTTAGCGGGGGCGAGCGGAGCGGATCACAGGTCGGTGAGCGGAGCGGTTGGAGGAGCAGCTAGCAGAGCAGAGCCTTGTGGGAGCAGCCCAAGGGACGGCTGGAGCGGAGCGGAGCAGTGCGGCTCACAGGTCAGTGAGCGGAGCGGAGCGGTGCGGCGCGGCGTGGCTCACAGGTCGGTGAGCGGAGCGGAGCGGAGCGGAGCGGCTCACAGGTCGGTGAGCGGAGCGGAGCGGCGCGGCTCACAGGTCGGTGAGCGGAGCGGAGTGGAGCGGTGCGGCTCACAGGTCGGTGAGCGGAGCGGAGCAGCTGCCAGAGCAGTTCGTGGGATGGCAGGAGTGGGACTGCGGGTGGAGTGGAGCAGTTCGTGGTAAGGCTGCGGTGGAACCCCACGGAGAAGCAGCTGGGTTGGCCTCGGATCACGTAAGGTGCCCCTTAACACCCTGCTCACCCCCCCTTTTTGAACTCTGGGGCTGCACTGATCAGGGACAGAGACTTTGGGGGGTTGTCGGACTTTTGGGACTTTTGTGATTCTTGGGTTGCTGGACCCAAGAGACTTTGGGATCGGTGGACTTTTGGGACTTTGGTGATTCTTGGGTCGCTGGTTTCAAGAACCAACGGGAGAGGACACGGCCCAATTTGCTGGGGTGGGTCTTCGCTCATGGTTTGGTCTATGAACTCTAGTTGTGGTGTTTTCCCAATTTAATGCTATGTCGTTTACCTCATGTTATTAAACATTTTCTGTTACACCGAGGCTCTGTGCTTGCGAGAGGGGAAATATTGCCTCTTCGAGGCGCCTAGGGGTTTGTGTAAGATTTTCCCAGGTCACTGGGTGGGGGCTCGAGCTGGTTCTGTGTCACGCTGTTGGGAAGGGACCCCTATGTACTGAACCCGGCCCTTGCTGCTATCAACTTGGCCTGGCAGAAGGGTTACACCTCCGTTGCTGGAAAAGCGCCTTCTTGCTGACTTTTCCAATGAGAGAGACTCACGCAGAAGTGATCAGGGGCCAGTAGGTCAGACTTATGTGCAAGATGGATTGACAAGCATAAAGGCAAATACCCTTTAGCGGCTTTGCACTAAAATTAGCTTCTTGTTGGAAATCAGATGTGTGTATTTCCACGGACAGGGGAAAGGGAGGCAAGCAAGGACACCCTTTGCCAGGGGCCTCAGTGAAATATTCCTCTCTGTGTCTGGAGCTGGAAGAACTTGAAGTTGTGGCATGCAAGCCGGTGTGTTTCTGGATCACTGGTGAAAAGGTAGCCAGGCTTGTGGAATGCACGCCTGAGGGCTGGGATAGCAGGGGGCTCACAGAGCTGTGCAGAAAACCAAGGCCTTGATTTGCACGGGGAGCTGCAGGTCACTGGCAGAGTTGTGCGCGAGGAGCCGGCACTTGGGCCTGGGTGGAGGTGGGGAAGCCAGGGTGGGGTTGAGAGGCCGCAGTCGAGCTGTGAGTGATGAGCCCACTTGTGGACCGGGCTGTCTGCAGATCCCATTCTCAGGAGGATCGCTCCTAGGGAGGCTCTGGAATCTCCCAAACCATCAGAAAGTGTCACTAGTGAAGTGTGTTCTCTACACAAAACCAAACAAGTGCACCAGCCCCTTGCGATGCCGTCCTGGGGAACGCATCCAAGGCCTCCCTGAGGTGCTGTACAGGCCAATGGCGGAACAGCAAGAGACACTGGATGTGACCGGCCAGAGGGCACAAGACAGATCAGGAAAAGTCCTGTTTGAATTCAGACCTTGACCGTTCAATTGTGATACAAGGGCTGAGCTGAGATACTGAATCGTCTGTCACTGGATTTCAATAGTCAGAGATCTGCTCTTTGGCACACCCAGGCTGGCCGACCCTCCTGTCTCTGACACCATCAGCTCCCACTAGCAGCAGCGGTTACAGGAGGGCAAATGCACCAAGAGGAAAACATCCCTTTGTCTTTGTTACCCTCCCTGAGAAGGGCAGTGCTGGGCACACACACACACACCCCCCTACAGCAAAGAGGGGCACTGCCAGGGAACAGCTGGGCGGACTGTTAGTCGTTTGGGTTGTGGTGGTGCCTAGAGCAAGTGAGACCTCAATGTGCTGTGCATGCATACAATGGAGACAGCCCCTGCCCCGGAGCACGCACAGCCCACGGCTCTGTCTGCACCAACGAAATCTGCCCTGGTGGAACCACGCAGTGGTAGCTGAGCGGATGCAAACCCTGCAATGCAGGCATGCTGCACCCCAGCCCACCGGGGTCTGTGCCACTGGTGTCCCTTCAGGATGGCTCCAGGTTAGGTTGCACCGGTGCAATCCCTAATTTGCGCTGGTGTGTCTGCCCCTGTCAAGGGCTCAGGCGGGGGCAGCTACATCGATGTAGTTACACCAGTGTGAATTTCCCTACTGCAGCCAGGCTAGGCATGGCATGAGAGACGACAGGTTGGTGCAGCTATCAGACAGGGTGAACACAATGCACCAGTCAGACAAGCGGCCTGCTAAGCAGTGGCCACGGTGTACCAACCCCCTGCCCATGCCGAGTGCTTTGTAGGCACCGCAGCAGGGGTGAGTTTTAAGGAGGGACGTGGTGGCCTTTTGGATTTTGATAGGGAGGGGACCGTGGGAGACAGCGGGAGAGTGTCTGTGGGAAGCCGACTGATGATCAATAAGGTTTGGCACCGCTGGGGAGCGGAGGTGGGAGTCAGTGTCTTGATAGTGTATGAGAGATGGTAAGTTGGGATGGCTAAACTGCCATGGGGCACAGAAGCGAGGAGGAGGAGGAGTCTGTGTTGGATGCAGGGGACGAGGGGAGCCTATGGCGGGATGCAAAGTGGGGGGAGGAAGGAGAGGGCTAGGTGATGTGATCAGTGGAACAGGCCAGGAAGAGCATCTTTGCATCAGCGTTTTGACTGGATTTAAAGGGGCAAGATGCCCTTTTCCAGGTGTATTAGGAGACAGATCGTTTGCTTTCCTTCAGCACAATGGGCGTGGAGAGGTACCAGGCAGCGCTGGTGTGGTGCAAGGAGTGCAGTCTCCAGAGGGACGGAGTGAGGAGAGTGTGGTGCCCTGGCAAACCAGGATCAGAAGGCGCTTGTGTTCCCTTTCCAGGCTCACACATTCAGCCTGGTGCATGGCATCACGCAGCCAGTAGCCAGGGACCAGAGCAGAGGCTGGGCTGCTCTGGGAACGTACCCCGGCGTGCTAAGGACACCGACTGCACCTTCCCACCCAGTGTGGTGGGAGTCAGGAGGCCTCATGACACAGGCACAGAGTGAGATGGACGTTTTAGAACAGAAACATTTCAGCAGATACGTTAAACGGGGTTGGGTTTCTTGTGGGGTGGGGAGCGGCCATTTGAGGTGTCTTGTTTTATTAACTACCTTTTCGTATTTGTGCGGGGTTTTGGGGGTTTGTGTGTTAAAAGAATTCTCCCATGGTCAGGCTCGGTGTAGGGTGGGGGTCTACCCGAGAGGAGACTGGTGACTGGAGGAGAATGAAAACCCAACCGTCTACTGAAAAATAATTAAACCCTGGAACAGCATGGCTTAAACACTTCAGAACCAGCCGAGTCGTTTGATTCGTGGCAGGATGCGGGAAGGAAGGGCGGGAAGGGAAGAGTTTGCATCACAAAAGCTATTTTTTCTCTCAGAAGCGTGAGTGTGTCAGTGCGCCCCCCAGACAGACAGCCGAGCTGAGCACCCTTCCATCTGCGCACACACACGGAGATTGTATCGCAGATGACACTTCAGTCGCTCCCATGCTGTGTCCCCCACCTCCTGCCTCGCTTTACTAAGCCGTTGGTGGAATCCTGGCCCGTTACACAATGGGCGTTCTGCCCCGGACTTCCCTGGGGCCAGTCTGCTCCCGCCAGAGCCACACAAGTACCTGGATTCACCTGGCCCAGGAAATGCGCGAGGGAACGCGGCGAGACAGGGGAAATGTCACCAGGGACATGAGCCGCTCAAGGAGGAGGAGACATGGCTGCCAGTTGCAAAATGGCCGTTTTAGAACTGCAGCTGCTGGTCTCTGACAGCCCCACACAGGCACGCCGGGAAAAAGGTCTCAAAGCAGATCTGCTGTGCCCTAGGGCGAGTTAGCAGGGACCAGGAAGTCACCCAGGAAGCAGTGCCTGGCCCAAGGGTGCAGGGACGAGGTCTCCGTGTCACACTGTGGGAGTGACTTCCAGCTGCCTTGTGGGAGTTGCTCACATTCTCGTCCCCTGCCCAGGATGCAGGCCCCTGGAGAAGAGTGGGTAGTGGAGGAAATCTGCTCTCTTGTTCCAGCACAATCAGCCAAAAGATTGTCGCCCATATTCTCAGGGACAGAAAATCGGCTGTGTGGCTATTTCCTGAGTGTTTCTCCAGAACTAGGTGGCGCAGCCAGGATGAAAGCATGCTTTGTAGCAACTGTTGTTGAAATGATCTACCTCGCCCAGCGAACGCCGGTTGAGAACTGTGGGCCCAGGCCCATGGGAGTCAGTGAATCCAGGACCGTGCCCCTATTCTCACTGTGGAGCCGAGTCTATCAGAATAGACGGCGGTTGCAAAACCTGACAGCCTGTTTTTAAAGAGGGGCCGTATGTACCAGGCCCCCAGGCGCTCTGGGCTCTATCTGCGGGCTCCTGAAGGTAAGTTACCCAAGAGGAGGAGGAGCTGTTAGATCAGAAGCGCTCTCCAGCCCAAGCCCATTGTAAAATGCTGCCTTCTATTTTTAGTGGGATTGAAAAGAGAACAAAACCATTTCAGAACTCTGAGAATCAAAGTAAGTTCCCCTGCGCCACCCCCAGCACCCCCAGCACCCTCCCAATGATGAATCAATGCACTAAAACGGGGAGGGGGACAATATTAAAGCAAACCCTGTTTACACTGTCAAGTATCAGGGGGTAGCCGTGTTAGTCTGTATCTACAAAAACAACAAGGAGTCTGGTGGCACCTTAAAGACTAACAGATTTAAGTTGCAGTGGGGGAGGTCCAGGTTGGATATCAGGAAAAACTATTTCACTAGGAGGGTGGTGAAACACTGGAATGCATTACCTAGGGAGGTGGTGGAGTCTCCTTCCTTGGAGGTTTTTAAGGCCCGGCTTGACAAAGCCCTGGCTGGGATGATTTAGCTGGGAATTGGTCCTGCTTTGAGCAGGGGGTTGGACTAGATGACCTCTTGAGGTCCCTTCCAACCCTGATATTCTATGATTCTATGATTTATTTGGGCATAAGCTTTCGTGAGTAAAAACCTCACTTCTTCGGATGCATCCTGTTTACACTGGAGCCAAATTCAAAGCAGCGCGTTTTTCTTTCAGGAGAAAAATGAGGTGGGCATTTGCCCTCTGGTGATAAAGTTTCCCAGTCTGAGCACATCAATTTCCCTGGTCTGGCCTGGGCTTCTCGATCACACCACAGACAAGGACTTACTTAGCCACTAGATATTATGAACCCTGCGCCAGAACTGTCCACGAGGAATCAATAGTCACCTGTCATTTTCTCTGGAGCGTCTCGATCGGCCTCTTCCTTGGGGATGTGGAGCAGACGCTAGAGAAGCCAAACTACCAATAGCAATGGGCATTTCTGACACATCCTTCATCCGAGGCTTCCACGGAGCTCTTCCAAAGGACGGTCAGTTTCCCTCGCCCCGTTTGCCCCCGGGGGGCGGGGGCACAGAGAGGTGGAGGCCCACACAGTTCTCTTCAAGGGGCATGTGCAAAAGTGAGCCCACCACTCCTCCGAGGTGGGCGTGAGCGTTCCCAGACGCGTGTGCTGCTCCCTGAGGTGTGGGGTGCACTCAGGGCTGCGGGTGCGTGGGAAAGGGCGAACATGTGAGCGCCAGTGACTTGCTCCGGGCCACACTCTGAGTCCGGCGGAGCTGGGCCCAGAATACAGACATCCAGGCTCCAGACAGTGCTGCTGTTACCTCAGGTCTCTGTTATTCTGACTATGGTGTCCATGATGGTGGCGGTGCCTGGGACCAGAGTCCTGGGCCAGGACCCCACTGGACTAGGTGCTTCAGGGTCTCTCCTGCGTTCCCGGCCAGTCTTGCCCTGAACTCTCCGGGCCTGGCAGACGTGGCCGGGATGCATATTGGTGTGAGGTGCTGACCTGACCCAAGTGCCGGGTCAGAAGAAGAGTGACGCAGAGATTGAAACCTGCACAGACAGCCCCGGAAACTCCTGGGGCCCCCTCACCATTCTGATCGAAACTGGGTCAGCTTGGCCGGCACTGGGGGAAAAGCCAGCCCTTGTCAGCTGCCATCTGTGATGCCTGCCTGGGATCACAGATTTCTCTACTTCAGTCCTGGCCAGACAGATTAATTAATCAAGGACCCAGAACAAATCACAGAGAAATTTAAGGCCTGTTAATTACCCCTGATTAATTGGGGTGAATTTTTAATTGTATCCCTAAGCTGAGATATGCAGTTCAGTAGGCAACATAATTAGTGACCCAGCAATCAGTTTGAAACCAATTAGCCTTGTGTAACCGGTGAAACGAGACCAACGCTACCCAGCGGGGCTGGACCTACTTCTGGGGAGCTTTGGAACAAACAAGGTATTAATCAGCCCTGGGCTGAGCGGACGGCTGGCTGTGGTGGGACAGGAGCTCCGCTCTGTGGCCACGGTCCCTGGGGCTCTGCAGACAGGCCCCCTCCATAAAATGGGCGCTTTCCGAGTGACACGACAAACGTGGAAGCTTTCCCCTTGTGAGCCGGTCTCTGCGTGGGCTTTCCCTGGGCTAGGGATAAAACAAAACCCACCGAGCAAACGTGCGGTGTGACCAGTGCCCTGGGGAGGGCGAGACGGAAATGGCGTCTCTGAACCTCCTGCCGTTCTGCGTGCTCAGCCCGAGGGAGGGGAGCTTTCCCCTTGCCTGCTTCTGGTTCAGCTCAGGGTGAGGGGCAGGCCCTGAGGCGTCCCAGCCCATGCCAGCCTGTGTACTAGCTGGTCAGGGCCACCAGGGTCCTGCTTTCTTTTGGATGGGAGCCTGGCCTCCGGGATCTAACATGGAAGGAGCTGTGTCACCGTGGGCAGGCCCTTCCCCTCAAGGTGGGGTCACAGACTGATGGCCCAGCCTTTGCCATCATCAGGGGACTTGCCGTGTTTCCTTTTCTGGGCCCCTCCCGGGGGATTGGTGTGAAAATGTGTGTTGAGAAAGAACATTCACTGCTATTCATTTTGGAAAAGTTCTCTCTGCGAGAGGCTCTGGAGCTGCAGGTGTCTGCTAGGTATTAGATCCCAGACAGACAGACCGACAGCTGGATAAGTCTCTCTCCCCTTCTTCCCATGGAAAGCAAATTCGTTTTGACTCAGCTGACGGCTGGTCCTTTACACTCTGCTGGCAGCTTGAGGCTGCAGGGCCTGGAGGCCGCGGGTGTGAGCCTGTCTCCAGCGGGGGTCTCTCCCTTCTCTTCCAAGGGATGTGCACGTGAGCCTGGTTCTCGTGACAGGGGCTGAATTGACAGACTCAGGGTTGCTCTCCCCACAGCACAGGGGCAGGGTGGGGAGTGGCTGGATTATTTCCACCCACACACCATCCTTGGCTAACGCGCTTCGCCCCTGTCCAGAGCAAACCCCTCTGCAGTCCGCAGGGCTCACTGAGTCCCTCCAGGAGGCCAGTAATGGTTCCAATTGGTGCTAGTCGTGATGATGGTTTTCCTGCTGTGAACAGGTGTCCACTGCGAGGCAGACTGAACCCTACCACACCCATTCCCTTGACATGGCCAGCGGAGAGCACCTGGCTGGGCTGGAGATTAGCTAGCGTGGCCTAGCGGACAGAGCACTGCCTGGGAGTCAGGAGACCCGGATACTCCGGCCTGTCGGGTGACACTGGGCAAGTCACTTCTGCTCCCTGTGCGGCAGCTGCCCCATCTGTACCAGGGAATAACGGTCCTGCGAAGAGCTGTACGGCGGACAGAGCTGTATGGGTGCTAGTGCTCATTGGTAGCGTTAGCCGTGGGCAAAAGGCTCTGTGGTCCACGGCTGACCCATTCTGCCCCACCCCGCTTCCCTCCGTCGCTGCTCCCCTGGGGAAATGGAGCTCCCGAGGTTGGATAAAACTTTCCTCCCTGTGCAGGGACACGTTTTCATCGGCTGCTGTAATTTAATATCCAGGTCAGGAAGCAGATGGAAACCAGCCCGGTTGTCCTGGATAACCAGAGGCAGCCACAGTTGTTTATGAGTCCTGTTCACTGAATTAATTAACTATGCAAACAAAGCAACACTTGCCCCTTCACCCGGCAGCTCCCGCCTCCTCCCCTCAGGATCACACCAATCTAGCCAATTCCCAGGAGAACCAGAAGAGCGAGGATGAGAAGAGATGAGGGGCGCTGGGCACACGACCCTGTGCAAACGGCTGAGCAGAACAGTGGAGGGAGGGCTAGGGTGAGCGACACCTGCTCCTCCCAGGAAAAGGAAAAGGAAAAGGAAAAGGAAACATGCCGTGCCTGGAGAGAGGGAGAAGGGGTTTAGCTGCCCAATGCGCAGCCCAAAGATAACCCCCCTCAGCCAGCTGAACCCAGAAGCAGGCTTACAATGACCAACGCTTGCGTTTCCAAATGCACCGGATGAAAACAATCAATTCCTCCCTCTCCTATTTAACAAGAGCTGGAGCCAAGGATGTGTGTGTCCTTGAGCTTTTCCCCAAAGTGTGCGTTGTCCTTAAAGACACCAGCAGGTCATTCCCGCAGTAACAACCCAGCGTGTGCAGCTCCACGCTCAGGAGCAACCCTACAATAACGACTGGGTGCATAGCAGCATCCTCAGGAAATGCTGGATTGTAAATACGTGACGGGATTGGTAGAGCTGGAAAACACGGTGCCCCGGCTGCCTTCATCTAGCACCGTTTAGCTGGTCTTAATGCACTACTAACAGTGAGCAATCTAGTTATGGCTAAAGGGGGTTTGGGTGGAGAATGGTCCCCCTGCCCCGTGCCTACATCCCCGTCCTGGCTAGTCTGTTTGGAGTGATTACAACATGCTCGCTGCCTCCTGCAGCAAAGACACATGTCACAACCACGGAGGGCCCACAGGAGTCATTAGTAATTAATTTGGTTTCTAATCCTCTAATCCAGCTGCTTCTTGATTTGATAAGCAAAAAATCTGCTCTGGCCACATGGTCCTTGTTCCATTCGATAGTTCCCACTGGAGGCACTGACACGTAGCAGCACCGTCCCCGCCCCTGTGCGCTTTTCACCGTGGCACCAAGTGTAAGGACCAGGCCCTTGTGTCACGTTACCCTTTGGGAGATGCACGTTAGGCCCAGTCCTGCACCTGCTGAGGTCAGCGGCACCACGCTCGTGGGCGCAGGGCTGAGCTCCCGCCTGACTCTGCTGCTCTCAGGAGTGACAAGGGGTTTTCCTGGTATAAGATGAGGCAGATTTCAAATCCTGAGCAAAGAAGGGTCAATAGCCAAAAAAGATCCAGTTGCCTCGTGTCCACTGGTCCTGCGCCCATTTCCTGCACCCCAGGGACTCCTTCCCGCCCCGCGCCCACCGGTCCCGCGCCCGGGGACTCCTCCCAGCCCCGCCCCCACCGGTCCTGTGCCCGGGGACTCCTCCCAGCCCCGTGCCCACCGGTCCCAGGACCGGGGACTCCTCCCAGCCCCGCGCCCACCGGTCCCACGGCCGGGGACTCCTTCCCGCCCCATGCCCACCGGTCCCGCGCCCGGGGACTCCTCCCAGCCCCGCGCCCACAGGTCCCAGCCATGCTGGCAGCTGCACCGCCCACTGATATCCAAGAGCCACAGGGGCTTGGGTCCACTGGCCACTCAAAGGGTCCTGGCCTGGGCCCCCATAAACCCAGGGGCCCCTGTTGAAACTGGGGGTGCTAAATTGTATTGATGTGGCCATGACTCTTCCAGCCCATCCCTACGCCCTGAGCCTCTCTCTTGTGCAGCCCAGGAGTCCGGGGAGCTTGGCTCAGGCACAGCTCTAGTGGGGGGTACAGAGGGGGGATGGGCTGAGGTTCAGGGCTCTTTTTGGGTGCTTCCATAGCCCTCATGAACCTCCCTAAGCCGTGGTGCCAGCTGAGGTGTGCAGGACGGAGCATGAGTAAATGGGGCTCCCAAGTCCGGGTGCGGGGTTGAGCTCCACGCTGCTCTGTGCTGAGCATCGGCACCCCGGGAGCGCTGCCACGGAGCGGTAATTAAAAGTGGCCCTGCAGTGCAGTAATGAGCATTGGGGGCGTGGGGGGAGGGGAATCGTGGCGGGAGTGCCACGCCAGCCAGTGTGGACAGCCTGGAAGGAGGCCAGTGCGGCTGCTACCGCACAAGGTGGAAGCGAGGGGACATCAGTGAGGAGAGGCCAAATCCGTCGCTAAAACCAGCATTAATCTCCAAGACAGTGATGTCAAAAATCTTAGCAGCTAAATTAAATGTTGTAGCTGTATTTCAGCTACACAAAATCAATATTAATTACGGCGAGATAGACATTACGTAGAGAGGGCTTGACCCAGTATTACAGGCTGCAGTAAAACTCCAGCTCTGTACCTTGTTTATCTAAAATTACTGCCCATGTTTTTGTGGCAAACAGCTTCCAATCTGTCAGGATGTCAGGGCTGAATACAAATGTAAGCCTGGAAAACACACACACATGAGAGACATAGGAACGGCCACCCTGGGTCAGCCCAACGGTCCATCTACCCCAGTATCCTGTCTGCTGACAGTGGCCGGTGCCAGGTGCCCCAGAGGGAATGAACAGAACAGGGCAATTATCGCATGATCCATCCCCTGCTGTCCAATACCAGCTCCTGGCGAACAGAGGCTGGGGACACCCAGGGCACGGGGCTGCATCCCTGCCCATCCTGGCTAATAGCCACTGATGGACCTGTCCTCCCTGAACTTGCTAGTTCTCTTTTGAACTCGGTAATAGTTTTGCACATCCATGCAGGCTAACCTCACCGAGTCACAACTCCAGTCTCACAGGATCTCCCACCCTCAGACACTGGGGAAATCATTTGCCTTTCCCTGCAGGGGCTCTTGACTGATCCAACGGGAACCCAGGGTCAGGCCAGGTTTGTAACACTGCTGTGTGCTCAACAGTGCGTCCCGCTGCTCTGGGAGGGGGTGTCACCATGCTGGCATGGCCCCCTCTGCCCCCCATGGGGGCTGTGTGCGGTTCAGGTTCCAGGGATAGGAGGGGAGGGGAGGGGTGGCTCAGCAGCTGGTCCCCCTACGCCGGGGAGCCATCGTCTATCGCTGCCACCTGTAGTCTGGAGCTGTGGAAGGGTGCCTCTGGCGGCATCACCTGCAGGTGTCCAGGATGCACCGCTGGGCCCTCTGTGTGGACACCACTTGGGTGCAAGCAGAGCCCATAAAATCTACAGGTTTGGGGGCTGGATCTCCTGGCCTTCTCTGCCGGGGTAGAACCTGTCCACTCCCGCCTGTGAATAACTCCAGGGCCTGGCTGGAGGATGGCTCGTGGTGTCTCCACACCCTGCCTGTGTCTCTGCTGCTGACTGACTGAGGGGGCCAGTCCTCTGCAGGACTCAGCACAACCCGGCTGCTGCCAGACTAGTGCCAGAGAGGGAGATGGAAAAGTAGCCAACTTCAGGCATTCTGCTGAACAGCTCCAGCTGGCAAGGACATGGCCCTGTGAGCAGGGAACCAGCCACCCGTGGTGATGGGGGGTGATCTCATGATTGCCTGAAAGTATGAATTGTCTGAGCAAACCCATCTTCCTCTGGAGCGCCGGGGCCCTACCCACCAGCCGAGCAGGGCAGGGGTGGCTGCTGGCCCTGGGTAAGCAGGGTGTGAACACCACCAGTGAGTCTGGGGCTTCTGGGCTGACCAAAGCACGATTTGAACCGTGCAAGCGATGCTGCTCCGAGCTGCCACCTAGCTGGGCAGGGGCATGGTGCGATCACCCGGGGAGGACCAGCAGCACCACGGGGGCTGCAGCGTTTGGCCTCAGGGCACTGCAGTGGTGCAGACTGACAGACCGTGGTCCCAGCGGTGCCCCAGGGCTACGCGGCAGCTACCGCACGGCTCTAGGGAGACCAGGCTTGGGGGATGAGCTCGGCTCCTGAGCCTTTGACATCAGCAAGAGCTGGAGCTAGAGTTACTCGCCGAGCGTCCCCCGGCTGGTGTCCCAGAGCTGCTCAGGCAGGCCCTGGCCCAGGCGCCTCTGGGCTCCACATCCCCCGAGGGTCGGCCTGTGCTGGCATGGCGCATTTGGGCTGCTGCCTGCACATCAGGCCCTGCGGCTGCCGGGGCAGCTTGCTCGGCCCCTTGGGGGGCGGGGGACACTTCCTAGGGCTCCGCGGTCACCTCCCTGCCTGCGTCCGGGGACCCATGAAGAGCTGCCTGGGGCCTGTTCCTGTCAGCACAAAATGGGGCCTCGCGGGCATGGGGGTCAACCCTGGCGACAAGGAAAATGGACATAAACAGCAACAGGAGGCTGGGGGGATCAGGGCCTCAGGCCAAGAGCACCGGGGGAGGAGGGGTGCCGGTGCCACGAGCACTGGGGGGAGAGGGGTGCCAGGAGGGGGTGTTGTCAGGGCCCAGGCTGTGAGCTCCATGGGAAGGTGGGAATTTCCACGGGAGTGCCTGAGAGGGTGGCCTGCTTTCCGGGAGCTGAGCTGAACGGCAGGAGGATGCAGACGCACTGAGTGACAGCCTCAGCGAGACCCTACCATAACAATGCAGGTCCTTGTTTCCCAACAGCATGCGTTGCTCCCAGTAAATCGCTCTTTCGGCATGAGGCCGGTAGCTGCCGTGGGGATGCTGCCCAGCGGGGTTACGAGGCTCCCTGGCGCAGGGGGCAGGACGCAGCTCCCAGCTGGCAGGGCCACGGAGATGGGGCTGCTGATCTGGGACCTGGCACATCCCCCCCTTCCTCCATTTACGGTTTTTGAAAAGATTTTCAATTCACCTTTAACTCTGGGTCCATAAATAAACTTCAAAGGCTGAACCCTCCGCTGCGGCAGAGCTGAGCTGAGAGCGTCTGACCCACTTTGAATAGGAAATGAATCCGTAATCAGGAGGCTGCTGATTCTGGCCCCCACAAAAAGCCCTTATCCGTAGATGCAAACTTCACAGCGGAGAGCAAGGGGAGAACAGGGTGAGTGGTGACTTTGCTGTTGTGCTGTCTGCCCCTAGGCCTGGGTCCTGCCTGTCCTGCAGTTCCCACAGGGGCAGTCCCCAGCTGTGAAGTTTCTTAGGGTAGATGCAGCCAAGAAGGAGGATGAAGCATCTTGGTGGGAGAGTGTCTCTGGCGCTTGTCCAGGAATCTCTCACTAGTGTCCTAGTGACCTGAGTTTTATTGCCAGTGACATTAACCTCAGAGGCCCAAATCTCCCTTCCAAGCTCTCTAACTCACCTTCTCCATCTGTCCCGAAATAAAAAAGTGAGCTTCTGTCCATGGAAAGCAACTGCTGGATAGCTCAGAGCATCACTGCTAACTCTTGGGACAATCGATCTGGTCACCTATCCATCCAGTTCTGCCACACTCAGTATAGTGGCCTTGACGGGCCCTGGCTCTCTCTGTAACTAGGGTTTCTGCTGTCTGGTGTCTTCTGATTCGGGGGATTTATTTTTAGGCACAATCAGGCTCATGCCATAGGAGTAAAAACTTGTGTTTAAAAAATCATTTTCCTTGAATTATACCAAAAATTGCCCCCCAGAGCACTTCCAGCGCTGGGCTCCTGGGGACCACGAGGAATCTTTAGAACCTGCCAATTCCCTCTACAAACAATTTTTCTTACTACAAAAGTTCTACTTTACAAGCTCCTCTTTGATCAGTTTTAACTAGAAACAAGCTAGAACCTAGTCTGCAGCTGTTCCTACCGCTGGCTCTCTGCCCACTTGCTGCAGAGAGTTGTATATTCATTTCGCGATGGCCCATATTTTCAAAGTTGTTTCCCTAATAGCGAGAGTTTCTGCTATAAGCTGGGGGCTCATAGATGGAAAAACCAGAGGAGGAGAAAGTCCAGGGTGTATCAGTCGATCACCGGATGACTGTGGGCCATCGTGATGCGGCAGGAAGAAGGCGAGTGCAGTGTTAGGATGTGCAGATGAGCTATTTCCAGGAGAGACAGGGACGTATTAAAGCACTTCCCAAGGTGCGGGTGAGACCACATCTGGAATGCTGCGTAGAGTTTGGGAATTCAGACTGGAACAGGTGCAGAGTGTGGTGCTGGCAGAGCAGGTGCCAGCTGATGGCGAGGTCCCCATGTCTCAGCTGAACAGTGACAAATCCGCAGCTGGGATCAGTCTGGCTCCACGCGTCAGCATTGTTAAAACAGGTATTAGGATGTTAAGTTTGTGTTTAGCATTTACTGAGTGCTTGTGAGCTGCTGCCGGCATGAATCTCACTTATAATACCAGTAGCTCCGACCGCACAATAATATTTAAGCCTGTGTATTGTGAGCCTCTGTCAGTATGTAAATCACCAGACAGGAGAGAGCCCCTAACTAGTGTGCCCGGCAATCGGCAGCCGAAGGCGTTACCGCCTGCCCAACAGGAAGGTCCATGGACACCAGACAGACTATTATGGAACACTAAAAAAGACAAAAGACTTTGTTGCTCTGCTCCTCCTCTCCCTCCCCCCTCCATGAAGATGAGTCATACAAGTAGGAAAAACTTTTTCACTAGGAGGGTGGTGATGCACTGGAATGGATTCCTTAGGGAGGTGGCGGAATCTCCTTCCTTAGAGGTTTTTAAGGTCAGGCTTGACAAAGCCCTGGCTGGGATGATTTAGTTGGGGTTGGTCCTGCTTTGAGCAGGGGGTTGGACTACATACCTTCTGAGGTCCCTTCCAGCCCTGATATTCTATGATTCTATGATTTTAAGTGGATTCCTCCCATCAGTGGAGTTCACAGCTCAGAGCACAGGTAATAACCCCTGACAAGAAGGAAGTGTATCTCTGTGCTGCTTGGAGCCCGGGAGGGGGGCGGAGCAAGGTTTTCTAGGAAAAAGCAGGAGATCCCCAGCAGCTTAGCCCTAAAGGACATACAGAGTTTGCTTATTATAGAAACTTCCATTACCTTTTGAAACTAGGTCTGTAACTCATTAGCGGGTGTGATGTTATTGATATAATCTGGGACCATATAGAACATGGTTGCAACCAAAGTCCTGTAGTGGCACCAAATCTTGTATAAAGGGGGTCAAAAGAGGTGTCTAAGACAAGGTGATGGTTTGCCGGTTATGATTATGCTGTCTATATGTGTGTATCAATGTTGTAGTTGAAGTTATGAATATTGGCTCTATACTGTCTGTATTTCAAACTTATGCTTCTGGGAAACATCCCAGATAAGCTGGTGTTAGCTCTACATAGCCTGCTTGATGGCCCATTAAGGACCATCAGCTATACAACTGACCCATTGAGAGAAGGCAAATACACCTTGTAACTCAGCAAGGCACGCAGGGACTGGCCCATGTGACTCCAGACTCCATTTTGCTGTAATTTTCCACAGTAAGAACAAAGAGGTGTTCTTACACCTGGAAAAGACTATAAAAGGCTGATGCCTCGTCTCCATCTTGTCTTCAATCCTGCTTCATACCTCTGGAGGGACTTTGCTACAAACGGAAGCTCTAAACAAAGGACTGAGGACCCATCCCAGCGGGGGATGTTCCAGAGACTTGATTTGAACCTGCAGTTTATTTCATCACTGCTACAAGCCTGAACCAAGAACTTTGCCATTACTGTATGTAATTGAGTCCATTTAATCAATTCTAACTCTCATCTCTATCTTTTTCCTTTTATGAATAAACCTTTAGATTTTAGATTCTAAAGGATTGGAAACAGTGTGATTTGTGGGTTAGATCTGATTTGTATATTGACCTGGGTCTGGGGCTTGATCCTTTGGGATCGAGAGAACCTTTTTTCTTTTACTGGGGTATTGGTTTTCATAACCATTCGTCCCCATAACGAGTGGCACTGGTGGTGATACTGGGAAACTGGAGTGTCTAAGGGACTTGCTTGTATGACTTGTGGTTAGCCAGTGGGGGTGAGACCAAAGTCCTCTTTGTCTGGCTGGTTTGGTTTGCCTTAGAGGTGGAAAAACCCCAGCCTTGGGCTGTAACTGCCCTGTTTTAAGCAATTGGTCCTGAATTGGCACTCTCCGTTGGGTCCCGCCAGAACAGCATCGTTACAGTGTGTATCTATGTTTACCTGCTTTACCCTTGTTTCCTTTTCCTATCACTACATCTTTAGATAGCTTATTATAGGCTTGGCTACAAGGGTTGTCTTTGGTGTGAGATCCAAGATGCAACTGACCTGGAGAAAGTGACTGGTCCTGTGAGAGCGGCTGTAATCTGAATATTGCTGTCGCAATGTTAGGCTCACTTGTGAGACAGACGGGGGTACCCAAGGGGACTGTCTGTGACTCCGTGGTTAGACTGCTTTAGAGCCTGAGAAGTTCACACTTGCTTAATGGTGGGTGAAATCTATGTACAGAACGCACAGTCAGTTTGGGGTTGGTTCCTGGTTCCGAACAGTCTGCCCTGAGGTTGGTCCTCATGCTCGTCAGTCACGCAGGACAGCTTGACCCAGAGAAATGCTACCAGAATGATCTCGGGAATGAAGCACCTGTCTTATGATAAAAAGCAACAGAGAGTCCTGTGGCACCTTATAGACTAACAGATGTATTGGAGCATAAGCTTTTGTGGGTGAATACCCACTTCGTCACGAAAGCTCGTGCTCCAATACATCTGTTAGTCTATAAGGTGCCACAGGACTCTCTGTTGCTTTTTACAGATCCAGACTAACACGGCTACCCCTCTGCTACTTGTCTTATGATAGGCCTCTAACTTGTTCACCTGCCAAACCGCAGGCTGGGAGGGGATCTGATTGCTCTGGGGGTAAACACCAGGGAGAGAGAAGAGCTGCTGAAGCTAGAGGACAATGTTGGCACAAGGAAAAATGGATCTGAGCTGGCCAGGAATACATCTAGGCTGGAGATGAGAAGAAGGTTTCTAATCTCAGAGGAGTGAGGTTCTGGACCAGCCGCCCAACAACAGGACCAGTGGGGGACAAACACTCTAGTCTGTCGTTGGCGCTCAATACGTTTCTGACAGGGCTGCCTATGACAGCAGGGCACAGGACTCACTGGCCCAGGCGGTCCCTTCCCATCCCATGTTCCTGTGAGTGTGCAGTCACATGCCTGATTTGGATACACAACTAACCACAACTGAACACACAGGCACATTTGACCAAGGTTGACCATTTGCATATGCGCACTCCCAGTTTGTGCAATAAATGAACCTGTAAAAATGACGCCTGTGATTGCATGTGATTTTGGGGTAGGAGATTTGGAAGATATGGACCTTAAATGTAAAGGAATTTCTACAAAATCTGATGTTTTATTGATTTAAGAAAGAACCAATTTTCCTCATGAAGCACCAGCAAAAGCCATCAGCCGTGGGAATGGGGAGCCAGACCCCCAGCTGGTGGCTCTAGTTAAGGACTTTGCATTTGCTGGAGACGCCGACTGGCTTCCGGGGGCAGTGCCTGGCACCCCTTGCTGGAGTGGTTTCTCGGGGACAGCCCGGTGGGCAGGGGAGGCTCAGAGAGGCCTTACCCGCATGGACAGAGGCAAACGGTGAGTCAATAATAATGCACAATCCACAGAGAGCCCTGATGGGCCAGGATCAAAGCACTCCC
Organism: Trachemys scripta elegans; assembly: GCF_013100865.1. Classification (NCBI taxonomy): domain Eukaryota; kingdom Metazoa; phylum Chordata; order Testudines; family Emydidae; genus Trachemys; species Trachemys scripta. The sequence goes on along the minus strand of NC_048307.1, from coordinate 1,350,030 downwards.
CGCAGAGGGGCTGGTGAGCAGGATGGCCGGGAAGCAGAATCTGGGACAGGGGCTAATTCCCTGACTTCCCCCGTCGTCCCCTGGGGTTCTGGGGACAGGGGTGGGAGACTGTCAGGCGCTTTCAGGAGCCTGGAGGAGGGTTGTACACAGGCAGGGCCTGGCAGGGCTCAGTCCTTCCAAGCAAGGAGCATGGATGGGAGAGGTTGTCTCATGGTCGGTGTGGGAGACAGCTGTAGGGCGCCTATGGGGGCATCGTAGGGGAGCAGCGCTCACCATCCCCATCAGGATCCTGCGGTCTCTGGGGCAAGGAAGCAACTTGCATCATCCTTGCCTTAAGCATGCCCTGTGTGCCGTCCCCCCAGCCCCTCCCAGCTCCCGGTCCAGCATTAGCACTGTGTGAGCGGGGAACGCCTGTGGCCTCAAACAGGCCGTGACTGGGAAGGAGCTGGGGACACCTGCTGGCAGCGTGAGTGGAGCTTGGACACATCATCCCTGCCCGGGCATGCACGGGGGATTCTCACTCTGGAGCACGGGGGCCTCAAGCGGCGTGCCCAGCGTGGGGGGAGGGTGCGTCTGCATCCTTGGCCATAACCTAAAGCCATTGCCGTGGCAGGGCTGTTAGTCGCAGGGGCGCCAGGGCGTGAGCGGCGCTCGTCCCCCGGGGAGCTCGCCATGTCAGACAGGCACGGCCATCCCGCGCTATTTGTCACAGGCAGTTAGTGTCACATCACAAGATGATCCGGAACAGGGGGCTCGAGGGCAGAGGAATTAGAACGGGCGGGAGCCTTTTAATTAAATAACCACGTCCGAGTCTCTAATCAGCCGGCTGAGTGGCTGGCTGCTGAGGGGAAGTTTGTGTATGTCAAATGCCATCAATCAAAATGCCACTTCTTATATAAGCCTCTCTCTGACTAGTGACTGGGACCATGGCTTGCCCCTCGTGCACTGCCTGGCTGCAAACACCCAGCCCTGCTCCCTTGTCCCCGTGGGTCGGCCTGGCTGGATCTTCGGCCCAGCTCTCACGTGGGGCACGAATGCCACTTTCCGGATGCGGCTCCTGGGGGTAGTGTGCGGGCGGGGAGTGGAAGGGGCTGGCCAGGCCGAAGGAGAAGGGAGCTGGGCTGCAGTAACTTACACGCCCCCACAGGGAAGGACTGGGGAGAGCTCCCTCTTGGGGCTGCTCCTGGCCCAGAACTGTTACCCATCACCCCCCACAGGGCTGGTGCTTAGAGATCAGGGACACATGGCCCCGTCTATGGGTGATACGCTGGGGATATGGGACCTGCTCTGCACACTGGGGCCTGCCTGGGGAGCGCACTAGTCTGGGAGCATGGTGTGTGTGTGCATGGGTGGGGAGAGTGTCTGTGTGTACCAGCTGTGTGCGTCGTAGGGGGACGCTGCGGAAGAGCCAACAGGGAAGTCGCTGGAAGAAATGTCACTTTGTTAAATACATTTGGGGCTGACTCAGGCATTACTACCGAGCAGGTGCCTGGACCTCTTAAAAAAGCTAGAGTATCCGCTCAGCGGGGCACCGTCACTCGGCACATGGTTAACAAGCATCTCCTTCCTGTCAGGGCTGGGTGCCCAGCCCCTTTGGGGGAAAGCCAGGAGCGGTGGGACCAGAAGGCACTGGAGCTCAAAGCAGAGCCAGGGACTCTGTCTGCCAGCTTAATGGACTCAGCGGCTCAGGCTATAGGGAGCCCCCCCGTTGGAGGTGTGGGGGGAACCTCTCAGCCTGATACGGCCCGGGAAAGGAGGTTGCTGTTTCCTGCAGCCTCACTGCTGTGGGTGCAGCCACAGGGCCCTGAACGGAGGGTGTCATCACACAGCATCATGCTCTGAATACTGCTGTCCTACACACGCAGAGCGTCTCATTCACTGTCCTGCACTCGGCACTCTCTGCGGCCATAGGAAGCATTAAGCACTTCCACTCTGGGCAGTAAAGTCCAAACCCACGCGAGCTGCAGGCTCATCACAGGGAGAGTTAATTGGGGGGAACCTTGCCACCTGCCGGCGGCTCTGGGGGGAGCTCCAGTTTTCTTTGGCTCATGAACCCAGCGGACGGGGGTGGGGGGACTCTGACAAGGGGCGCTGTTGTTTGACACAATAAACATATGAAATGAGCCGTGCTCTGGGTAGAGGAGCCGCTGGGAGGAGTTACGTTAGTTTCCCAAACAATGAAAAAGCCACTTCTCAGCCTGGTCTATAAATGCCCTAGGGCCAGGGTGGGCAGCCCTGCGGCACTCCTGCCAGCGGGGGGCGCTCTCCCCTCTTTCTGTGCCGACGACACTGGCTCATTTAACTTTAAAGCACCAGAGTGGGTGGAGCCTAATGTAGAAAGAGCCAGTAAGCTGAATGCCCCTGGGTGTCACGTGAATTTGGCCCTTGCAGTCACCTCTGCCGCTAGAAATACAAGAGCAGCGTTACAAACCGCATTTGGGAGGGAGTGTGGCCTAGTGAACAGAGGCCTGGGAGCCAGGACTCCGAGGTTCTATTTCCACCAGTGTCTGTGACTAACTGGGTGACTCTGGGCAGCTCTCTGCCTCGGTTTCCCGCTCTGCGATAACAGATTGCCTAGCTCACGGGCGTGTTGGAAGGGTTCGAGAATTCAAGAGCAAACCAGCCCAGCTAGTCACCCCGGTCCACCCAGCAAGGGGGCTGATTGCTGGGCCAGGAGGGGAGGAGGACGCGGTTTGAGGTGGAGGCAGAGAGCAGGAGAACGCTACTGGGCTAAGCCTTTCAGTGCAGTGAGGGACCAGCGATATCCTTAGAGGGTGCAGGAAGGAGTGCTGTGAGCAACAGACAGGGCAAAAGGCTTGGGCAAATAGGTTCTGCTCCATCCCCTCTCTTCTCTTATCTCTGTAACAGACGCCAGTGAACACCTCTGGTACGTTGCTGGGGATTTACTCAGCTGGGAGCCGTGGGGTTCCTATAGAAACATTTTTCATGCACCAATTATTTAACTGTAAGGAGGTGAAATGGTTCAGGAACTGATTTGCACTAGAAAGTGGGAGACATTTACCCTGAGATGGAGCTGTCAGACTAGAAATCCTTTGTAACAGGAGCAGGGCAGGATCGGAGTCAGGCAGAGCTGTGCTGGATTGAGTGCACAGACAAGACGTCTCAGCCCTGCACATGCTGCCCGTCGCTGGCACAGCCTGGGGGAAGAGACGTCCGCGGGGGCAAGGAGTGGGGGGGAGCCAGGGGCGAGAGCGAGGTCTGTGCCTGAGTTAATGCATGGAACTGACAAGGTGTGAAATCAGATACTTCCCCCTGATGTTACTGGCTCTCGGGCTGGAAGAAAGGACAGCCGGGGAATTGCTGTCAGGCCCAAGAGCTCTCTAGAGCAGTCCCAGAGGGGAAATAGCCGCTCCCCCCCCCAGCAATGACAATAGCGTCACGCAGGTCCCATTGGGGGCGCGCTGGCTCTGGGAGCAATAACACAGACTGCGGTGAAATGCACTGGGCACTGGTGCTGCTGCTGGCCCTGGCCCGGCCTGAGGACAGCTTCACCTCATCTGTGCGTGACACCACCACGCGGGGCTGGCACCAGGGGGTAGTGTCGTTGCTCCGAGGGCCAGGGTGGGTGGGAGCCAGGCACCAGCAGGAAGACGAGGGCAGCATCTCTCCCTTACCAGAACACAGAGCCTGGCCTTGGCGTGTCCCCTCTTGGTGCCGCAGCCAGAGCCGGGAGGCCCCTGTGACACAGAGGCCCATTTGCGGCTTACTGCTCTGTGTCAGCTATTCTTGCCGGGCCTGGATAGCCCCGCAGCCCAAGCCCCACACACCAAGTCAGCTGACCCTGGCCAGCCGCGGGGGTTACCGCAGTGTAGACACACCCTCGCCATGTGACCTGCATGCATAGGCTGGCTGGGAGTGTCCCAGGCTGGGATCAGAGCATTGTAAAGCACCCAGGGGTGCAGGGCAAGTGGTGACACAACCCCGACTGGTCTGGATTGCACCCGAGAAATGTGACACCCTCAGCTAACATCACTCCAAACCCCTCCCCCCACAATGCCCAGCACCAGGACTAAGCGGGAACGGATGGGACTCTTTTTGTTGCTCCTGTAACCATCTGGGTCACTGACGCCGGGGGCTCCATCCTCCCATGGGCTGAGTGTGCTACCTCCTGCAGGACTCCAGCCCTGCACTGCCAAGGCAGCACGAGACCAGAGCCGTGGCTGCCAGGAAGCAATGTGGTGCCCTGTCTCTCCCCGGCGTTAAACGTGCACCCTCAGCCCCAGGCGGCCAAGGACCGGATCCAAGGGCCATTTACATTCAAGTATAACGGGTTAAACAAAACCTAGACAGCGTCGTTAAACCCCAGCTGCACAAGCCCCCCGCCCAGGACATCTGCGTGCTGGAAGCGCTCATCACACTAAGACACACAGGCAGCTGAGTAAACACTTTTGACTCTATTTATTACTAAAAATTATGCAACTGGGTCGTGTTCTTGCCATTTTTTTAATGCATGAGCCAGGTTGCAAATTCTATTATTTAAAAAAACCCACCGTTTTAGCTGGTGAGGCACTAAACCATGTACGCAAACACCCAAAATAATTCTAACTGACACCTTTATGATGGCAGCGTGAACTTTAAAGCCTTCGTATGCCTTCCCTTCTTCATCTAGCGTTTCCTAATTTGCTACCGGAAGGTTCATTTTCATCTGGCCTCTTGAATCACACCTGTTGTATTGGCACGTCCATCCATGTATAGGTACAAAAATCCAGATTTCCACACACAAGTTGTATAACTGCACATGCAAACAAGTAGTGAGCTGCACAATTATGTGGTCACTTTGTGCACCATAATGCGAGGTTTTAATTGGTGCATATGTCTCCAATATCTGCAGTCATTCTAAGATAGCCCTGCATACTGAATACTGAAACCATAAGGGCTAGTGAGACAGTCCACACTAAATCTGACATGACATAGATGGGACACAGGTAATTTGTGCTTTGCATTATCCAAACGGACCAGCAGGTGTCGCTCTTCCAGCACAGGTAAGACACCTGCAAGTACATTCCTGGGTGATAGACAAAATGGTCCTTAAAGGCAAAAATCCAGGTATTCATCTTCAGTGACTCAAAGACAAGAGGGCAAGACAGGCAGAGAGACCAGAAGAAAGATCTTTATACAGAGAGTGATGACTGGGGGCCCCAGACTCCACAAGGCAGCAGGAAAACTGCAAAGGGGAATGTGGGCAAAACCAAACTAGCCACACAGAAGCAAAACAAAGTGATGTCCAGCCAAACAACCTGCCAGGTCAGGGGATGGTGCAATGTGAGCACAAAGGTGTCCCTTGACCCTGAGATATTTGTGACTTGGGGATGAAATATGAATGTCTGCAGGCAGAGACCAGAGACCCCAGCCAGGATGGCAGCAGATACTGCAGGGGCTGAGCTGGGCTGCAGCTCTGGAAGCATGAGACATGAGGGCTGCAAACCTTCTGCAGAAAGACCCAGGGCAGCCTGCCCCCAGCGTGCTCTCCCTAGTGATGGCAGAGACAGCACATGGAACATGCAGAGCGACCTAGTGAGGGGGTGGCATGGGGAGGGCCCATCCTCTGGTGCCTGCCAAGGCCCGCGTTGGGCTGGGTCACAGCCAGGCCCTCTGTTCATTGCTCTTGGAGCCACGTCTGGGACGATTATCCAGACTGCATTTGCTGTGCACATTGTAGCAAGTTTGGAAAGAATGGGTCCCATGGGGGGGCTCCTGACCTGTCCGGATGGGGCTGAGGCTGGGAGGAAGATGAAATCAGGTTAATTTTCTCTGGCTGGACAGGTCAAGAGTAAAGATCTCGAGTAAGATCCCACCCAGGCTGCAGCCCATGTGTGCTGTTGCAGTGGTGTTTAGGGCTGTAAAATTCTCCTACGGCTGGAGGAGCATTTCCTGGTGCAGGCATTACGTAGGACAGTGCAGGCAGCCCTGCTCGGACCCTTTCATAAGCTGCAGCACAGGGGACAAGTTAGGAACCCCCTGAGATGGGCTACCAGCACCTAGCACAGCCCTCCAGACTACCTACGTCACATCAGGGCCATTGTGGTCCCTGGAACAGCCCAGAATGCAGAGGGCACAAAGGGTTCTTGAAGCCGCCTCTGCCATCCCTCCAAGATCCACACCACAGAATCTCCTCACCCCTTCGGCAGCCACTGCTCCTCAGCTCTGGCCACAACCTCACCTCTGAAGAAGGCCTGTGGCCAGAGGTTCCAGGCCGATCCCAGCGCCCCATGGCTGGTTAGACAAAACCCATGGTGCTGGGGGGGACAGAGGGGTTCATTGGAGGCAGGGCCATTTTGGGGAGAAATTTTGACCTTTCCCACATTCAGAATCCAGGGACAACCCCCTGCAGCTTTGTCAGAACGGTCCCAGGGACTGAGCTGATGACTGCGGTGACGAGGAGGGAAAGGGACACTTGGTCAGTCACCCCTTCTTTCGATGGCTCATACACCCTGGCTAGCACAGATCACGTTGAGCCCTTGGGATGCTGGATTAGCTACACCCATTTCTCCAGCCAAATCTCTCTCACAAACCATCCCCTCACTGGTCCCAGGTCTCGGGGCTGCTGCTCACAGCGGAGTAAGCCCCATCCCCCATGCCACGCTCCTTTCCTGGGAAGGGGGGAAAGAAGCAGTTGGTCGAGCTCACCCCAGTGTGCCCGTGCAGGGCCACGGCTGAACGACAGGACTGAAAATGGAATGGGAACGTCTGAGGCTCTTCTGTAGCCGGGATCATGTGGGTTTGTATAATATCCTCAGCGCACACGCGGCCATGCAGGTGGGGGTCAATGTCTCACCCTCTGGTGCTTGTGAACTGCCACGCAGCAACCCAGGCATTGGGAAAGAGCCTGCAGGCTGCCAGAGCGTTGTCACCTGGCACAGTCGTTTGATTATTTACTTTGTCTCGAAGGGAAAAAAGACACAATTGTCAATTACCGTTGGGCAAAGTTTTCTCTCTTCCGGAGGCTGGCGCTGCCCTGATCCTCCCCAGCAGTGACGTTTAATAACAGCCTCGTTCGTCACGTCACCTGATTATATGCCACTAAATGTCACCCTTCACCATGACCTTGGCACGCTAACAAACGGGGCTTGTGCTATAAACATCTTCGGCTGACCCCCCGAAAGGGAAGGATGACAAACAGACTGTAGGCTACATAACCTGGCAATTGGAAAAGGAATTAAAGGTAACTTATCAATTAGCCTGTTTTCTTTCCTATAAATCACACACTGTGGCATCTGACCCTGGCCACACTGACATTTCTATAACCCATTTGCCACCGTGCTCGTATTAAATGGCTTCCAGTCACCCTAAATTTGGAGATTTTAATCTCTTATATGAAGTCAGTGGTTCTCAGTAATTCGGTGGATCTATTTTTATTGGCTTTGTAAATCAGGGTTCTCCATGTCAGTGACTGTGGTCAGGGAGAGAGGCGTTTGTCTGTGAAATTGGGTTGACACAGACCATTGACTGCAATGATAACAAGAGATTTGCAGGGCTGGACGGACAAGCCTTTTACACTAAGCAGATTATAATATAACAATAAAAAGTTTCATTCCAGGAAGCCAGTAAAAGCTGCCGTGCCCGTGGATAACGGGAACAAAGGAGCCACATTGGGAGACACAGGAGCTGTGCCCGTGTCTGCGGGGCCTGAGCTTGGCCTGCCGTGGCCTAACATCTCAGCGCACACATGTGGCCGGGGGTTTGTTGGTATAAACACTGCAGGGGCCAACTGGAAGAAAACCAAACCGGAATGTGCTGTGCTGAAAGGTGCCAGTGGCGGCCCTCAGGTGAGTCTGAGCTGTAGCGACAATCCCAAGGGATGGGCCAAGCCCCCTCCTTCAGGCTCAACAGGACAAGCAGCAAAAGCTCCTTTCTGTGGGAAGGACAACATGGGAGTGACTCCCCAGGCAACAGGCTGCCTGGCAGCTCAGATGAACCCATGTGGCCTGGGGGGGTTACCGGGAACAAACTCAGGGGCTGAAACAATGGTAGCAGCGTGTGTGTGTGTGTGTGTGTGCATGTGTGTGACGAAGTGAGACTGTTCTTAATGTTTCCTCTGAATACTGTGTGGGTGCCTCAGTTTCCCCTATGCATTTCTTAAGTCTCTAGGAGGTGGGATAAAGGCCAGTGTGCATAAATCACTGACACTCTGTCACCCTGGCAACAAATGGCCAGGGCCCTTTCCCCCTGCAAGGAAATAGCTAAAGGTGAACAAAGAGGTCAGGTGACCTCCTGGCCCGGGAAAGACACAAAGCCCAGAGACGGAGGGGCTGGAGGGGTTTTCTGTTTGGAGCTGGCTGGGGACTAGGAGTGAAGGCAGATGGGGGTGTCTTGCTCGCGGGACCCTAGAATGGACTCGGCGGAGGGGTCCGGTTTGCTGGACCTACAAGCTCTGTTTTAGACCGTGTTCCTGTCATCTCTTAAACCTCTGTTTTACTGACTGGCCGAGAGTCACATCTGACTGCGAAGTGGGGGTGCAGGACCCTCTGGCTTCCCCAGGACCCCGCCTGGGCGGACTCGCTGTGGGAAGCGCACGGAGGGGCATATGCTGAATGCTCCCAGGAGAGACCCAGGAGGTGAAGCCGTGTGAGCTTCTTGCCCTGAAGACAGTCTGCTCCAAGGGAGAGGAGGCTCCCCAAAGTCCTGACTGGCTTTGCGGGGAGCAGTTCCAGAGCATTGCCTGGGGACTCCTTGACAGTATGCCCACGTGCGCGCGTGTGTGCGTGTGTGTGCGTGTGTGTGCGGGTGCCACGTGTGCGTGTGCATATCTGTGTGTGTGTGTGTGTGTGTGTGTGTGAGCGTGCACGCATACACAGGCGCTGGAGGCTGAAGGTGCCAGGCACTGCTGTGTGTGTGAGACTTGCAAGGAGGGCTGGTGTTGCTCAGGCACAGAGCTCAGGGGAGTGGCACGTGGGATTTCTCAGCAAGGAAGGTGCCTGTTGCTGTTTGTTTCTCCGGTGTTCAGGGAACAGGGCTTTGTGTCCACAGCCCAGCTCTGCCTCGGAGCATCGCTTCCTCATCCTAATGAAAGAACCCTGCCAGACCCTGAACACAGGTGAACCGCGCGGGCTGCAGGGGCCAGACTCCCAAACCCAGAACTCCCGCGCTGGGGAGCACAGAGCAGGCCCTTCTCCGGCCCACTGGGGATCGCCGCGTTGCTCAGGACAGGGGCTGTCGAAGATCCTCGGACAGATGCAGCTGGGGGAGGGCTCTGTGTGCTCACTGCAGCTCTATCTGCCCATACAAAGCCAGGGCACAGGGGAAGGTGTGGCCACGCTCCTTTACTAGGAGCTGCCCGGACAGCGGTGCAGTGACGGGGAATGTCCCGGGCACAGACTCCTCTGAAACAGGAGCTCTGCCCCTTCAGTGGAGCCAGGACGCCAGGTGGGCTGGCTGCATGTCACTGCTTTGCTGACTGGTCTGACCAGAGCTCCAAAGGGACTAACCCAGAGGAGTTTGTAACCTGGCTGGGACGTCCTGGTAAAACCCACTCCATGCTGTGCAAGGGCCCCTTCTCTCCCTTCCACTGACGGGCTGCCGAGCCGCAGTGGGACAGCCAGCCGCTGACTGGGCACACAGCCATGGCGTGGCTCTCTTTGAGGGGAAGTGCTAGGCCAGGCTCTGGGAGAGTCATGCAGTTGTGCTCATTACCCACAGGGTTACATCTCCCTCCAGCCGCTGGCCCAGAGATGAAAGCAGTGGGATTGTCACAGCTCCAGGAGATCCCTGTGGAGCGGATGGGGTAGAGGCTGGTGATGTGGGTGCAGAAGTCCCTGTTCCATCTCTGATGCCCAGGGTCTCTGTGCGTGTGTCTATACAGTCCTGGCTTGTGACAACGGGACAGGCCAGGGCTTGTAGTCCTCTGGTATGGAGTGCACAGGTCGCAGTCCACAGGCCACTGGGGGAGCTTGTCAAGGGCACCTAACTCTGCATTTCCCCTCGGCTCCGCAGGGTTGTTAGGACATCGTTTGGGCTTTTAGCAGCTAGCAGGCAGGTTCCCCTGGACCGGCCTGCGGTGCCTAGCAGCAGTCACACAGCTAAGTAACAGTCCATTTAAACAGGTCCAGTGAAGCTCAGCTCAGTGCTTGACTGGGTGTGGTCCCGGTGCTCTCGGTGCTGGGGGAATGCACCCACCATGCTGCCGAACGAACCAGGGCGGCTCGGGTGGAACGGGACTCGAAGGTGCCACCAATCAGTCCATGCGTGTCCAGGGAGAGCTGGCTCTTCGCTCTGCGGCTGAATGTTCCAGGCACGATAGAAGCTATTCTCTAAGCTGTCAAATACTGCAGGTGTGCCCTAGCCCTCCATCAGCTCCCATGTTCAGCAACAGCTGTGATGGAGGAACCAGCAGTGAGAGGGTTAAGGACCAATCTAGACTGTTGCGTGATGAGACTCTCCTTGTTGGCAGCAGAGAGTGTGTTGGGTGCAGGGCCAGCCCCAGGGTGGGGCTCTATCTCGCCGTGTGCCCAGTTGTGGGGCTTTCAGTCACCTGGTGACAACCCCCCGGCGAGGGGGCGCCAGGGGAATCATGCAGAAAGCCCGGCCTGATTGGGGGTTATCTGTCGGGCCACCAGAGCGCGGCTGGCTGAGAACTGAGCCAACAGACAGCAGGTGGAGATGGCTTCATGGCAGCTGGTCCCCTAAAAACAACTCCGAGGTGTTCCTCCTGTCCGAACTGTAGTTTATTACAGCCCAGCTAATACACTGCCAATTGGACGGTGGCGGGGGAGAAGAAAGGGAAGAATTATGATTAACTGAACGTGCTGAAGGCAGCCGCAGTCACACCAGCCAGGTGTGCTGGGAATAGTCATTGAGGGCGAGCATTACCCAGACGTGCACACCAGGGCTGGCTAATAACGGTACAGTCGCTGTGGCCCGGTTTCTGCCTCTGGCTGCTACTCTCGCTGATCAGGAGCGAAGGAGGAACAGCTCACCTTCTCCGGGCAAACTTCATCAGGGCTCGAAGGAAGCGGAAGCAGGTATCAGCCTGAGAGGCTCCTCCCTCCTTCCTGCCCACCTTACGCTGGGCAGCCGGGGCAGGCTAGAGCTGTGACACTCGGAGCTGGGCTCAGATGCCCCCAGCCTGCTGGAGCTCAGGGCATTGGGCTTCAGGCTTTTGGAGATGGAGGCAAAGCCTGAAATTCAGAGTTCGCTCCTGGTTCTGTAGCTAGGCAATGGGCAGGGAGATCTGGATCCCATCCCCCGCTCTGCCGCTGAGCATGCTGGCGGCATGGCCAATGACCGCGGGGCTCACGGTTCCCGAATGGGAGTTTTCCATTGCCGCAGTGTGCTCAGGCGCTCGGCCCAGCTGTGAAGTGGGGACCATGGCGCTGGATTCAGCCATGAGAGGCACTTGGGATCTCAGCAGGGAGGCGCGGGACCTGGGCCACAGGGTGCTGTTGTTGTGTTGTCTGAACACCTGCCATGCGGGGCTGTTGGATCTGGAGCTCTGCGCCAGCTGGGGGGAGCTGTTCCTTCTGCCCTTTGCTCTGACAGCAAATCAGAGACCACAGGAACAGCGCCTGCAAACACTGGCCTGAATTCCAAATGGCTGCTCAGTCCAACCGTGCTTGGGCTGATTTTTAAATGGCGACTCATCACGCTCCAAGAGGTTGCAGCTTGTACGTCCCCCGGCTGCCTGAGTCCCATTGTCCTAGCCCAGCACAATGCCATGAATGGCGGTCACCTGTGAGCAGAGACAGCTCGTGACCCAGCACAACTGCACGCCAAGGGAACACGGAGCAGTGATTAACTCTCCAAAGATTAAAGGTCTATTTCCACACCACTGAGTGAATGCTCAGTAGATGTTATAAACCGGTGACAGAGATGAGGATGGTGGGCAATAACACGTCAGTAGAATGTGGCCTAGATTGATCTGGATTTCTTAGATGCTCGTGTACCCTCATCACTGTAGGATTTGAGAACCTCACACTCTTTTTTCTAGTCAGGCCTGAGGGGCTGGGCCGGGCCGGGCCGTTAGCTTCACTGTACAGATGGGGAACGGAGGCATGAAGATTTGCCCACGGACACCTGGTGGAGCAGGGAATCGAACCCTTGGGCCAGCCTTCCTCTCTAGATGAATTTGTTCATAAGCAACCCATTGGCCTGTTGAACTCTATGACAACCCGCAGCAATTGATTAACACAGCAATTAATCATTTATTAACCCTTTAGAAAAGATTGATGCATTGACCCTTAATAGAAAGATCCCCATTTTGTCCATGATACTAAAAACATCCTTCCCAAGAGGGGGAGGGAGCCTGGAGTGTTTTCTGGGCGTGGCCGCCGTTTCGCTGTGGTTTTTAGGTCCAAGTATTTATTACCACCAAGGGGAAGTTCTCGAAGCTTGCTGACGGATGGAGCTAAGCAGTTCCGCCTGTGCTGGGGCCGAGCACGTGACGCGAGCTGGGGAAGAAGAGCAGTAGGTATTTAACAGGAGTAATTTCCTGGCAGAGCCGAATAATGTCATCAGCTGCTGAACACACATCAAGTGCCCTCTCCCTGCCCTCTCCAGGAAGCCCCATTAATCAGAGGAGCAGAGCAGTGCGGCGAGTTCCCGGCAGAATTATTACAGTCTCTGGATATTCATTGATCACACGGTGACTCACAAACCTCCATCGCTGTAGCAGGGCACTCAGCTCCGCCTCACGCACGCTGCTTTGCGTTCACAATCCCTGCCTCGGCCCCCCACCCCCTCTCAGCAGATTCGCATCTTTGGACCTCGTGGAGCGTCAGAAATTCTCATCCAATAGACTTCCCGTTTGTTCATTCTAAGGACACGTTTTATGGGACACTTTCCAGATCACTGCTAGGCCTGTGAGGAGCTGCCTGACTGGCTAGTCCAGGCGATAAGACTTGGCAGCTGGGCTGATGCTGTCTCGTATCAGCACCTCAAAGAAATAATGAGAGGAAGGAGGCCAAAGAAATCATTTCTGCATGTGAGTTTGGATAAGTTCTGCCGGCACCACCCATGGCTGCCCGCTGAACTGCAGTGCGGATACGGAGTTACTTGGGAGCTAAACTGGTGTCACTGAGATCAGAATCTGGCCTGTACGGCTGTACGGTGGAGAAAGTTCTGGAATATTTACTCCTGGTTCACAAGGGTCCAAACCTGATACTGGTGTTGGCCCAGCAGTGTCAACAGCCAGCCAGAGGCCTTGTGGCTGTAGAAGCTGTTTTAAGAGTAAGCGAGGAGGGTCGGTAGTGACCCTGTGCCTGGGCTAGACAGGGGACTGGAGCAGAGCTGTGATGGACATTAGCCACTTACTGAATGACTGGACAGGGCTCAGACCTATGGTCATGCGGGTGGAGTAAGAACCTATATAGAATAGAATAGAATAGAATAGGAGGACGGATCTGGCTGTGTGGGGCTAAGGCAAGAAGGAGAAGGTGGGGAAAGACAGACCTGCTAAGGTTCACCTAAGTTTCACTGAACCTCCAGACTCTTCAGGTCTTATTGGAAACTTCTGGCAGTATCGGGTTTGCCCACTGATCCCTGTGACGCATGAGCAGAAAGCCTTTGAATATACAGTGATTAATCAGATTCTTACTTTTGGGAATGCCACGATCTTATGAAACATGATTCAAGCAGACTTGTTCTATGTTCTGAAACCATTCTCCCTTTAATCAGAACGTCCTCTGGGAGGAGGGGAATATCAAAGTTGACACTTCTGCTATAAGATGAAAGAAAAAAAAGATGGAAATGAGCGGCAGAGGGAAAGGGAGAGAGGGATTTACAGCTGTGATTGGCTATTTGGCATGGATATTAGCGGACAGGCTTTTTTCTAGAGCGTGCTCGAGGAAGTGGCTAGTGGTTGCTGGGTGCGATGGGCACAGAGAGACATACTGGCTGCTTACTGGAGGCTGTGGCGGTTAGGGTCCCAGAGAGACATGAATCCATATGGATGTTAGCAGGGCTGGAAACATCGTTTGGCTGACATAGGAACTGGCCTGGCCCTTTGTCCAACTCTGAAACTGAACCTTTTTGAACCATCCACGCAACCCTGATTATTCTTCACTGCCCCCTCCTCTGCACTCCCCAGTGCTGACTGAGTCCGGAAGTGCTCAGGTGTGTGCCACAGGCAACGCTGCTCCAGCCCCGCTTAGCAGAGCCAAGAGGCTCCAAAGAGTGTCTGCACTGCTTAGACGGGAAGCCCCGGCTGTCTCCCTCCCACCTGGCATGAGCTGCTACCCAGGTCAGGCTCTTCCACCTCCAGCCGCACGGCCTTGCCCCTGACCCCCGGCCAGGGAGAAGAACTCACAGGAGGTGCCCAAGGTTCGATTCCCCTTTCCCTAGGGAATGACAGTGGGGCTGGGTCCCCCATGGCCCCCGGATTCATACAAATGTAACTCCCTGGAGTTCAGTGGCGTTGCTGCCAGCGCACAGCTGGAGAGACGAGCCCGGCCCAGTGGGCAGGGACCAGACCAGAATCGAACAGAACTGGCTTTAATGCGCAGCTCCTGCAGCAAGGATCTTCCCCAGCCCTTTACAATAATCAGGTGGGAGCCCCAATGCCATTGCTGGGACTCTGCTAGGAGGGAGCGCCCCCACCGAGCCCTGCAAAGCCAGGCCAGGGAAGGGGCTGGGGGAGGGTGGATGTGAGGGGTGGGACTCAGAACTTCTTATGTCCTAGACGAGGGTCTGCTGGAGATCTGCGCTGGTGCTCAGGTCACCCCCAGCACAGGGCGTTGATGGCCATGTCCGAGCACTTCACGTAGCTTTTGCAAGAACAAAGAGTCTATTTGTCTGATGAAAATTCTGCAGAGGGCACTTCATGGTGCAGCCTTTATCTAGGTTTATCCCTTGACCTCTCTGTGGCACCCAGCAGCACAGCACTGAAACGACCGCTCCTGAAATCCCCTGCCTGGTGCTGTGGGACCCTCTGGGTGATTTGCCAGCGGGGTGTGCAGGAAGAGCCCCAGGTAGAGTTTAGTCAGGCACACCCAGGTCTCTGGGAGCTCACACCTACTCTCCCTTCCCCCGTGGCGGGATGGCAGCTGGTCTCCCCAACCCTTCTTCTGTTGTATTGTCTCGGCACAGAGTGGAGAATTCCAGGATCCCACGATTTGCCAACGCCACACTCTTGAAAGCAAGGGAATGGCTAGATAAGGCCATTGATCGAGGTGACTTAGGACCCTAATGTCAAGGGGACTCAGGCTCCTCTGGCACTTACATGCTTTGGAAAATGTTACCCCTCGTCAATCAGATGTTGCCCCAATACCTAGCATGAGCACAGTGGGTCGGATTCTCTTCCCAAATAGGTCCCTCAATGGCTATTAGCCATCCTGGGCAGGGATGGTGTCCCTGGCCTCTGTTTGCTAGAAGCTGGGAATGGGCGACAGGGGACGGATCACTTGATGATTCCCTGTTCTGTTCATTCCCTCTGGGGCACCTGGCACTGGCCGCTGTCGGCAGACAGGATACTGGGCTAGATGGACCCTTGGTCTGACCCAGTCTGGCCGTTCTTACGTTCCTCTCCCTTCCACTCAGACACACTCACTGACATCAGTGCCAGCTCTTCCGGACTTACGGGGCATAAACGAGAGCAGAATCGGGCCCATTATCCTTACCAAGTACAAAGACACACACATCTCATCCCGCTCCCTCTGTCCCGGAAAACATGCTTGTCTGTCCTCAGGCGTCTCCCGATGTAACCACCACCCGGCTTCTAGCCGAGCTACCATGGGAGCCCCCACACGCAGCCTGAGTAACCACACGGCGAGTAGCCAGCAGTGCAGCCCCCAGACACACAGCAGCTCAGCACACACGAACCTGGTGAAAACGCTCAATTCCTCAGACGCTTTAGACAGATCTTGTGCTGCTGACTTTGGGGGTCTGAGCTGGTCCTGCTGTTTCTGATGAGGAAGCGTTGCAAACAGGATTGCAATGGCCGGTTCATGGCACATCCCGCATTAACAGGGACAGGAAATGAACAGAAGGAACCATTTGCCTTTTCCAGACATCCCCAGCAAGAGACAGCAGATGGAATCTGATGAGAAGTCGTTTAGCCCAGATTTAGTCCCCCCCCCTGCAGGGGGTGTGAAGAGGGATGTGTGCAGCCCCTCCTCCGGGATACAAAGGCATATGGAGCAGCCATAGTCCAGGAGCATGCAGCCCTGGACCACAATGTGTTCAGGAATCAGGGTTTGGACAGAGCACTGGGCTGGGAGCCAGGAGACGTGGTCCGATCCCAGCTCTGTTGTTAACTTGCTGCATAATCTTGGGTGAATCCCTTCCCGCCTCTGCTTCCTCTCCCACCCTTTGACTGGCTTGTCTATTTAGAGCAGGGAGTGCCTCTCACTCTGAGTTCACGCAGCGCCCGGCCCAACCCAAGTTCACGCAGCGCCCGGCACAACGGGGCCCGAGCCGAGTTCACGCAGTGCCCGGCACAACGGGGCCCGATCCGAGTTCACGCAGTGCCCGGCACAACGGGGCCTGACCCAAGTTCATGCAGCGCCCAGCACAACAGGGCCTGACCCAAATTCATACAGAGCCCACCACAACGGGGCCCAACCTGAGTTCACGCAGCGCCCGGCACAACAGGGCTCGAGCCGAGTTCATACAGAGCCCAGCACTCCATTTTCATTTAGAAATCTTTCCACAGACAATTTAGTTGAAACTGACAAGTTTCCTCAAAACCTTTTCATTTGGATGAAATGGCATTTTCTGACAGAACACTGTTCTGGTGACACTTTTTGACCAGCCATAATTACTACTGCTGGAGTTCTGTTCGAGTGCCCTATGTGCTGCCCACCCCAGAGGGCCGGGGTACGTCCCCTTCCTAGCCCACCTCCCAGACACTGGTGCATTGCTCTGAAATGTGGCCTCTCCCCAGGCTGTGCGGGTGTTTCTGCTGCTCCTGCAGTCCTCAGAGACAATGGCTGTGCCACCGGCCAGGTGAATTCTGCATTCTTCTTTTCCCACAGTATGGGGCGTGACCTGGGCCATTCCAAACAGGAAGATGCTGCCTCCTAAATCACTGCTACTTTTTGTGCCCAGCACTGAGACTCTCCCACCTCCAGGCTCCCACCGCCCTGTGACTCCTAAACAAGTTGTTGTCAGACATGAGTGGTGCAGTGTTATTCCCCTGCACACCCCAGGGTTTGTAGTACATATTAACTAGTGCATTAGTATGTTGACTCCAAGCCAAATGCCCAAGTTAAACATGCCTCTGAGGCATGGAGCAGAAAACATTTCTGCCTCACTGAAAAGCAATATTCTGTGGCTTGGGACGGCAGGGAAAGATGCACAAAGTCAACCCCCCAGCCAGGGTGGGAGTTGAGGCTGCAGAAATTACCCAAAGTTAATGTGGCCTTGGTTTTTATGAGACATGCGTGTCATAAATTCCATGTTGTCTCAGAGTCAAAGCAGCATAAATCTTTGGGAATCAGCCCCTTAATCTGTCAACTCCCCCAATTCCCAGGCTTTGCATTTGCTCCTCAGATGCTCGGCAGCAAACCAACTGCATTCCTAGGTGTTTATCCCCAAAGTCATTGCTCCTTTTACTGCCACCAAGCTGCTAACTACCAGCCAGTGCGGCTGTGCCTTTCAATCCAAGCCCTATCGCGGAGAATAATTCCCAGCTACAAAGCAGATCTAGAACCCCCCCCACCCCCAGCATGTTCCTTCTCAGTAACTCCCAATATGCCCATCTGTGCTTAATTACTGAATTCAATACTTCTGAGCCCTGGCTGGTTGTAACATGAGTCCTCCTACAGCTTAGCATTTGCACCCCTCTCACCCTGAGTCGAGGGAGTTGCACCTTCAGCAATTAGTGCTTTCAAAGGCTACTGCACCCAGCTTGGTGGGCTCCTGGCACCCAGACGATTGCTCCGGAATGGATGAATGAAAAGAGACAGCAGGGTAATATCTAGGGCTGCTGAATATTGCTGTGATCCTTGGTGTAAGGGACCAGCTACCACAAAGGCAGGCTCAGCTGGGTGGCAAGACTGACGGGAGTACCCAAGGGGACTGTCTGTGACTCCGTGGTTAGGCTGTTTTAGTGCCCAAGGAGTTTACACTTGCTAACTGGTGGGTGAAATCTAAGTACAGAACTCACAGCCAGTTTGGGGTTGGTCCCTGGTTCCGAACAGCCTGCCCTGGGGCTGCTGCTCAGGTTCTCGAGTCACTGCAGGCAGCATTACAGGTGGTTAAATATTATTATCCCCACTTTAGAGACTTTACAGGGAAACTGAGTCACAGCGAGGCAGTCCCAGCAGTTCATAGCAGAGCCAAGACTATAATACAGGTCTCCTGACTCTCCCCCCATGCTCAATCCATTTTGCCATAGCTGCCCCTGACTTTGAGAGAAAGTTACGGGCATGTTACATGATTTGGATTTTCCCTTCACACTTGGTACAGTGGACAGTGTTCTGTCCCCAGGTCTATTTGCAGCTGAAGAATATGCAGCTCCTAGCTGGGGATGGATGACGAATTTATTCAGCCTGTGATGGAACCAGCAAGGTTGATGATCAGTGCAATGTATTTCTGGCTACTTCTAAACTACATATGGGAAAACGGGGAACAGAAACACAAGGCTGCAAATGTTAGGAAGTGTCTAATTCTAGACTCACAGAATAGTGTGGAACTAGAGCAGTGCTGGAGCTGGGGAACGGAAAGTTTTGCCAAAGGGATGTGCCCCGCTCTGGACTCTTACGCACCCCCCAGTGATGTAGATGAGATTGCAGGGGTAGAAGTCAGTGCTGCCACTGGCCCAGGGTCTCTAACGCTAGCAAGGCACAAGAGGGTAACACTGGCTGTGAATGGTGGGCGAGTCCGGGGACGGTACTATAAGAAATGGAAACAAACTCTTCTGCCTGTCAGCATCTGTTTCCTGGAAGATCAAAACAAGCCCATGCCATTCTGACGGCCTTTTGAAGAACAGGCCCAGTCCTTCTCTGCCTTGCAAACACACTTCAGGCAGCTGGAAGGTCAGCTTTGTTTTCTCGGGGTATGTAGGCATTAGCCTCAATAGTCAATGCCTCCCTGTGTCTCTGTGCACAGTAAGAATTTAATCTAGGTGTCTGATGAACCAACTGGCCAATGACAGAGATCATCTCACATTTAAATATGGTGCATCGATCAGTTTGCTCCAGGACTTGGTCACCAACAGCTTTTCGCAGGCTCCTGGGCACAGAGGGGTTAAGATGAACATTGTCATGGTGCCAGGGAACTCCCCTTGTGCTCTTAGTCCTGAGAGCCGTCATGCTCATGCAGCATCACACGTGGCTTTTCCTGACGACTGCCAGCAAACCCCCCGGGGAAGAACACTGGGTGGAGTTTGCCCCCTGCAAGGGCCCAGCCTAGACATCCCATAAGCCCCATGGCAGCCCTGTGGGAAGGCTTAGGGTTCCATCCTGCAAGGGTCCACAGCCCTTTAGCCCCAGGCCAGCAAGGCACTGGAGCACGTTTAACTTTAACCTTTGAACTGGGTGGGACTGAACATTAAGCGCCTGCCCAAGTACTTTGCTGTCACTGGGTCCCAAGAGCTCTCCGGTTGGCAGGACTGAGCCGGTCCGACGGACTTCAGTGGTGCCTCGCTCAGCTGCATGGGCCGGGCCCCTGCCCGAGGGCCAATGTCGTCCAGAGCCAGGCAGGCTCCATTGGACCCATTATTAGCGTGGCCAGAGCCACTCGCTCCTTTAGGGTAATAATCTGGTGACCAGCCAGCCCGCTGGTTTAACATTTAAAGCGCTGCGTCTTCACGGAGTGAAACGAAAGATGGGGGGAAATTGGGGAATTCCAGCAACTGACCCCTTAGTTCCCAAGCCCTGGGGAAGTTCCAAGCGGCAGCAGTGTACACCCCAGCACATTCGTCACAAATCCAAGCCAGAGCAACCTCAGACAGCCACATAATCCACAAACGCATCCGTCATATTACGTATTTTTTTTAAATGTGTATTTCTTCTCAACGCACCAATCTGATCTCTGACCCCAAACAAATGCTACTTTTCATGAGTAATCACAAAAGAGAAGCGCGTCACATTAATAGTGCACATAGTGATCAGCTTCCAATGCAAGTCGACATGTATGGATGGATCAATTCGCCTATGCAGCTACAGATGCACAAATAGTTTCAAGAAACATCAGTTATAGGCAAACACTGGATTGTCATTTGATACATGTAGTAATTGAAAATATTTCCCATTGTCGAGTATCCCTTGAAAGGAAACATTCAAATAGGAAAACCAAGCTACTAAAAACATCAACAGTCCCTGGGCCAGTAAAGGTCATTGTGTTGCAGTGATACATGCAATTCTTTATACTCAATAAACACTTTATTCTCATGAGGTGGGTGGGATAAGATTTATGATGCCCTTAATTATCCATTTCCTTGCCGGCTGGGCTTTGGTAAATGATGGGAACGGTCGCTAACATTGTTGCCACTTAGAGCCTTAAGTGATTTTTGAAATGCAATTTTATTTTTGGAATTCTTGTAGCTGCTCTCACATTAAAGGAAGCGCTGACTACGCAGTTACGCACAATTTTGCAAAAATGCTTTCACTTTCTTGTGCTGAACTATGAAATGACCTGGAGTTTCACCCCCTGTGACTATCTGGGCAGTGGTACATTATGCCAAGTCCTCGGAAACAGTCACATCTGGAAATGACTACTCATTAATAGGATGTCGGTTGTTATTTGTTTTGCACGGGCGATATTCTCAGCTCTGAACGCTGCACAGAAGAGGACACGGGCCCTGCACCAAGAAGGTTTATGGATTTGTGGTTACAAAAGTCCTGCTATGCGACGCTAAAGCTCTGCTTAAAGCTGGGGATCACCCCCCAAATTAGCCGTTTCCTTTCAGATCAGCGTGAACCTTAAACACGTCTGCGGGCTCCCAGCCTCGGCTGTCCCTCCGGGGCTGTACAGAACAGGAGCACGAAGCCAGCTGGGCTCCAGGATCACCCGGTCAACGGCTGCCCAACACCGCCATAAATGAGATCTCCAAGCGGGACTGGACTAACCTCCTTGTGCGTGGATGCAGTGGAGTCAAACCAGGCCCCCGGGGCCGAGGCTCCCGCCCGCGGAGTGCTGGTTTTGCAAGCTGTCGGGGGGGGGGGGGGGGGGATGATTCAATCCCAGCGCTACGAGGCTGCCCCCCCCCTCTGCTATTGCATCCCGGAGGAACCCGCCAGTGGCCAGTTCGTATTAGGGAACCTCCAGGCTCGCTTCACCCGCAGTGGCCGGTGCATCCCAGCCCCACTAGCCGCGCAGGGAAGGCAGCGGGCTGGAAGGGGCAGTCACTCGAAGGGGAAGAAGGTAGAAAACAAATGATTTTCTGTTCCTTTAAAAGGCAGACGGCGGCTCTGGTTCCGAGGCGCGGCCGTGGCCTGTCCCCTTGGGGAGGGCACAGCAGCCCCTGGGGACGGTGGGGGTCTCCTTCATGCAAAGGGCTCCCCAGGGGGGGTTGTGCACCTGGGGTTTGGTTGCATTTCTTTAGAACAGCTTCAAGAACAAAGTTCAGGGTAAGGCCCCTGCTGACCCTCTTCCATGGCGAGGAAACGCCCCAGCGATGGCACCTGTCTGGTTCAGGCACAGCTCAGGAGGGAGTGCTCGGCGGACTAGCGCACAAGGCAGCAGAAAGACTGCTTTGAAATCAGGAGTGGGGGCGGGGCACAACCCACCCTGCTCCCACTGGCCCCCCAACCCCTCACATGCCCCCCACTCCCTCCTGCCCAGAGACAAGCCCTCCGCACAGCCTCCCCTGCTGCTGGAGGTGTTAGGGCTGAGGCACGGGGCCTGGAGCCCTTGGGGAGGTGAGACACCATTCAGATGTGGTGCATGTTGGAGCTGAGTTTGGAACCGGTGACCACAGAGAGAGCCGGCTGCACGCGACACCGCCACCAGCTCTGGGGGTAAGCAGCAGACACCTGCCTGTGGCTCGGTGCAATTCATCCCTGGGCAGAGAGCCAGAACGAGCCTATGTACCCCGCCATCCCTCCTCAGCCGAGTCTGAGGGCATGAGCAGTGGCTGGGCTGGGCGCTGGCCCTGCACAGGGGGGTGAATTTCCCGCAGTGCATCAAGGTTTGTATGGATCGAAATGTTTAAATTCCAGGTACAAGTCGCCCGCTATTCCATCGAGCTGTGCAGGCGGGTTCGCCAGACACAGGGCCGTGTGCTACTGCAGGCCTTGCTGCGTGGGCAGGACTGGCCCAGACTGGGAGGAGAGGGAAGGGACTGGGGCTGGGATGAGGAGAGGGAAGGGGAAGGGGATGGGGATGGGGCTGGGATGAGGAGAGGGAAGGGGAAGGGGCTGGGATGAGGAGAGGGAAAGGGAAGGGGTTGGGGATGGGGATGGGATGAGGAGAGGGAAGGGGAAAGGGAAGGGGATGGGATGAGGAGAGGGATGGGGATGGGGCTGGGATGAGGAGAGGGAAAGAGAAGGGGAAGGGGATGGGATGAGGAGAGGGAAGGGGATGGCCAGTCAGGGTGCTTAACAGCTTACAGCTTTGAATTTTGAAAACATTCAGAGTACAAAGTTCTGCATCCAATGCCCCCAGGTCAGGAGACAGAGAGCAGAGAAAAGCGGAGCAGCTCCTCTTAGGGAATTCCCAGTGTGAGGAGTATCCACCGAAGAGAAAGCAAAGGCTGGAAACCCACAGAGCACCACCTTCAAACGGGGCAAAGGCAAGACGCCTTCCAAGGGCCGCCCGAGGAGCAGGGATCGGAGCTGTCCAGGTCAGGACTAGCTGTCACAGAGCCTGGGAGGGCAACACCCCTTCCACCCCCAGCGGCTGGGTTTCCTGTTCGGATCGGTTGGTTGTGAGTCCGCCCCTGCTATGATATAAACATCAGAGGCCACAGTTGTTGGAGTTTGTCTACGTCTGAAGGGCTGGGGCTGATGTTCAGTTATCCAAAGACCGTGGGCAGCACGGCTCCTCTGCCCAGCCTGATTCGCCTGGTCCTTCACTGATCAAACGCCCTTTGCCCCCGGCGGCGTTCGCGTCGTTAAGGATCACCGGCGGGCCCCGTGTAAGGGAGAACAAGCGCCACAGTGACTCTTCCTGACCAGGTGAGCTGAGGGCTTGGGGTTTTGGTCTCGCTGAAGTTAAACATTTGGCTGCCAGAGAAGTACAATAATAACAACACCGAGCTCTTGTGTCATGTTTCTTTCATCCGTAGATCTCCAAGCACCTCCAAGGACGGTCAGTATTATTGCTCCATTTTACAGATGGGGAACTGAGGCACAGAGAGGGACATGACTTGCCCAAGGTCCCCCAGCGGCAGAGTCAGGACTAGAACCCAGGTCTCCTGAGTATGCGCTAGGCAACGCTGCCTCAGCACAGGTAGTTGCTCTCTGAAAGGCCCTGGAGCAGACATGGGCTCTAGTTACTGGTGATTCAGTGTCCTGGCGACATCGTGTCTCTCTCTCAGGCAAACAAGTCAATATTCTAAAGAACCAAACCTCACCGCTGCCTGCGTTAGGAAACCGTCCTGTACGGCTCAGCTGGGCTTTCCACGTCAGACACCGCCAAGATCTTGTGATACCCTTCATCTTCACCGGCCTCCCTGGAATGGTGCCAAGCTACGCGGTGTAAAGAGACCTGCTTGTTCCCGGCCCTTCCCACGCTGATCTCATGCCGTGAGCAGCTGTGCCAGGAGCCTGGGAAGTCAGGGCAGGGTGTGCAGCGTCTGGGAGCCTGGCCACGGTGCAGTGATGCTGGCCCTGCACTGGCTAGGACTCATGGAGGGGTAGCACTGGCTGCTGATTGCTGGGCTGGGCGGATGGGCTCATTAACATTCCCTTCTAATTGCTAGGCTCATAACAATGGCATCTGTTCCCAGAAATGCCACAGTATCCGGCCGGCTGGCGAGAGGGCTCCCGATAGCTGTGCAATTACAGAGCAGTCCTCGAACTCACAACCGTCCCCTCTAGTCCCTGCATGGCAGTGGTCTGTTACTTCAGGGGACACAGGAGGGTTTGAAATGGTCAGATAAATCACTGCCTCCCCTGCCCTGCCACGCTTACGGCACAAGCCGCTGGGAAGAGTCCATCGTCCTCTGGGGCAAGAGGCTTTACGCACCAGGCACAGAGCCCGTCAGGGTTCGCAGCAGGGGACGTAGCAGCCCCTGAGAAATCCCACCTCTGGGGCAAGGACCAACCGGCCCAGGCCAGCAGCCGATCGGCCAGGTCAGCAGAGCAGGGGGTACTGGGTGCTGGCAGCATCGTGCTTGGCCGCTGGGAAAACTGAACGCTGAGCCGCAATAACCCCCGCCAGCCCTTCGTCCCATGCCACAAACCAGCTCCTGTCTGGGGCCCACTGCTCTCCTGGGCCGCTCCATACGCCAGCCCCGCTGGTGAGCCAGGGTGGGCGAGAGGGAGAGTCGTTCGGCCTCGTGTCAGGTCAGCGTCTGCAGCCTCGGGTGGGAGCTGAAAGCCACAGTGCAGCTGGGAGCGCCTGTTCCTGACTGCCGGGCGCTGCGAAGACGGGGTGTCCGGAGGAGGGCTGAGCTGCGGAATGGAGCAGGCCAAGGCTCCTCAGTGCCTCTCGCCAATGGCAGCCGTGGAGTCGCAGGCTCCAGACCCAGCGCTAAGGCCTGAACAGCAAATACAGGCACCAGCTCCTTGTCCTGCTCCAAATCCCTCCCAGCCCTGGCAAGTGGGGCGGGGCCTGGTGCTGATTCCCTCAGGCCCTGGGAGCACAGAGAGCGGATCAGACACACTCCGGAGCCGGACTGGTCTCAGCTGGCTGCAGGGACGAGCGGCAGAACCACCCTGCCTGACAGATAGGCTGGGAAAACCGGAGCCGGCTGGGCTGAGACCTCCTGCTCATTTTACAGTAACATGCTCGTCGCCTCCTGCACTCCCGGCTGTTTGTCTCACCCACCGTCAAATCTTGGCATAAGCTGCCCTGTGAGCAGCCTGGGGGCGAGACGTCTTTCTATGCTCAGCACAATGGGGCCCTCAGCACTCCTGCCGTACCATTCCAAATCAGACGGCAGCAAGAGGAACTACGAAAGGACTGAAATCCTTGTTTATTATGCACCAGGCCTGACAAATGCCCATCGCGTTGTTTAGTGCCTCTCCGGAAGATGCTCGGCTACCAGAGTGTGGGGTGGAAAAGGACAGAGCTGTTTCTCCCATAGACAATTTAAAGGCTACTATTGCTTTTCTTCACGAGGGTAGTTATGGGAAAACAGAACTCCAAGGCCCTATTGCAAGAGCCATATATTAGTACAATGGGCTACATCCCAGCTCCAAGGTAAGAGATTGCAAGGAAGCTCGTCTCCGGCCCTTTATTAAAAATACAAAAGGGAAGTGACAGCCCTAACCTCAAACAAGAGAAATGGGATGGACCAAAATAAGGATTTCTCTCCAGACGGACATCCTGAGGTTCGAGAGACTATCGCTGCATCGGAGATTGCACAGCCATGCTAACAGATGTCTCAATAGTGTTTAACTGATATTGAGGTAGCAAATCATAGAGACATTTACAAAGAAGAGGACACTGTGGAGCTGGTCTCCTGATCATTATCCCTGTAGCGATGTCAAGGTCACAGTTCAGAGCTGGGTTATCTGCTCCTCCCGTGCCAAACGTCACGTGGCCTAAAGGACTCTGTAGGGCTGGCACTCACAGCTGGGGGTGGATCCTGCACTCGTCCCTGGTTCTGCAGCCCCACTTGCACCTGCCGGCAGAGAAAGGGGCCTGTACGGGGTGGGATGAGGACACAGATTTGATTTAAGGTGCATCCAAGAGAGGTGTGCTTTTTCCGTACTACGTGTAGCCTTTACATTGGACTTAATGTCAGACATGTCAGAGCTCAGGATTTACTGACTCATGGGAAGAAGCCCCTGCTCTGAACACAGGAATAACAGACGTATTTTGATTACAAAAGTTACAAAGAAACAGGAGTGTGTGTGCATGTGCGTGCGTGTGTGTAAACATGTTTGTGGGGGTGCAAGGTGTGCATGAGGCAAGCAAGCACAGATGCAAACGATTGTGCAGTCAGTAGGAGTTGATGTGATTAGCACTTCAGACTGGATAGCTGAACAGTTTATTTCAGGGCTGTTAAACACTGTTTTACATATTTATTAAATTGAAGAGAATTTTCCCCAACTAAGGCGTCTCAATGATCATTCTGTCTGACAAGAAACCGCCATCAGCTGGAAGCTGTATTTGATTTGCAGCACTTGCATCTCTTCTATTATATTACAATGATGTTACTTACGTTGCTCATGCCAGGAGCCAGTAAAACTTAGGAGCAACAGTTGCAGCAAAGATGAGAATTCTGGCTACCTGGGCCCGGGATTCTGCATGCCCAATGTGACAGCTCTGATTGATGAGCGCAGCACTTCATTCCAATCTGTTCAGAGTTAGGCAACGACAGTCATTTTTTTCAAGCCCTGTCATATATAAAAGCAATTGAGTCAGCAGGCGTCAGTTGTCTGGCACAGGGAGAGATTACATTTTTACAAGGTTTAGCAGAAGGTCTATAAAAGTTTGTTCGTTCTTTAAAAAAAATTAATACAAAAACGACAACCCCCCCCTTGAAAAAACCCTTGAAAATTGAAATGTGATGTTTGTAAAAGTTCTGCTGCAAGAGCCTTTCCATGGCGAGAGCAGGGTGGTGAGAATTTAGAAATGAGACAGTGTCTGAGTGGCGTTTCAGGACAATTCTAGGGTTAAACTGGGAATTTTCCTGGTATTTCAGCAATTCACATTATTAAATGAGGGGTTTTATTTCACATATTTAAGGGTCATCAACATGTGTAAATAGTAAGCCAAAAGTTGTCTCCTGTTTTTTTCCTGGGCAGTGGAGGGCAGCTAATGGCACTCACCATCCATCCTCCAAGCTCCATCAATCCATCACCGAAACCCAACACTCAGTGCACAGACCTGGCCCTGAAATGCAGCAAGCTGTGCTGCACGGCACCCTGGGAAATTGGCCAGACTATTTAGCTGCAAAGTTTAGAGTGTTTCTCTTATTCAGTCTCACAACAACCTCATCTTTCTCCCTCCCCAAGTGCCTCCATAACAGAATCACCCTGACTCTTTTCTCCCACAATCTCCCTGTCCAAAGCTCCCTCAGCCATCCTCAGCCCTCTTCCACTCCAGCCTTCCTCTGAGCGCCTTGGGTCATTCATGTCCACACAGAGCAGATGGGATCTTAGCCTTGAGGTCTGGTCTGGAAGCCCCGAACTCTACATTCCATGGGGCTTGCCTGATTTGACAATATTTTCTGATTGAAAATGTTTCCCGTTAGACAATGTGATTTCATCACAACTGACATTTTCAATGGGAACGTGTCGATTTAAAGTGCTCTTTTTGATTTTCTGAGAGGGAGAATCCAAATGAAACGTTGCTTTTCAAATCAACATTTCACAACTGAACACCATGTTTCATTTCAGTGTTTTGATCTAAAATGGTGAACATTTCCATCGTAAAGTTTCCCATTTGAAATTTTGCAAGGTGCCGACATTGTGAGCGCGGGACTTTTTGTTGTGATTCAGAATGGGAAATAATTTCAAAATGGCAAAATTTCTCCTGAAAGACACATGCTGGGTGTCAAAAATCTCTTGCGGAATGCAGGGATTGAAGGGCTGAATCGACCCTGATGGGGGACAAATCTTGGGTTCCAGGAACCCGAGTTATTTCACACCTGGTGCTTGGGCACTTATGGCTCAATCCTGCAGTGATTTCAGGGCATGCGTTTTTACGCACGTGAGTAGTCCCGTTATCGTCTTTGCGGTACTGGGCCTTAAACATCCTAACTGGTTTTAAGGGGGCACTTGACACATTTGTGCATTGGATTATCTGATGGGGTTGCCTGAGCTAGCAGGAACTGACCGTGATGACCCAGGAGGCCCCTTCCAGGCCTATGTCCCTATGTAAGTCATTTCCTCTGTCTGTACATATTGCACCTAGGTTCACCCTCCAATCTTGCTGCCATTTGCCATTTCACCTCTGCTCTGACATCATCAGCTTCCCTTCTGGACGCTCGGGTGGAGAAACTGCATCAGGGCTAACTCAGACCCAGTAAAGTGGGTGGGAAACAGCTCATTTTGAAATAGCAATATGGCTCCTGGGGGAAGAGGTGCTGGCCAGATCCCAGGCAAGCCCCACATTCCCTCGTGGCGTGGTGCATAGCTGAGCCCACGGTTGCAGTGGGAGCTGAAGACTCACTCTGCAGGGCTGGGGTCAGCTTATTATCGGTGGCTGCGTGATGGTTGGTACAGCCCTAGGAAACCCCGACAGGAAGCTGCAGCTATGGATTTCTTTTTGACAGAAGCTGACCCCCCCCTCCCCCGGGACGGCTGTTCATTATGAGTTAAAGAGAGTTACTGTCGCTCCATCAAATCTTGTTATAATTATCTTTTATTGTAAATGTGGAGTGTTAATTATCGGAGAGTATTAAACAAAGCATTAGCTCTCTGACCCCAGGAGATGGGAACAGTTTTCACCAGCGTCTCCTGCAGAGCTATAGGGCCCCTGGGCTATACGCCCAGGCTTGCGTTGGACGAAGGCAGGCGAGGGATAGATTCGACTACTTCTCACGTGCAGAGCTGAGCCTCCCCATGCGATGTCTTATTTCAGCTTATTTCAGTCTTTCGGACCCAATGCTGGACTCCACTTGTCCAGACCTGCGCTGTGGCAGAATTCGCCGCTGGAACTCGGGGCATGGCTACAGTTCAGGTCTCCTCATGCGACCCCAAGTGAGAAAATATTTTCCGAGATGATAAATGTCGCCAGACTAAAGAACTGGGAGAGAAGCAGCCGGACTCAGGAGGGAGCTTCGCCTGGCCAGCCCCTGTCCGTTCCACACCTGCCTGCCATGCACCTGGAGGGGCTGCAGTGCTCAGGGAAGGACCCCACTGCTGAAGGAGGCCCAGGCCTGGCAGTCTGGAGGGCAGCGGGGTCCTTTCTATACAGGGGATGTAAAGACATGTTAACCACGTCATTCCTGACCAGGATGCTAGCAGGGCCTGCTTCCTGTCATCTTCTCCGTTGGGCACTGGGGTTTAGCTCCCATTCCATGGCCCAGCTGCAGATGTGCTTGAGGAAGTGTTCTTCTCAAGCGCCCCAGAGAGCGACGCCGAGCTGGGACCAGCCCCGGGTGGCTCCTGCCAGCAGAGACCAGCCTCCGTGACTATAATAGTAATCACGAGACAAAGCGACTCCCAGGCGGCTGCTCCTGGCTTAGCCAGGGGAGGGCGTGGCTGTGGCTAATCCAGTAAATCTACTTCCTGTGGCTCACGAGAGTCCTGTGCAAAACTCAGCTGCAGAAACTCTCCTTCGGGGCAGCGCTCGGATGCGGGGCTATGCTCGCCTGTGTCTGTGCAGCACCCCAGGATGGGCCTTTGGGTGCCGATGCCATAGAAACGATAAACATCATCATCACGTCAGGCGCATACACTGAGTCCAGCTGTGACCACGTCTGCCTGGCCAGCACACGGGAGGCAAAACGCAGCCAGAGCTGGGACCTGGCACCTTGGCTCGGTCTGTGCTCTCCCAAGTCTATTTCCTCACTGGGGAAAATGCTATTCTCAGCACAGCTGCTGACTCTTACCAGACATGTGTGGTTGGAAGGCCCTGCCTGTGGGCCCATGAAAAGCCTTTGTCACAAACAGGCTGGTCCCTAGGGCCTGGGACACACGGCACAAGAGGGAAGGGAAACATGGGGGGGGGTAGTTTTCCTGTTGAGTTATCACGGCGATAGAACAGTGGCTCAGGAGACGGTGGATTCCCCATTGGTTACTCCATGTAACTTGCACACAAGGCTACAGCCCCTAAACAACTTACCCCGGGGGTCTGGTTGTGGAACGGGGTTTGCGTGGCAGTCGAGGGGCTGGCACACGACTGTTCTCTGATAAGGGCCCGATCCTGCAAACTGGCAAAGCATCTACCAGTTCTAGTGTGTTCTCTGCTTTGCTTCCAGGCTGCTGGAGCAGGCCGGCTTTCACCGCACTGCTCTCAGCACCAAGGAGAGTTCCCGCAGCAGGAAGTGCAGGGCCCGGAGATTCAAACTCAGTTCTTAAAAAGGCGCATTTCCAAGCTCTGGGAAAGGTCGAGGTCATGGTGGGGCAGGGAGTCTGGCATGAGCTTTGGGCCCAGGCTGGCGTAGGGGTGAGGGGGCAATCGCTGCTCTATGGCTTTATTGGAGACAGCTCACCAGGGCTTAATTTTAATGAAAGAGGGGCCGGGGCTCAAGCAATTTTTTTACTTTCATAACTGACATGGCAATCCCAGAGGTGCCGGGCTCTGAACCGCCAGGCCCGGAGATGCCGGGCTCTGTGACGAAGTGGGACTGTTCTTAATGTTTTCCTCAGTTTCCCCTATGCAGTTCTTAAGTATCTAGGTGGTGGGATAAGGGTGTATGGGTGCTGCAGAGCAAAGGGCCAGGGTACATAAATGCCCGACACTCTGTCTCCTAGCAACTGATGGCTTGGGCCCCTCCTCTGCAAAGGTGCCAACTGAAGGTGTTGGAGACAAAGGGATCAGGTGACCTCCTGGCCCGGGAAAGAGACAAAGCCGGGAGGAGGGGCCGGAGGGGGTTTGAGAGTTGGAGCTACCTGGGGACTAGGAGTGAGGGCAGACGTGTGTGTCTGGCTCTCTGAACCCCATAATGGACCCGGCTGAGGGGTCCCGTTCGCTGGACCTACAAGCTCTGTTTTAGACCGTGTTCCTGTCATCTAATAAACCTCTGTTTTACTGGCTGGCTGAGAGTCATGTCTGACTGCGAAGTGGGGGTGTAGGACCCTCTGGCTTCCCCAGGACCCCGCCTGGGCGGACTCGCTGTGGGAAGCGCACAGAGGGGCATATGCTGAATACTCCCAGGAGAGACCCAGGAGGTGAAGCCGTGTGAGCTTCTTGCCCTGAAGACAGTCTGCTCCAAGGGAGAGGAGGCTCCCCAAAGTCCTGACTGGCTTTGTGGGGAGCAGTTCCAGAGCATCGCCCGGGGACTCCGTGACAGGCTCTGAACTGCCAGGCCCGGAGGTGCCGGGCTCTGAACTGCCAGGCCCAGAGGCGCCGGGGCTCAGCCCTGGCACAAATGAAGCATGCAGCTCACCTTTGCCTTGCTGAAATATTTGTCCAGTTTGGAGCTTGAATGTGAAAATGGCTGGAAAGTTTTGAAAGGGAAGCTGCGATCTGTTTGCTGAGCAGAGTGTGGATGTGCGGGCCCCAACTCCGCCTGGATTTTGTGACACCATCTGAGCAGGGAGCCAGCACGTAGCCAGCTGCACAGTGCCAGGGCGGGATCACATTCTCACCAACCCAAACCCTGTTCTGCTTAGCGGCACAGATCCCTGCTGGGTCCTGTGTCCCTGAGGGCTTTGTTTGCCTGGCTGGGTATTGCACAGGAAACCTCTGCAGGGCAGGGCAACAACTTCATTGCATCTATGAATTTACGAACATGCTACGTGATGTCATGTGCCAGCAAATGGCGACCCCTCCATCCACACGCATCTCTTCTTTGCAGCATGTTTGTAACATGACCTGCAGGCAGCCGTATAAATCAGTCAGCAAGGAGAGACTCGGGCAGGGAGAATCACCTTCTCTGGTGACGTTCTCTGCTTGTGAGGAGAACTGCACCACAGCTAACAAAAGAGCCTTCCTGGAAGTGCTGACTGCTTCCACATTCAGTGGAGTAACCCTAGCAAGACCTGCTGCGATTACGCCATCTGGTGAGCCCAGCTAATGTATGTAACAGCAGAAAGTCTAATAACCACCTTAGAGAACCATTAAATGATGAAAAGCTCCGACATCAAATCCTAACCCCTCAGCACAGTTATACTGTGCTTAAACCTGTGAGTTAAAAATGTGTCTTCACGTTCATTAATGCTGGAATTTATTACAGAAAAGGGAAGTTCTTTATTCTAGGAAAACTGTAGCTGGAGCACAAGTAAATTGCAAGCTTTTACTAGCACATAAACCGAGCAAAAGCTTTGAGATACATCTGCATTACACTAAACTGCATCCATAATTCATACCTAACGGAGAAAGTTTTAGCGCTCTCCGAGGTTTGCTAGTATCTATTATTGATGGGCCCGTGTTAGGGAACAATAGGCTACTTCTTATTCACAAGCCATTTACTGTTTTAGTCAATTCTGCAGGAGGCTGCAGCACCTTTATTCATCAGAATCAGCTTTCAATTAGATTGCAGCAAGGCCTTGGAAGGGATTTACTTGAGAAGTCCAAGTGACAGTGAATGGACTGAGCCGGGAGAGCATTGCTGGAGTGAGTCCTGCTCCTTGTGGCTAATCGATAAATCAGGAAGGCAAACAACAGCTCCTGTCTGAGGAGTGTCAAAATCAGCTGCTCACAGGAGACTGGCGGGTTAGTGGCCTGCAGTGGAGCAGAGAAATGCTGGGGTCAATTCTGAGGCATTTAATTGTGCACGGGGAGGGGTGTGTGTGGGGGGGGGGGGGGGGGAGTTCGACTCTCTGCCTGGGAAATCATTACCAGTGTGATTACATACCCTGCAGACCTTTCCAATGGAGCTGGACAAAGCCCTGGAGAATATGCTGCAGGGAGCAGCTATGCGTTGTTCCCCCAGCTCCAGGGGATGGACTATTTGACCTAATGGGGCTTTTCCATCTGGGGTGACCATGACTCACTCTGGAACCAGGCTGGAGTTCAGGATGAACGTGTAGCTCATGGAATTCACCATGCTGGGCATGGGGGAGGAGGGGAAGTGAAGGGGGTAATGCCCAGATAGAATCAGAAAGAAAGTTTCTCTGAAAGAGACGTGGGCAAAACTCGAGAGCTGTGAATACAAGAACGGCCAGACTGGGTCAGACCAAGGGTCTATCCAGCCCAGTATCCTGTTCTCCAACTGTGGCCAATGCCAGGTGCCCCAGAGGGAATGAACAGAACAGGGATCAAGTGATCCATCCCCTGTCGCCCATTCCCAGCTTCTGGCAAACGGAGGCTAGGGACACCATCCCTGCCCAGCCTGGCTAATAGCCATTGATGGACCTATCCTCCATGAACTGATCTAGTTCTTTTTTGAACCCTGTTATGGTCTTGGCCTTCACAACATCCTCTGGCAAGGAGTTCCACAGGTTGACTGTGCGTTGTGTGAAGAAATACTTCCTTCTGTTTGTTTTAAACCTGCTGCCTATTAATTTCATTTGGTGACCCTTAGTTCTTGCGTTATGAGAACGAATACATAACACTTCCTCATTTACATTCTGCAATACAATGTGTTATTGGTGCGACCCCAGGACTCCTCAAGCCAGGGTCATTCTAACCCACGTGCTCTTCCATTGGGCATGGGCAATGGGACCCGCTCATTCCACCTGGAGGGCTCCGTCAGTTCATGGTGGCAAAGGCCTCAGCAGCTGCTCTCTTGTGCAGGTCCCCAGCTGCCCATGCTCGGGATGTCATGTCCTGCACACCAGCCTCAGACACCCTGGGGCAAGTGCCTCTTCCCCAGCACTGCATCCCACACACCTCTGCAGCCCCACTGGCCCCTTCGCCGGGGCCACAGAGACATTCGCAGTTACCCAGGGAGCCAGCCCGTCACCTTGGGGACAGCAGGGCCACTCGCCGACACAGCCCTTCACTCCAGGAAGCTGGGAGCTGTGCTGGTCTCACTCTGCTGGCAGTGAGCTCATCTTAAAGGGCTTTTTATGTATGTTTACTTAATAGTTGCTTCCAGCTTCTTCCTCTCTCACCTTCTCCTTTCCCCATTTCTCCTCTTCCCGCCCTGTTCTCTGCCTAGTGCCACAGGTTAGCTTAGCTGCTATTCAGGTCCTTGGGAAGAACCTGACCGGCATGGAACGGGCTGGTCCCATTTGTGCCTGAGCCAAGTGAGCGGGCTGGGGGAGGGGGATGAGAGGGAGGGAAACACAGGAGGCTTCATGTCTCACTATTTGCAGCCATCCCCGGGCAGAGAGGTTCAGAGCCTGTGGCTTTAGCCCGGCGTTTCTATCCCGAGTGTCACCTGTTAGGAGCCACCTTCTCCAGCAGACAGTGCAGGGGTCTCCGGCACCTCTGGGAGTTCAGAGAAGCCTGGGAAGGGGAGGGGAGCCCCAGACCTTTCTCCCTCTCCCTAGAGCTGCTTGAAAATGGGAACCTTTCCCACACACAAAAAAAGTGTCCCCTTGTTTCATGCCAATTTGAAGCATGGGAGGCGTGTGTGCATGGCCCTGGAGCTGGCACTAGCAGGGTGGGGTGCTGGGGAGACTCAGCCAGGTTTGTTCATGGAGATTTCAACAAAAAATGTTGTCAAAGAAATTGAAACGTGGAAAACGTCACGCCGCTCCCCCCAGTGCAAACCCATGGGGGGACCCCAGTGCCAGGCCTGGGGGAGCCTTGTCCTCTCTGAGGCTAGGTCTACACTACCCGCCTGAATCGGCGGGTAGAAATCGACCTCTCGGGGATCGATTATCGCGTCCCGTCGGGACGCGACAATCGATCCCCGAATCGGCGCTCTTACTCCACCAGCGGAGGTGGGAGTAAGCGCCGCCGACAGAAAGCCGCAGAAGTTGATTTTGCCGCCGTCCTCACAGCGGGGTAAGTCGGCTGCGATATGTCGAATTCAGCTACGCTATTCACGTAGCTGAATTTGCGTATCTTAAATCGACTCCCCCCTGTAGTGTAGATATACCCTGAGCCATTCGGGGCCTGAAGGGTGTTACTCCACTCAGCCACTTGTGCTGAACTCTGGCAGCGGGGACTGCTAGGAGCACGACACAGCGTCCTGCACTTGGCGAGATCCCAGGCGCAATGGCTCTGGGCACCAGGCTGACAAGTCTGCTTCCCCAGAGACGAGGGCGACTCATTCTCAAAGTCACTCAGAGCAAGTTGGGCCCCATGGAGACAGGACAGAACAGGGCTGGATGGGCCTGTGGCATCACCCTGAGCAATCAGTGAGGAACAGAGGTGTTTCTCTGCTAGGGACCCCCCACTCTGAGGAGTTGTGTGACAAATGCCCATGAGTAAGGGTTGCTTGCGGGGCCCGAGTGAGCAGGACAGAGTGAGCATCACTGTAGTGTGCAAAAGGAGACCAGAAATGCCAGACGAGTCCCAAAGAGAAATGTAAAACACAGGGCAAAACATCCCACAAACCAGCTCCCTCACCGGCAGTCTGCCAGGAACGCGGCCCAAACTCGCGGTGCTTTGGGGCTTGGCTTCCTCCCACTCACGTGAAAGCAGCCGCAGCCGCTGCATGCAGCCTGTCCCCCTTACTGTCCCGACGGAGCTCGGCAATTGAACCCTGCTCGCGGCCGGTGAGGGATGTGTCCTTGTTCCTCCCCCGGAGAGCTTTCCGTGCTCAGGGCTGCCTGCTCGGCGGGGGCCTGGTTTCTGAAAACCAGTGTCATTCCCGACGCCCCAGGTCATGCGGAGAAGGAAACACATCCCCACAGGCCCATCCTGTGTGCAGGCTCTGAGCTGCGTCGTCGGGGGCTACCCTGAGGACAGGGACCAACACGGCTTCCTTTGCGTTTGGCAGAGCCCGGGACAGGCTGAGCCATGCCAGTTCCTGAATGCATGATACAGAGCGAGCTCCAGCAGCAGGAAACAGGAGCCCAATTCCAACCTGTCCTTAGCCATGCCCCATCCCCTGAGTGAGGGGCAGCCAGAGAAAGGCCAGGTCCCCTCCGATGTTGCTCTCCCTGCCGGGGCCGTATCAGTACCTATGCAGGGCTCATTAGAGTCAGGGCCTCGCTAACATCTCCTCTGCACGAACACAAGCACCAGGTGCTGTTGGGCCCTTGCAGGCCCGGCTGGGGGGGTCAGTGGGTGGGGGTCGAGCGCAAAGAAGCCCTGAAAGCATCCCTCTCCCTGCAGCCAGAGAAATGCTTTGTTTTCTGTAATCAGAAAACATTATTCCTGTGCTCGGCAGAAAGAAACACGCGGTGAGAAAAGAACAGGGGCTGATTACAGCTGTAAGCATCATTATAAATTAAGGCAATGTGTCTAACACATACACATATTTACAGGGCACGTAACAGTTAGTTTAAAGCTAGATAAAGGCGGCTGTTCACATGAAAATCCCATCCTTTCGAACCATCCATTCTGAATTGAATTAGATCCAGGAGCCTCAATGCAAATCTCAGGGCTACAAATCTCACTGACAATATGTTTTGTTCCACAAACTGATGCAAAGCCAAGTATAAAACCACCCAGCAATCCTTATCTGACAGATTTCCCTTTGATTAGCCTTTAATTGCTTATTGAGATGATGGTGGCTTAAACATCTCTGGGGCGCACGAGCAGCAGGCCCCTCAAGGCCCAGCCGACCTGCAGCCCCCCCTCCCCCAGGGACGCCCACGCCGAATAAGGGCTCGGAGCTTGCAGCTACCCACAGAGATGTATTGACCATCCGACTCATGTTCTGAATATCTGTCTCCATATTTTCACCTCTCCGGTTTATTTCTGCATTGGTTAGGGATATGCAGCGGCGATGAAAAGAAATGATTTCTGAAGGAGCTGAAAAGCAATATATTTCTGGAACACAACACATCAATCATGGCTCTCAGCCAAGTTAGTTATGGCAGAATTTCTCCAGCATTACCCGTATCCAACAGATTATTATTTGCTTTCAATTGTTGCCTCGGATACAGAAGGTGGTTCGGGGCACGACAGAACAAACAGCCCTCAGCAACCTGAGGGGGTCTGCATGGTGCTGAAGGTCCCAGCTAATCCCAGCTGGTCTCTATGGGGGGCATATTGCCTGGCCACTGGGTCACTTCTCCTAACTTTGTTGTGAGTCCGTAACACTGGCAGCCTGCTGGTTTGTTTCACAAAGTGGAGCCAGAAGGGTATTAAATCCGAGTGCGTGTTAGAACCCCCAAGTCTCACCTGTGAGTAACGGGGGTCCCTTACCTGGCTGCTGTCAGGAGCACGACTGGGTGTCAATGATGCTGAGGGCCCAATTCCCTGCTGTGCCCCGCGAAAGGAGCGTCTGGTTACAGCTCAGCTGGCAACACCCCCCAAGGGCTCCTCTGCAACCACTGGGCCGCAGAGCGCTGCAGCCGTGCCAGGGGCGGCAGGCAGGATGGTGGGGGAGCTGGCCATGCCGTGGGTGCGTTAGCCTGTGCTGCCCGTGTGGCAGGGGCTGGAGTGGAGCCTTTCCCACGCCCCGTGACATGGACCCGGGCAGCATCTGCTTGGGCTCGGCCCCCCGCAGGCCCAGGAGGGGTCTGACCGGCTGTCAGGGGCCAGGCCCACAGTCCCGGTCCCAGGGATGCTGGCTTTGGTGGTGAGGGGGCTCTTGTGGCCGCTGGGAGCCCCGTGGAGCTGAGATGGGGGGAGGGGAGGGCGCAAAGGGACCATTGCCTAAGGTCCAGGCCTGGGAGCAGAGGTGCGAGGTTGCATCGGGCCTGTGTCGTGATGCCACCCAGTCCCCTGGGCCTGTTTCCCCTCGGGGATCGGCTCTGTGCCAGCTCCTGCAGAGCCTCCGGCAGGGCTCCGAGAGCTGCCCTCAGACTCCAGCCCAGCGTCCCTGGCGCTGACGGAGACAGCCCGCACGAGCAGGAGAAAGCTCCCCCCGGGGTGCAGCCCCGGGCCCCGGGCAGGGAGAGGGATGGGGTCATGAAGGCAGCTGCGCCCCCATTTCATGTGGAGGAGCGGCGAGATCCAGGCTCCCGCCCAGCGTGGAGCATAGAGTTATTTCCTTCGGGGTGCGGGGCACTGTCGGGCAAAGTGAGAGACAGAGGCTGGGTTTGCAAAGCAGCCTCCGGGATCCAGACGAACCTCCCACCGAAATGAACGCAGGCCTCGCGGTGGCTTCGTAATGAGGAGCTCCCACTGTGATTGACCCCAACCCCCCAACCCAGCGAGGTGGGGCTGGGGGGTTCTGCCTATGTCCGTATCTCCGCAGTGTCTGAGCACCTCTCACCTTTACCGCCCCCCCAGTCCCAGCAGCAGGGCGGGCTGGCCTCCCTGCACAGATGGGAAACTGAGGCACGGAAAGACCAAGGTCACCCAGGAAGTTTACGGAAGAGCAGGGAACTGAACCTGCATCGCCCAGGCTCCTGCTGTAACCACTGGCCCAGCTTTCCTCACAAGCGGGATCATGTGTTTCTGGTCAGTTACTTGGCCTCCTGTGTCACCTCTCTCTGGCACCACACAGCTTTCCATCCTGCCCCTTGCCGCCCCGTCCCCCAGCGCTCCCCCGGCGGCTGGCCCCAGCCCCTTGTTCTCATCCCTACCCTGCCTGAAGGGGGAAGATGCTGGGAGTCCGCGCCAGGCAGGGGGCTGCTGGCATGTTCGGGGGGGGGCCCCTCGCAGCAGACTAAACTCCTCAGCGCAAACATGGGAACACGCCACCGCCAGGCCTGTTTATCGTGAACCACTCCCAAGATCCAGCAAGGACCTGAAGGGCTTTTGTGAACAAATGTCAGAGGCACAGAGATTAACACAGAAAGCAGAGACCTGCTGCCACCATAGAGCGCTCCGGCGGCTCCCCCCATGTGCAGCGTCCAGCTAGGAACCGGCTGCTCCCTTGTGGCTTCCCGCCTTGCTCCGGATGGGCGTGGGGATTAGCAGAGATTGGCACCGTGTGTCGGCGGCTTCTACTGTTGTTGTTTAGGAGAGGTTTGCATGAACGTTTAGGATTTACAAAGTCGTCATCTCCCTTAATCCTCTTTAATGAGGTCTGGGGATTGACGGGCCAGACACTTTCATTTGCTGCTCGTGCAATTAACCTTGGTTAACCTATAACACAAACTTCAGGAGAAGTTTAACTTCTTCAATTATTAAACCTGATCATTTGCAGCGCGGCACCAGCTCCAGAGCCCCTGGCTTGCTCAGTCTGTCAAGTGTCACCTCCACGGCAGCTGGTGGGACTGCTTGTGCTAGAGACGGATCCTGCTGCAGCCCCAGCCCTTGGACATGTATCCTGGGATTAGGGGAACCCGGGCTGGGCCCTGTGAGACGAGCAGCAGCACAGTCTCACCGGCCACACTTTCCTTAGGAGCTTTCTCAGCTCGAGCTGCTGCCTGTCCCTCTGCCACGGCACGTGCCCCGCTGTGCATCCGATGTCACTGAGCGAAACAAGGGGCACTCACGGTCCACAGGGCTCTGACCTTTGTACAGTCCCCCGGGGCGCGTCTACACTGCGGCTGGGAACATCCCAGTACAACGCACCCTGGTACGGCCTCGGGCAGTTAGCCCAAGCGGACACCCAAGTGGCCATGGCCACGTTGCTAGTTGTAAAGCAGTAGTTGGATCTGGCTACTCGCACGAGGAGGCACGCTCCCCACTGCAGCATCGATGGACCCTTAGGGACAGGGTCTCGCCTCCACTTTGCCCAGGATGGAGTCCGGCGGGGCCGTGACTGGGTCCCTGGCTTCTCGCGGTGGGTCCCGCAGCAAGGCCCATGGGCCAGGACCCCCTACTGGAGACCTGCCCTCCTGGGCGCTGTGCAGCCAGCAGGTGTTTGCCGGGGCACGGACGGCCTTTTCCAAACAAGGCTGCATTTATTAGCCATCGAGAACACAGTTAGAAGGGCAAAGTCATGTGCAAACACAGCTCCCCCGTAACTTGCTGCTTCCCATTTGTTTGCTGGGTCCCTCATTACCCTGACCTAGAAAGCAGATTCCCTGCACGCAGCCACCCTCCCTGGCCTTGCTCCTCGCCCCCACGTCCCCGACCGAATTCACTGCTGCTGGGAGAACAGGTTTCTGATCCCCACCTCCTCATGCTGCCCTCCTTTGTCGCCAGTCCGAGTCCTGCTGTGGGCGCGTGCCCTGCTCCCTGGTGCGGGTAGGGGAGGGGCTGTGCTCATCCATTGGCCAGCAGTCATTAAAAGTTACTGGTCCACTGGCTCTCCACAACGGCTCCGTTCACTGGCTGGCAGGTCTTCATCTCCATTCAGGCCAACCCCGCCAGGCCCCTCACCCAGGCACTTCATTGCTTATCCGGTGCCTGGACAGACATTTCCCTCTTCACACCAAGGGGGTAGCAATACAATAGTGAGTGGGGAAAACGAGTCACACGCACTTTTCCTAAAAATAACACAGCATTTCCCCTCATTCTCCACACTGGCACATTCCCCTGCCTTCTCACTTCCAGCTCGCATGGGCTGTGCCAGCCAGGGACACAGGCGCCTCCCTGGGGCTAAGGCTAAGACCCTGAATCGGTTACTATAGTTATTATTGATATTACAGTAGCTCATACAGGCCACAACACCAAGGGTAACAGACACCCCCATCCCAAAGAGCTTCCACGCTAACTAGATAAGACAGGCAAAGCACGGGAGGAGACGCAGAGGCTCAGTGAAGGGAAGGGACATGCCCAAGGTCACCCAGCAGCTCAGTGGCAGAGCTGGACACAACGCCCAGGTCTCGTGAGTCCCAGCCCAGGCACATGTTCCAGTTTAATTATGTTCCTCTGACAGGAGACAAGAGGGCAATGACACTGACAATGAGAAGAAACCAGACTGCCCCCTCGTAATCCCCGTGTGCATTGGGGATTAGCACGTGGCCCATGGGCAGGAGCCCACGGAAGCAATGCAGATGCTGTGGGCAGACCGGCTGAGCGTTGGGCCCATAGAAAAGGACCTGAAGGAAGAGTAAATAGTTTCTCTGTGTGAATGACTCTCCTCCAGCCCTGTGGCTCCGTGTCGGCCTCTGACTGCACAGGAGAGCTGGGCTTGGCAGGGGCTCCGTTTGCTGCCAGTCGGGCTTGTGTTACCGTGAGCAATATTGGCCCGTGCAGAGGGAGAGGCCAGCACTGGCCCGTGTACACTGAAGTCAGTGGGACTCCTAACGAGCTTTCTATAGAACAGCCAGTTCCTGCTCTCAGCCCCCCACATTGTCTGGTGCCGGTCACCCTCCCTGAATCTGGCCCCGTCTGCCCCTTCCTTCCCCCGGGTTCTAGCACATCTGGCCATGCTGCTGGCACGCTATGCGGGACTCCTGTCCAAACGGACTGGCACAGGCCAGAGCCCCCCAGGATTCAGGTGTCTGTTCACACAGGAAAGTGCCATTGAAGGAAGCAGAAGAGACACATGTCCCCGCTTGTGGGCAGTCCTGTTTCGTGGGCAGATCCAAAGGAAAAGCTGCGAGAGGGAGATATGAGAGGCAGGGGGCTGGGCAGGGGAGAGAGGAATTTCATTAGAGACACTGAGGATGTTACATGAAGAAACACTCAAGGCCTTGCTCCCACCCAGCATGTGACTTAAACCAGAGGGGGGGAATCCCCAGCCCCCTGCAAAGCACCCCAGTGAGGAGGCAGCGACACTGACCTCAGGAAGCAAAGCTGTGTGAACGAGCCCCGTACCGCCTGAGAGGAGAGAGGGTCACTGCACGCAGGCAGAACTCCCCTGGAACTCAGCATTCAGCCCCAGAGGAGACGTGTTAGCTTCCAGGAATGAGACAAACCGGAACGCAAGGGCTCCCTTAGCCCCGCCACGTGCCGAAGAGACAGGCGGGTTCTAAACCCGTGCCATGGCACCTGCACTAGCAGCCCTGTGGGTAGAAAAGGGCAGATTGTATTCACTTGTGTCCCCAGCTTGTCCCGGGGGCAGTGGGGAGGCTGCCTTCAGCCCACAGAAAGGGACCGGAACCTGGAATTACCCACCAGTGAATCCCTTTGGCAGTGCTTTTGGTGTGCTGATGGCTCAAGGGGACCTGCCTTCTGCTCATCCCCCATGCAGGAGATCTGCTGTGACATGGGCTCTTGTGGCTTGAGACAAGAAAGTGACCCACCTCCCAGCAGACGCACAAAACCCATGGGGGGGGGGCTTCAAAGGAGCTGTCACTTTCCAAGTCAACAGCCAATGTGCTTTAAACAACAAAGCGAATTTAGCTACACAGCTGTACAAGGCTCTGCTGTTGTATAGGAAGGGAAAGGAGTGTGCCTGGAAAAACAGTAGCCAATAGCTCTGGAGGGAGAACATCTGGACAGTGTCTTCAACCTCCGGCAACATCTGGGCAGTATTCTCAGCCCGTGGCAACATCTGGGCAGTATCTTTAACCTTTTCAAGTTCTCCCAACTCCACAGTAAATCAGCATGATCATTTTTCACGGCAATAAAGCGCCCTATTCCTGTCGCAGGGTATCGGAACCAGCACCTCACTCTTTCTATGCTTTTTGCTCTTTATTACCTTTCAATGACTTAAACCCCTGAACTGAATAACTTCATCACGGTGTCAACCTGAACCGATTCTTCCCTATAATAGCCCAGCTCTCACAGGCTCTTAATGAAAAATATCGATTCCCCAGGATTAGTTGCAGATTTATGTGTTGGATGCTGATCCCTCTGTCACCTGATACCTTCTCAGTGGATGAAGGAGCTGATCCTCCCTGCATGGGTTTAAAAAAGCAATCACAGGCTGTGTCAAGCGGAGTCTTATTCTCAGCGAAATGCATAGACTGCTGTGTCTGAATCAGACACAATACTTAGCAGAGAGCTAATAGCCAGGGATGAGGGGTCGCCAGTTTGCTCAGCCTGATTTGCATCTTTGCTCTGCAAGTCAAAGATTCAAAACATAAGTTTAGAGCGATGCCAATTTGTACTTGTTAACCTTGCAACCTGGCGCTGAAGCGATACCATTGCTACCTGAGCAGCATGCCAATGAGCATGTCCCCCTCTCCTTGCCATGTCATGGTGCGCTGGGACAGCAGAGCACCGTGCCTCAGGGCACCACTATTGGGAGAGGACTTCTCTGGCCTGGAGACTGTGCTTAATTTGTGCCAGGGCTGAGCCCTGGCACCTTCGGGGCTGGCAGTTCAGAGCCCCGGCACCTCTGGGCCTGGCAGTTCAGAGCCCGGCATCCCTGGGCCTGGCAGTTCAGAGCTGAGCACCCCTGGGCCTGGCAGTTCAGAGCCCCGGCATCCCTGGGCTTGGCAGTTCAGAGCCCAGCACCTCTGGGCCTGGCAGTTCAGAGCTGAGCACCTCTGGGCCTGGCGGTTCAGAGCCCTGGCACCGCTGGGCCTGGCGGTTTAGAGCCCTGGTGCCTCTGGGCCTGGCGGTTCAGAGCCCGGCACTTCTCTCATTACAAATTAAGCCCTGTCTGGAGAGCCAGCCGTGCTCTTCTTTCGCTCTGAAATTTCACAGCCTCCAAGGCCAGCAGAGCCTTGTGATCACTCAGTCTGGCCTCCTGCAGAGCACAGGCCAAATCATTCCTAGAGCCGAGCTTTTCGAAAAACACCCAGTCTGGATTTAAAATTTGTCAGTGATGGAGAATCCACCATGGCTCTTGGTAAATCGTTCCCACGGTTAATTACTCTCACCATTAAAAATTTACACCTTATTTCCAGTCTGAATTCTTCTAGCTTCAACTTCCAGCCATTGGATCATGTTAGACCTTTCGCTGCCTGACTGACGAACCTGTTATCAAATATCAGTGCCAAATACAGAGGTGATATAACCTCTCTCCTCCTATGCAAGAGTCCCCTGTTTATGTAGCTAACGATCTCGTTAGCCCTTTTGGCCACAGTGTTACACTGGGAGCTCACGCTCAGCTGATTATCCACCGTGACCCTGATATCTTTTTCAGAGTCACTGCTCCCCAGGATAGAGTCCCCATCCTGTAAGCGCGGCCTGCATTCTTTGTTCCTAGATGTCTACATTTACATGTAGCTGTATTAAAATGCATATGGTTTGTTTGTGCCCAGTTTACCAAGCGCTCCAGATCACTCTGTATCAGTGACCCGTCCTCTTCATTATTTACCACTCCCACAATTTTTGCCTCATCTGCCAACAATATCAAGGATGATTTGATGTTTCCTTCCAGGTCATTGATAAAACTGTAAAATAGCAACAACCACCTCCCTGTGCGATAGGGTGACCAGATAGCGAGTGTGAAAAAATCGGGACGGGGGGTAGGGGGCACTAGGTGCCTATCTAAGAAAAAGCCCCAAATATCGGGACTGGCCCTTTAAAATCTGGTCACCCTAATGCGTGACCTCACTGGAAACAGACCCGCTTGACGACGATTCCCATTTACAGTTACATTTTGAGACCTATCCGTTAGCCAATTAATTCATTTACTGTGGGCCATGTTCACTTTATATCACTCTAGTTTTATTAATCAAAATGTCACATGGTACCAAGTCAAACACCTTACAGAAGTCTAGGTCTATTACGACAACACTATTCTCTTTATCAACTGAACCTGGAATCTCATCTATTTTCCATAAACCCCTGTTGATTTGCATTAATATTACCTTCCTTTAATTCTTTATTAACTGAGTCCAATATCAGTCACTCCTTAATCTTGCCTGGAATCAATGTCGAACTGACAGGCCTATAATTACCTGGGTCATCCTGTTTACCCTTTTATAAAACTGGCATAACATTATCTTTCTTCCAGTCTTCTGGAACTTCCCCAGTGTGCCAAGATGTTAACAGTCCAGCGAGCTCCTCGCTCAGCTCTTTTAAAACTCTTGGATTCCAGTTATCTGGACCAGCTGATTTAAAAATGTCTAACTTTAGTAGCTTCTCTTGAACATCATCCAGAGATACTGGTGGAATGGAAGGAGTATTCTCATCATTATAGGGTGAGACTGTTTTTTCCCCAAATACAGAACAGAAATATTTATTGAACAAGCCCACCGTTTTTTGTTGCTAGAAGGAATCTTTCCTGCACCATGGAGTAAAGCTGCTCCCGGGTTACTGGGTTAGCATTCCCCAGATGAATGACGTGAGTGTGATCTATGGGCTGTTTTCAAGAGGTATGAACTAGAACCAGAATATATGCCAGCCATCGGTTTCCACTGGGAAGCAGGGCACAGCAGCTGACCGGTCACCGGTGGGGCAGGAATGCAGAGATGTTTTGAGGCAGGTATTTGAACACTGAAGATTGTCAGGCTTTTTATGACTTAA
This sequence comes from Trachemys scripta elegans, assembly GCF_013100865.1. Lineage (NCBI taxonomy): Eukaryota > Metazoa > Chordata > Testudines > Emydidae > Trachemys > Trachemys scripta. Next base: position 1,305,303 of record NC_048307.1, on the reverse strand, counting down.
GCTCCTCTGTCCCCCAATGCACAGGAAACCTGATATCTGCTGTTTGTTTTCCAAGAGAATTAGGAAGCGAAGCACCATATTCACATTCCACAGCTGTGAACTTCCTGAACTGATGGCACCATTATCAGAATTTAGTGAAGATCACAGAAGCTAGTGGCAGAAGAGACATTTTAGACCGTCCAGTCCCTCCCTCCTGGAGCTGTAGTAGGACATTTCCTAGCATTGTAACATTCCTGACAGTTCCCAACCCTCCTAAAGTCACTAGTAGTTTTACCAGGAGACCAGATTACCTTTTTGGTGTGAAAGATAACGCTGCAGAAAGGCCTATCTCAGGCACAAGGTTAGGGTGAGGTCGAGTGCTAGGAGACTGGAGCAGATCAGAGCTCACAGACATTCCCTTGAACTCCTGTCATGGCTCATGTTCGGGGTCTTTCTGCCCTGTGCTATTTGCAAACATTTGCACGAAGGAGTTTTTGCTCACATAAATTTGAGGGAGGGGGTCTTCCACATCGGCATGGGATAAAAGGTATCAGTGTGTATGTGAAAAACACAAGTCCTACGTCATGGATTAGTGACCCAGATCCTAAAACTGGGCCTTATCTTAAAGCAGTGTTTAAACCTCCAAACAGCTGATGGGGGGTGAGGGTGGGGGGTGGCAGTGGGAGAGATTCTGTGTACAAATAAATGTGGCACAAATCACAATGTGCAGGGTCACTGCTCACCCAGAGGGGGCATGTGAGGGGGCTATGGCTCCACAGGGGGTTTCCTAGGTGATCACAATAAAGTTGTTAAATGATTTGGAGCCGGCAAGTGTGGGTACATCGTGGTTCCTCTGACCCTCCCCCTTCCCTCTGCCACACTTTCTCGCTGCAGCTTGTCTGAAGCTAGATTGGCCAGGGCCTGTCTCTCACTCTCCGCCCAGCACAACGGGGCCTCCTCTTGATGGGGCCGCTGGGTGCTGCTGTGGTAAGAATAGGCATTCCCTTTGGGACAGCATACCTGGTTCCCCCGCACGTGGAGCTTGGCAGGCAAGGCTGGGGAGATCTTTCTAAAAGCTCCAAGCCCGCGCTCAGTGCCTGGGTTCTGTGCCCTGTGCATATCAGCAGGCCAGGTGAGAGGCTCAGAGTGGGTCCTTCTCACCCTAAACTCCACGAGTAACGCTCATCACGTAGACAGGAACAATCGCGTCGGCCATTTGCTGTGTGCAGGGTAACGTGGCTGAAGGGGAGCAGAGGGTTTTGCTTGTTCTCGTTCACAATAAATAATGAGTGACTAGCAGGTAACAGCTAACTCCACAGAAGCCCTGTGTCACCAATGGCGGGGGCCGGCGTGGCTACCAGCTTGTGCTAGGACAATGTGGCCTCCTACTAGGCCCCTTTCATCTGCAGTTTAGCAGCAGGGTGCCAGAGCTGGAAGGAAATGCCTGCGGTGTCCCACCCCACCCTACTCTGCACAGGGCGAGTGAAATGGGGCCCCCTCCCACGCAGTCAGTGCGGCCCTGACTGGGCTCTCATCTATACTGAGGTGTGAGCCGGCCTGGGGGTGCCGAGTTCCACACCCTAACTCAACATGGGCACCTTTGTCCTTGCTGCGTCTGCCTCATGGGGGTAGGCCTGCCCCTTCCCCAGAGCCCACTGCACAACGCCAGACAAAGAGCTCTGTGAGGGCTTGGGCCTGTGGGGGACCCTGTAGCTCTGGCCCCAATAGATGCCCTGGGGCCAGTGCAGAGCCCTTTGCTACTGCCTGCCAGGAGTGAGCAGTCCCCACCCGGGCCCCTCTGCACCTGGGTGACTTTCACCCTGCATGCGTGCCCTGTGCATAGCGACAGCTGTCACTCACACCACGACAGCACTGCCCTGCCTGCAAGCCCGACAGAGACCTTCCTCTGGCAGGGCTGAGCTGATCCCAGCTGGGATCCCCTTCCCGACTAGGCCGTAAGTGTTGCCTTCCTTGGGCTGGGGGGCTTTGGCTGGGCATCGTGCTCTGGTGCGGCTGTGCTGAGCTGAGCTGCAAGTGGCTGGCGCAGTCCTTGCCAGGCTAACACGTCCCAGGGAAGATTTAACCGTCAATGAATGTTCCTAAATAGGAGACAATTCTCCAGCTGGTAATTGCATGAGTGGCTCGTAACGAGGCTCCCAAGTTAAACGCCTGCTGATCCGGTTGGTGAATTGGTGCGTGCAGGGCTTTGTGGAGCAGCCACTGATCCAGGCAAAAAGCCAATGGGATGGTGCATCACCTGCCAACAATTCCAGGTCAGTTCTTTGCTCTGAAAACCTCATGAGTTTCAATCTTAGAGACGGCAGATTATACAGCACATCAGAGATAAAGTGCTGATAAGTGAATCCTCTGCCAACAAACACTTTAGCTCTATTACATTGTGCTGATGTACATGTAAGTACCTCGGCAGGTCCTGCCCTTATTCCTTTTTGCTACAGTTACAAAACCCCATGAACATCCATCTCCATGAGGAAGAGAGACTGACATGAACAACTTGCATTGGAGCTAGATATTTCAAACTGGAGAGGCCCTCGGCTCACTCTGCTTTGCCTGCACCCTTCTGGGTGCATCCGTCCCTCGGAGTTCCCCTGATTGACTGCAGAGAAATAGCCTTCACCTCGGAGGCCCGACCCTGCCCCCCTTGCTCTCAGGGAGCAGTGTCGCCTATTGGCGTCAGTAGGACCACCTGGCTGGAGCGAGCGGCTACGGAGCAGGAGCCACTGAGCCGCTCCTTCGCCCCGCACGATGCAATACTGCTTTTCTCGGAAAGCAGCCGGCGGGCTGTGCCGTGGGACTCCATGGCTCTGCAGCGTGGCCGGGTCTCACAAGGACACTGCGGGGGAGAGGGTGGCTAGGGAACACTGGTTGGGCAGTGGCCAGGGTCAGGATGGTAAAACAATTGCAGCTAGTAGCAGAAGTATCTAAAAGGGTGTCATAAGGAGGAGGGAGAAAACTTGTTCACCTTAGCCTCTAGGGATAGAACAAGAAGCAATGGGCTTAAACTGCAGCAAGGGAGGTCTAGGTTGGACATTAGGGAAAAGTTCCTAACTGTCAGGGTGGTTAAACACTGGAATAAATTGCCTAGGGAGGTTGTGGAATCTCCATCTCTTGAGATATTTAAGAGTAGGTTAGATAAATGTCTATCAGGGATGGTCTAGACAGTATTTGGTCCTGCCATGTGGGCAGGGGACTGGACTCGATGACCTCTCGAGGTCCCTTCCAGTCCTAGAATCTATGAATCTATGAAAAAAAGTGGGGTGCTGGGCACTGGCTAGTTGTGGGGGACCCTCAGGGGGCAGGAGCATGGACTCAGGCACACCTGAGTGTGGTTGTTTATCTGCAGCCTCTCCTGGTGTGGTCAGTGCACAAGACTGAACCGGATGCCTCACGAGAAGGCCTCTGCCCTCTCCTCCTCTACGCCAAACACTGCAAACTAACAGCAGCCTGGAGAAATACCCGAGGCCTCCCCTTGCTGCTCCCCTTTGGGACACTCAGGTTGTCCGGGCCGGGGCTCACGCAGCCCCCGTGCATTGCAGTGACCCCCCCGCAGCACCTGCGGCTCTGGGCAGACTGCGAGAGCTGCCTTCCTGGGCCGTGGCCCTGGTGGGTCCTGGCTCAGCCAGCCCCTGGACATGGAGTGAGCGGTCAGGGCTGGACTGGGCCCTGCTCTGTGCGGCGACAGGAGCCCCAGAAAGCCCCTTCCCCCGGCCGCTGTGGGCTGGCTGCATAGAGCCCTCCCAATTGTGGCTCTGGGGAGGGGGTGGGAAGAGGAGGGGCTGTGGGCCAATGCCCCTCACCGGGTGCGGACAGAGGGGACGCCTGAGGACCCTTGGGCTCTACCCCACCCCATACACCCCGGGGGAGCATGCCACACCCAGTAAGTTACTCCCGAGGCACACTCCTGGGGCAGCCCAGCTACCCCCCTTCCCTCTGGCCTCGGCCTACAGGCTCCATCTGGTCCCCAGTGAGAAGGGCTGGGCTGGGACCGAGGGCCGAAGGGATAGGAGGCTGTGTCACACACCTGCCTCTCTCCACAGCTGGCTGGACCCTGGACAGGAAGCTGGGAATCAGCTGGAGCACCGTCTCCTGTTTGCTTTCAGCGCGAGCTTCCTTAAGCCAATACCAAGCGTGTCCAAGGAGCCTGTGAAAGAACTCAGCCTCCAGCATCTCCTTGCAGCGTCAGCCCTGCCCGGGGGAGCAGCAGGCAGCCCTTCCGTCACGACTGGGGGCGGCACTGGGCTATGTATCAGGTGAGGCAACAATCCCCACCCAGCATGTCCCGAAGGAAAGACACAGCACCCTCTGCTCAGGCTGGAAGCATGTAATTATCTCTAATGGACTGCCACCTGTTCAGACACCTGCCTCGTCAGGAGAGACACTGGCAGCAACAGTATGTAGTGGCAGGCACACTCCAATTCTTAATCTTCCCGCTCCCCCCTTCCGAAACTTCCCGCTGAAATGAATACATAAATTACAGCCCGGCGTGAGCTGCTATAAATAATAGCGGAAGGGCTTTGATTATTTACATTTTTATGGAATCTATGGAACTCGCTAGGCACATGAGAGAATTACGTCGCCTTCGAACATGATTTAACGGGCGCGGAATGGGAAGCCGTCGGAGAGGGCTGATCAGGCAGGGCTGGTAATTCTTGACCAGATGAACAATATGAGAATGGCACAAAATAGGCCTCAGCCCTCCAAAAATTCAGAGCGAGAGGGAGCGAGCGGTAACGACATCTGAAATCAGCTCTTCACGCACTCGCCCTGCGTTTTGTGCTGTTCTGAGCCCGGCTGAAGTAATGAATGTTTTGGCAACAGCCTCTCTCAAAAGCTAATGAAATTATTCTGGGTTCTGAGAGCAGCGTTGGAAACGGTAGCTGTCCTACAGCAGCAGCATGTGGCAATAACAGTGCAGCTCTGCATTCTGGGTTTGATTTAAAACCTCATTCGTTTTTCATTAGGCTTTGAATTGCTGGGGACTAAGGTTCATTTTTACTATTTGTCTGGAAGGTAGAGTAAAATGTGGATTTTGTTTTTTCATTTCTTTAGTGTGAGAATCCACCTGGTGGGAGGGTGAAAGGGGTTATTTACTTCCAATTACCTCAACAAGACCGAAAGCAAGTCTATTTCTTCACCACTTGCCATATTACTTCCATATTGCTTTTTGTGCGAATAGGGTGTTAACCATAGTGCCCTGGCTAACTCCTCGGCTAGGTAATTACAATCTACCCACCTAAACTGCCTCTGCAGTTTCCATAGCTGTAGGGTGTTGCTGTGGGCTGTTACACAGCTCCAGCGCCCTTCCCTAGAGAGAGCTGGGTCATTGTGGGTGAAAAATGATGGTTTTATATTCCTTCCCTACCTCCCTGAGTAATGCACTTTGAGATCCTTGGTGGAAGGGCTGATGCGGGTAATGGGCCTGGGCTAATCAAGGACCCCTTCTTGCAGCACCCTCAGCTCCGTGGTGCAGAGACCCATCCCAGGCTAATCCAGAGGACAAGGGTTGCGGCAGCCCTGGGGTGCCATGCATGAGCTTTGCAGGCCGCCCTGACAGATGGACACGTCTCCCTCACGTAAGGGTTTGACAGTCACCTGCACATTCAGTAACGTTTCACTGTAGTCGATTTCTGACCTTCCCCAGGGACAGAGACGGGAGCATTTGTAGCAATAGTTTCCCCTGCGCTGGAGAAGAAGGGAGAAGGCGCAGCCCCTGCCTCTGCTTTGTTCACTCCCACGCAGACAGGGCCCATTCGGCTCTTGACCCAGGACACGTCTGCGCTTGCAGAATTCAGAGCCTGCTCTCGGGTTAACTGGCGGCTTCTCAGCTGCCCTGGGAATCTTTGCCGTTCACAGAATCGTGTTCATCGAACAGTTGCTGAAGTGAACAAATGTTAATGGGATGCAGCTCGCTGCAACTCTGCCCTAGTGCCGGGGGCTGGAGGTGGGGAGGGAGTGATCTCACCAGCGCACTGATTCCTACTCAGGGGAGATTCTCCTTCAAAAACATCAGCACCAGAAGGCGGAAACTGGCAGAATAAGGCAGGTAACATGGCAATGTCGCAGCTGCCTCCTAGCCACGTCCATGCACCTCGACGCAGCTGCAGAAGGGACCCCTGAAGGGAGGCAGCTTTTAGGAATCCCATGTAAACATGCACCTAAGGCCAATGGAGCAGCAAGGCAGGAGTGACATTCCCCCCATGGCTGGGCCTGCCACACCACTGAGGATTCTTACTGGCTAATTCATTTTGGATCGTAATCCGGAGTTATTCGTTTGGCGGGGGACTGGTTGAATGACAAGAATCAGCTGAGCTGCCCCCAATCGGGAGAGTTCCAGTCTCTGCACGACTGACCAGCTTGTGTATCCTGGCCCCACCTGGATGCTGTAGGAGGATGCTCTGATTCTATTGCTGGCCCAGCTAAAGCAAGGAAACACGGGACGTCCCCTGGGAGCCTGGCTTGCACCCCAAGGAGCTGTGGACTAGTGACGAGATGGCTCTGACCTTCCATCTGCTTCTCTGAACCATGCAACGTTCGCCAGTCGCTGCCTTGTTGGACACCCGTGATTCTGCCAGGCGGGTCTGAGACTTGGCTGCTGGGAATGGGAACTGGTGACCGAGCCATGCCTAGGAACCACCACGGGACATGCAGGACGTTGGAGGTGGAACTATCCTGCAGCAGATAGCTGGGAACCCACAATCCTTCTGGTGAACGGGGCTCATGTCTGTGCCAAATCAAACATCCCCCAACACGTGAAGTCCCCCACTAGTGTCCCCTCGGCGCAGGATGTGCATTTGACAAACAGGTGTAAGGTGCACCTGACTCTCAGTCCCCGTCAGCACACCTAGCCCGCTGCCACTGCCTGCCTCCTAGCAGCACCCGTTGGGCAGACCAAGCAGTTCCGACGCCTTTCCCCAGGGCCTAGGCCATGACTTGTCTCCCATTTCTGCCTCGCTTGAGGTTACCCGACAGGTTCATTCTCTCCAGGGGTGGCTGATGCGTAAGCCCCATTAACAGCCTGGTGGTGCTCACACCTGTCCTAGGCTGGGCTATGCCTGGGTGCAGCTGATGCTCGGGCTGGAACCTGCCCGCTTGGCAGTGAGGACGCAGGTTAAACGGCACCAGGGCTGACAGTCCCCCACAATTCCCCCATGTGCCCAGAGGACAGACACGTTCTCCCACCATTCACTGGGAAAGAATCAGAGCAGCTCTGCTGAGTGCAGCACAAAGAACCCTGGGATAAGCCCCAGAAGCCCTAGTGCCTCGCCCGGGGGAGGGAGGCAGGTGCCAATCACCCGAGTTAGCTCTGCATGGGGGTCACAGGGCGTCCAGCCTGGAGTGGTTCCCGCCCTACCCCTTGTGTAACGCCCAGCCGTTGCGTAGAGTGTGAACCGGCCGCATTGCCACGTCACAGGCCCTCAGCTCGCCGTTCAGACGTCAGCACCCACACAACAGCCTGGCTGCCTCTGATCCCAAACCTGGCGGCGTTTCTGTGTCGTCTGCATTCTGGGCACGCCCAGCGTATCAAAACTGTTTGACTATTAATTCCCCCTGCAGACTAAGACAGTGCTTTGACTGTACGGCGTTTCTTTCCAGTTTTGTAATTTACACAATAATCACAGTCCGTTCGCATTTCCAATTATTTGACTGTTCCGTGTTGAAAGCCCATTCCACTGATTAAAACGGCAATAATTAAAATTAGGCTTTGCGCTACTCCTGCCTTTTAAACATTTTACAAACTCTGCCCCAGACTCTAATTACAAAGCTCTGCTGCAGGTCTCCAATTTCATGGCTAATTTGCATACCGTTACCTGTGTAATCATTTGCGTTGCAGGCGGTGGGAGGGGAGACGGTGCCCAGACAGAGTCCAACTAGCAAGTGGCTTTGTGAGGAAAACAGAGGAAGGGCCCGATCCTCTCCCCACTGAGGCAAATGGCAAAACTTCCAGGGGATTCTGTGGGAGCCTCCGGCCGGAGCGGGGAGGGGAGCGGGGCTGGGGGGTGGTTCTGAGCACCTGCTGCTCACATGGCCCTGACCAGGTCTTGTTTACACCAGCATCCCCCCAAGGCAGCCCTGGAGGGAGTGCAGGGTAGACAAGGCGCTGGGGGCCACGGCAGTTTCGCACGCTGTGCTCTCTGGGCAGGGCCTGTAGCCTGTCTGCATGAGTAGCCCCCGAGCACTGCCATGGGAGAGCGCTTCAGGTGATACCAGTGATGGGAAATCTGGGGCAAACACCCCTGGGCCAGACCACCCCCAGGGTGGGGTTCCCTGCATATGGGGCACAACCGTGTAGATCCTTGTTTTTCCACATGAACGTTGCACCATGGCCCATTGTGCTGGGGGCTGTGCAAACACACAGTAAATGGCCCACAGACCAAATCGAACAGGGAACCAAAAAAACCACACCAGTCTGGGTGGGGGAGGGGAGATGGACTAGCAAGTATTCCCATTGACTCCGTCGAGTGCAGCGGGGAACCCGGACTCTAGGTACAGATCACGTACACAAGCAAAGTAGTCCTGCCGGGACGTTTCCTTCTTGCAGCTTACGAGGAAAGTGTTTAGGCAAAACTCTTACAAAGGGGGTGGTCTCAATGCCATGTTTAACCCGAAACCCATTAACACACACAGCGATTAACACCTTGCAGCCATCATACCTGATTGGCCCTGTGCCCTCCTATTCGATCTGCCCAATCTGCCCTTCTCCTCTTTTCTTCTTCCACCCAGATCTGGAAATGTGGGCTGCTTGTCTCCTCCCTCAGTTCATACGTTTTGCTTCATTGGCCTCTGCTGGTGACTTTCTCATGATCACAAAACACCCAGCTCTTAGATGGAGGGTTACGCCCTAAGAGGATATGTCTCATCCTGGCCAGCAGGCCTGGCACAGCCCACATTCAGCTCTGAACTGGGGGAAATCAGTTTATCTAAAACAGAGAGCGAGGCTTTCTGGCTGCCTGAGTCTCCATTTACCAAGCTGGTGGGCTGGATTTCAGTGCAGAAGATTCCACCCATTGTGTCCATTTTCTTCTGCTATTTTTTTCTGAGCTCAGGAGACTGTGCGTCACCCAACCTCCTGGCGAAGGAGTCACTGTCTCCGGGTGCAGACCTGCCTATTGATTGTAACGGGAGGAAATGGATCAGTTGTATAAATGCCCACTCTGTGTTCAAGAATAAAGGAAAATGGATGTTAATTATTTCTAATTTAGTCCCTAGAATTCAGACAACTTCCAAATTAACCCTCCTTAACATAGTGTACTTGATACTGCACAAAATGTAATTAAACCTCCTCAAATCAAATCTGTAAAGTTGCTCTCCAGCGATTACAGAGATGATCTGTCTAATGCTGCACATTAAAGATATTCTAAACAAAACCTACATGCAGGAGGCAGCCTCAGACCGTAACACGATGCAGCTCCAGGCACGTTGCAGTGCAGAACAGGGCTGCCCTTCAGGTACACAGCTAATAAATCTCGGTAATTAACGCAAGAGAACACCCAAGGCTGTAACCAATGGACAGTGTTTCTGGTGGGGTTTTCTTTTAAACATCCTCTCACCCCCCCACACTCTCTCACCCACCGTCGAAACACACAACAGCCACCGGACTATGGACTCGCCGAACGTTAGCAGTGAGCCCTGGGGCTGGGTCCTCTCCCCGCTGGTGCTGTTCTCAGAGCCAGGTACGTGCCGCCGACCCCATTCGTGGGACTAGGCTGCACAGACCAGGCTGGAAAGTCCGGCAGCCCGTTGGCCTTTGGGGCACTAAAGCCATGCGAGAGGGGTGGGGAAACCTGTGTTTGCTAAATGGAAAATGAGTCTCATCAAAAGGGAAAGATTGTTTCCAGCTTCTCAGCAGCTCCAAGACCTGCTGGGAATGGGGGCAGGGGGTGCTGGGCTGCAGCAAGGACAGCTATGTGCCCCCTGACTGGGCTCTGCCGACCCTGCACAGGAGGGCACTGGGGAGAGCTAAGTGCCACATTGCTGCCCTGAGCCAGTAGGAGAAGGCCTGGCGGTGACAGAGCCAGTGCTAGGAGATGCCGGCGCTGTTCCAGAAGGGGGCTTCCATACACACCGGCACCGAGGCTGCAGGCAGCAGCATTAACGAGCCTTGCTCAGAGCTGACCCCTTTGGCCTGCACCTTTCTCCTGGGCCTCCAAGGAGACCTCCAGCAAAGAAAGGGAACCGAACACTCATAGTTCTACAGGACAAGGAGAAGTGAGCCCAGCCTCGCAGGAAGCCACAAAGGGCACAGGCCCATTTTTCTAATTTTCTTCAGAAGATGACAGGCTTCTGGACCATTTGTTTGTGTCCACGCTGTGATGCCATAACCCACCCGGCAAGCTGAGCTGCACAGAAACCAGCCAAAATGCATGCGGGACTGAGCCCTTCATGTCTGGAATGGCACTTTGCATGCTACAGTGCCTTGCTCCGGCTTTGCACATACTCCTTTCCCTCCATTGTCTTTTAACCTGTCCTCTGTTCTCCTCTCCATTTGGCACTAGGAACTTTGGCCAGGGCCACGGAATGATCCATGCTTTGGTACAACCTCCAAAGGAAAGCCAGATCCCGCAAAGCTCTTACACCTGTACTTAACGTTCCACCTGGGAGTGCAGGTACCTACAGCCCAAGGGCAGGGACTGCATCCCCAGCTCCTTTGTAGCCTGGGTTTGTAACTAACTGCAGGGGTTGTGGTTCTCACCTGCATTATCAGTTCTCACAATGGCAAAGGGCTGTGAACGTCCTTCCCCATTCCCAGGTTACTCACAGCACCTGCCATAGTTCATAGCAACCATAAAGGACTTAATGAAGGACATATATCTCGACTTTAGAAAGGCTTTTGATACCGTCTCCCATGACCTTCTCATAAACAACTAGAGAAATACAGCCTAGACAAACCTACTATAAGGTGGGTGCAAAACTGGTTGGAAAACTCTACTCAGAGAGCAGTTATCAGTGGTTCACAATGGAGCTGGACGGGAATATTGAGGGAGGACTTGCAGGGATCTGTTCAATTCAATATCTTCATAAATGATTTGGATAATGGCATAGAGGGCACACTTGTAAAGTTTGTGGGCAATACCAAGCTGGGAGGGTTGCAAGCGCTCGGGAGGACAGAATTAGAAATCAAAACGATCTTGACAAACTGGAGAAATGGTCTGAAATAAATAGGATGAACTTCAATAAGGACAAATGCAAAGTCCTAGGAAGGAGCATTGCAGAAAAGGGTCTGGGGGGTCATAGCTAAGGCTACAATTTAATCACGGGTATTTTTAGTAAAAGTCATGGACAGGTCACGGGCAAGAAACAAAAAATCACGGCCCGTGACCTGTCCATGACTTATACCGTAAATACCCCTGATTGAATCTTGGTGGGGGGATCCCTGGGGGGCCAGTGGCTGCTCCCTCCGCCCCTAGGGCTGCTGCTCAGGTGGTCCCCAGGCCCAGCTGCATCGGCTGCTGCTTGAGTGGTCCCTGGGGCCAGCTGCGTGATCGGTGCGGCTGGCTGCGGGGTCACCCAAGCAGCTGGCTGTAGAGCCGCTCCAGCAGTGGCCGCCAGAGTAGCTGGCTCTGGGGACGGCCACATTGGCCGCTGCAGAAGTCACGGAGGTCACAGGAAGTCACGGAATCTGAGATTTCTGCGACCTCGGACAAACACGGAGCCCTAGTCATAGTGGATCACAAACTACATTTGAGTCAACAATGTAACGCAAAAAAAGCAAACATCATTCTGGGATGTGTTAGCGGGAGTGTTGTAAGCAAGACATGAGGAGTCATTCTTCCGCTCTACTCCACACTGAAAAGTATTGTGGAGTATTGTGTCCAGTTCTGGGCACCACACTTTGGGAAAGATGTGGATAAATAAGAGAAAGTCCAGCAAAGAGCAACAAAAATGATTAAAGGTCTAGAAAACATTTTCAAACAGGAAAAATTGAAAAAAAAAGGGTTTATTTATTCTGGAGAAGAGAAGACTGAGGTGGGACATGATAACAGTCTTCAAATACAGATACAGTTGTTATAAAGAGGAGGGTGATAAATTGTTCTCCTTAACCACTGAGGCCAGGACAAGAAGCAATGGGCTTAAACTGCAGCAAAGGAGATTTAGGTTGGACATTGGGAAAAACTTCCTAAGTATCAGGGTAGTTAAGCACTGGAACAAATTACTTAGGGAGGTTGTAGAATCATAGAATATCAGGGTTGGAAGGGACCTCAGGAGGTATCTAGTCCAACCCTCTGCTCAAAGCAGGACCAACCCCCAGACAGATTTTTGCCCCAGATCCTTAAATGGCCCCCTCACAACCCTGGCTTTAGAAGGCCAATGCTCAAACCACTGAGCTATCCCTCCCCGTGTATTGGAGGTTTTTAAGAGAAGGTTGGACAAACTCCTGTCAGGGATGGTCTAGATAATACTTAGACCTGCCTCAGTGCAGGGGACTGGACTAGATGACCTATCAAGGTCCCTTCCAGTCCTACATGTCTATGATTCTATGATCAGGAGTCAAAACTCTCATTGCTCAGAGGTTTCTGAGGGGTGGGGGGAGGGATAGTTCAGTGGTTTGAGCATTGGCCTGCTCAACCCAGGATTGTGAATTTAATCTTGAGGGGGCCACTTAGGGATCTGGGGCAAAATCAGTCCTGGGTCCTGCTAGTGAAGGCAGAGGGCTGGACTCGATGACCTTTCAGGGTCCCTTCCAGTTCTAGGAGATAGGATATCTCCATATACTTTTTTTGTTTGGTTTGAAATGTTGTGAGTTCCTATAGTACAGCAGAAAGGGTCAGACACTGGTAAGAAGATGCTACTTATCACACTTCTGATCCAGGCAGCAATGCAAGGAGGACACAAGGGGGAAAAAACAGCAGTAGCAGCTAGAGAACTGTTAATGTGGTCATTAAAAATGGATGATCTCATTTTAATTAGTGGAGACATTTTGTGAGCGGTTGGTGCTACACTCCTGGCTGGGGAAGCCAGTGCTAATTTCAGGAATAAACCACAAGGAAGATGCAGGGAAATAACACTGTTATTTCTCATTACTGGTCAAACCCTACCTTGGTGTGAAATCACACAGCACAGAGTCAGGCAGAAAGAGGGTAGAAAAGATTGCACAATACTAAAAATGTATCATCTTCCAAAAATGAGATTAAATCCCAATTTCTAATGTCTCACTAAAGGGCAGCTATATCTCTCTAGGTAATTTAAATCTTTTATGCGCTCATCTCTTATTTGATCAAGACAGGAGAAAGGAATTCCAGGATAGAAATGTACCCCTATGATGTAACTTTTATTTCCTTTGGGGACTCTAGTAGCGGCACAGATATCTGGATACATAATGCCACTGGGACAACTTTTACCTGCCAGATGCATACCGCTTGATTTTACATGGCTGCCAAGAGAATACTACAAGATACTAAAAAGTGATGAACTGGCCAAATTTCATTTGGACCCGAATCCATGCATGGGCCTGCAGATAATGCGCACATGTTATTGGAGGCTGCTGATTATATTTCAGACTTGATTTGTGTATGATTGAGATGGGCAGCCGGCGTATAGCCAACCTGCAGACATATATTCCCTTACATTTCTCATCTGTTACATAACATCACTTGAACCATCTCCTGTTCATGGCATAAGCCAATTACACAAGACACCGCAAACAAGACACGGCTTTGAAAATAAACGTCTGCTTGGAGCCAGCTGAATAACTGCTAGAAATTGGTATTTTTCTGCTTGTCATCACTGTAGATCAGAGCCCCATATAATTTACTACGTACAAGTCTCTGCTGGATGCACATTTCTTATCACTAACCGGCATCTGAGAAGGAATCCAGCTGCTCAAACTCACAATTCACTTTATTTAGCGTCATGGAAACCTTTGCCTAGACAACCAGAGGCACACGGTTTGTGCGGCATGCCAGGCATCGGGGTCATGGTGCAAACCCCATCGCAGCCATCACAGGCCACAGGGAAGCCTGCCGGGGCAGGGCTGGTTCCACACCTCTCCCTGTGGCTGCCATGTTTACCAAGTGAAATGAACATAAATCAGCAGAAAACACAATAAACCTGGGTGGGGTTTAAACCCCCATGGGGGAGGGAGCTGGCTGGATTTGGTGGGTGGAGCTAGTTGTACAAGAGTTAGTAGCAGAGATTGTGGTAGGGGAAGGGTGGGATCGCAGTACCCACCATAGGAATTCACCCCGTGTCCACAGCTAATTAGAGAAACAACCAGAATGCTGTCAGGTGAACGGTGCACAGAGAGAACACCTGACCTCCGAACACCCGGCTTCATAGAACCATGGGGCGAGAAGGGACCACCAGGGTCATCGAGTCTCACCCCCTGCCAAGATGCAGGCTGTGTTGGGTCTAAACCATCCCAGACAGATGGTTCCAGCCTCCTTTGGAAAACAGCCAGTGAAGGAGCTTCCATGACCTCCCAAAACGTCTGCTCCCTTGTCCTACAGTTCTTACGGGTAGGGAGTTTTTCCTGAGATTTAATCTAAATCTGCTCTGCTGTAGTTTGAACCCATCGCCTCTAGTCCTGCCCTCTGGGGCTAGAGAGAACAACATTTCTCCATCCTTTCTATGGCGGCCTTTCAAGTATTTGAAGACTGTTATCATATCCCCCCTTAATCTCCTCTTTTCCAAACTAAACATCCCCAGTTCCTGCAGCCTTTGCTCGTCTGGCTGCATTCCAGCCCTCTGATCGTCTTTGTCGCTCGCCTCTGGATCCTTTCCACTTTCTCTACTTCCTTTCTATACGTTGGTGACCCAAACTGGACACAGTCCTCCAGCTGAGGCCTAACCAGCGCTGAGTAGAGCGGTATTATCATCTGCCATGACTTGCATGTTATGCCTTTGTTAATGCAACCTAACAATGCATTTAATTTTTTTGCAACAGCATCACATTGCTGACTCATGTTGAGGTCGTGATCCACCACAGCTCCCAGATCCTTCTCAGCCGTGCTGCTGCCCAGCCAGTTCTCCCCCAGTCTGTATTTGTGCATTTGGGTTTTCTCCCCTAAGTGCAGCACCTTACATTTGTTGAATTTCATTTTGTTGTCTCTGGCCCAGTTCTCCAATTTATAAAGATCCCTTTTAATTTTAGTTCTATCCTCTAGAGTGTTTGCAACCCCTCCCCACAGCTTTACATTATCTGCAAATTTGATCAGTATGTTCTCTATTCCTACATCGAGGTCATTAATAAAGATGTTAAACAACATCAGACCCAGAACAGATCCCCGTGAAACCCCACTTGAGATCTGCCTCCAGTCTGACATCATTCCATTACTAGTTACTCTTTGTATCCACTTAATGGTAGTTCCACCAAGCCTGTATTTCTGTAGCTTACTTATGAGACTGTCATGTGGGACTGTGTCAGAAGCTTTGCTGAAGTCCATGAATATTATTATGTCCACTGCATTCCCCCTATGTCCACTGCATTCCCCCTATGTCCACTGCATTCCCCCTATGCACCAAACCAGTTACCTTGTCAAGAAGGAAGTTAAGCTGGTTTGGCATGATTTGTTCTTAGTAAATCCATGCTGGCTGCTACTGATTACCCCTTCATCCTCCAGGTATTTGCAAATTGAATGTTTTATCCATTTCTCTGGTAGCTTCCCAGGTATGGAAATCAGGCTGACTGGTCTATAGTTCCCCAGCTCCTCCTTTCCCCCGCCTTTTAAAGAGGGGCACTGCGTTAGCCCTGCTCTTGTCATCCAGGACCTCTCCTGTCATCCAGGAGTTAGCAAATATTATTGCCAGTGGCTCCGAGATTTCTTCAGCTAATTCCTTCAGCACCTGGGGGTGAACAGAATCAGGCCTCGCTGACTGGAATTCATTCACGTTGGTCAGAAGAGCTCGGACGTGTTCTTTACTTATCTTGACCTGCATTCCTTCCCCTTCGTCCACAAAGAGCCTTCCTGGCCCCTCTCTCTGGGGCTGCATGGGAATGGGCCCCCTTTGCCTGCAGCCTGGCAGGGAAGGGTTACGGAACGGCTGGGGCAACGGAACCAGCCCCACGTACCGTGAAAGGGCTGCCTATGGGACGCTTTCATCGGCAGCCTGAGCAACAGGGTGGAGCCCAAAGAGCCGTGCAGCGGTCTGGACCAGCAGGAGCTGCTAGGAACAGCAGAGAGCAGGCCTCATCTGCTAACGGTCGCTGGACGCAGTGCGGGGTGGCTGGAGTGAGCTACTCCCTGACGAGGGGCGTTGACAGGCTGGGAGGAGCCTGGGCTGAAACTTTCATTTTGGAAGGGGATGAAATACATTTGGTTCATTTTCTCAGGGCTTGTTGGGGCATCAGGCGAGACCCTGGGGAAAACCCTCTGCAGAGCGCTCCCCAGACCGTCACTGACATGGGGCTTTGTTCAGGGCCTGCTGAAGCAGCCTGTGGAAAGAGGGTTCCAGGGAGGAGGTGTCTCTCTCCTCGCCCAGAGCAACTCACTGCTGGGAGAGCACAGCAGACGCAGGGGCAAGGCACTGGGCACCAGTCAGGGCCAGCTCTGGCTTTTTTGCCACCCCAAGCAAAACAAAAAACAAAAAACCCTGCGGCGTGGCCGGAGCGGCAAAGCAAGAAAAAAAACCCACCTGCGGCGTGGCTGGAGCGCGGGTGCAGGGGGGCTCCCTGCGCTGCAGACGTGTCCCGGCTAGCGGGGGGAGGGGGAAGAAGCGGGGGGGGAAAGGGCTTCAGCGGGGCACTCGCCACGCGGCCCCGACTGCCACGCTGCCTCCCAGGAGGGCTCCACACTGCTCCGGTCCGGCAGTGCACGGATGAAGCACAATTTGTCCTGCAGCACTAGTAACAGCCACTGGCCCCGACAACGACCCAGTAGTCGATCCTGGCATGGCTCACACAGAGCGCAATGGCTGGGCGTGCTGGTGTGTGGTCCCCAGGTGAGGTCACGGGGACGACCCAGAAGCCGTGCAGCAAACCTGGATTGGCACCTGGGTCTTCAGAGGATGGGGGAGGGAAAGTGTCCCCCCCAAACTCCCTGGCGTAAAACCTAGTCTAGACAGAGCCAAGGCAGCGTGGCCATGTGCGTGGTGCCGGCCGTCTGGCGGCGTGGGAGTGGAGTGATCTGCATGGAGCTCACCGAGAGGCCAGGGTTACAGGCTGGATTCTGGAGCTTGCTGGCTAGCAGCCTGGCCCTGGTCTGGAGCCCCTGGTACCGAACTGTGCTGGGTCCCTCCGGAAACTGTCTTCAGTCCACCCACCATAGTACAGTATCAGGGCCCAGCCTGTAACCACGACACAAATGGACTAGAAGCTCGGTCTGCTCCTGCCACCACAGCCAGACCGGGCCCTGCTCAGGGAACCCAGTGCTGCTGGATGTGCCGTCCCCCTGAACCATCTCCACAAAACCATCTGGACATAAATGTCGGAGGTTCTCAGATATCGCGGTGATGGGCCTGCTCCAAGAACCTGAGCAGAACTTTTCCTCTGGCCTGGAGCCTACCCTTAGGTCTCCATTGCTCGGGCCCAGGAGTTGATCTGTTCTAGAGGCCTTCAGGACATGTCTCTCTCTAGCACCTGCTATCCTGAGGCTTTTCTTCCTGTTACACCTTGAGTCAGACAGCCAGAGACGCTGGGAAATGGCTGGCATAACATCAACACCTGATCAATTATAAATCTGAGAACCTATTACTCAGCATCACTTCCCTTTTGACATGCTGCTGACCCCCAGATCTGGACGCAGCAAAACACCAGGAAATAAAAATAGATAAAACCATGTCAATTAAATATTAAAACTCACACATGCTATGCAGACCTGGAGAGGAAAGAGTAAATACAAACATAACGGGCAGGGAAGAGAACTAGAGACAACATGAATAGCTTTTCACCATCTGTGAGTACTAAGGATGATTTATACTGGAGATTACCGAAGAACTTCCATGCTCATTTATAATGAAAACATTTGATGGTAATGACAGTAATAACATAGTGATTGAAATCCATTTACCTTTCAGGGATTCTGCACACTCCTTTCCAGCATTTACCTGGTTTTAGATCCCTCAGAACCTGAATCCTGTTCTTGCCTGCTGAAGACACCAGCCGAAGGGAAAACAGGGACCTTTTTCGCCATTTCTCCAACTACCTTCCAGGTCTGTGCAGGACGCTCCGGCATTGCCCTGCTCTTCCCTCATCAAGGAACAAGCTGTCTCCTCATGGATGATGCGGGTGATTATGGAATCTGCATCGTACGACCCCTTTAAATGTGGGACACTTTTAACCCGGGGAGACTGAGCAGAGTGTGGGCGTGACATGCTCAAGGGTCACTGCAGAACAGTCCAAGAAGGCAACCTCGGGAGGGACTGAGCGACTGCAGGGAAAACATCACAGGCCTGTGACTATACCTGTCCCTAATTATAATTATGCAAATGAAGCCAGTAAGAGTAATGGTATTCAGACTGCAGAGGGAACTGTCCAGCCAGAGGTGCTTCCCCCACCCACCATCTTTCTCATGCACAGCACTGCACAATGGGGTGTGTCAGGGCCAGATTTATCTTTTGTGGGCCCTGGCGCCAGGATCATGACCCCGCCCCTTGCTCCACCCACACTCCACCCAGAAGCTCCACCCAGCAGTAGGCAAGACACCAGGGTACCTGGCCCCATGGCTGGATCTGGCAAACCATGGCTGTCGGCCATGTTACAGTGGCTAGGGGAATGCTTGAGCAGAAAGGCTCCTAATGGAACTTGTAACTTGCTTAGAGAGAGTCATTCTCCTAACAGAAAAGAAATCAGGGTCTTTGAAAAACTAAAGGATTTCACTAGGCCATGTGCTTACTGGGCATGCAGATAAAATCTGCGTGGAAGAACAAGTATATGGGAAAATTTTACTCACTGAGACAAGCAGAAGTATAAGGACCTCAGCCCCTGTGGCTGGATTTCTAGCCGTGATGTTAATGTGTGACCTAGGACAGTGAGGCTAATATTTGGGAGTTAAATTCAATTTCTAGCTCAGTCATGTCACATCAGGGGGACATTAATGAGTGAGTTTGTGAAGCACATACATCACGTATAGAATCATAGATCGAAATATACCATGTCTACTGCTTCCTCCCTATCCACAAGGATTCTTACCCGTCAAAGAAAGCTCTCAGGTTGCTTTGACACAATTTGTTTTTGACAAATCTATGCTCACTGTTACTTATCACCTTATTTTCTTCTGGGTGTTTGCAAATTGATTGCTTAATTATTTGCACCATTACCTTTCCGGTTGAGCTGACTGGTCTGTAATTCTCCAGGTTGTCCTTATTGCCCTTTTTATAGCTGGGCACTAGATTTGCCCCTTTCCAGTCCTCTGGAATCTCTCCCACCTTCTGTGACTTTTCAAAGATAGTCGCTAATGGCTCAGAGATCTCCTCAGTCAGCTCCTTGAATGTTCTAGGATGTATTTCATCAGGCCCTGGTGACCTGAAGCCATCTAACTTGTCTAAGTAATTTTTAACTTGTTCTTTCCCTGTTTTAGTCTCTTCTGATCCTACTTCTTTTTCACTGGCATTCACTCCGTTAGCCCCCCCCCCCCCCCCCCCCGGGGAAATGTGCTACTCAGCAGATCCGACACCCCCCTGTTCCCGGGGGGCAGAGTCCCTTCAGCCTGCACAGCCCTGTTGGCGCAGTGCTTGGACGAGCTAAGGCACCGTATACGTAACAATAATCAACCAAACACTCCAAGATTCCACAGACAGGCAGATTTTGAGGCCAGAAGGATTATTCTGATAATCTAGCCTGACCTCCTGGAGAACCCAAGCCTGAGAATGTTACCTAGTGAGTCCTGCATCCGTTCGCTGGCCTAGAGCTGCAGCACATTTGTCACGTATTGATGGGCCCCCACACTACTGCTTGCGGCCACTAGAATCATTCTCTTAACCGTCAGCCAAGAGGAAGCTATTGGAAAATAATTTCAAAGAACATCATGATCTGCTCGCCAGCCAGGCAAAGGGGAGAAATACATCAATCAATGGTTCACGCTGCTCTGTTTACAGCTTTCACAGAACTGCATGCAGCTGCTGCTTGACCAGGCTATAACGGGCACTCTTCAAAAGGGTCTAAAAGGTGATTTTGTTAATAGCAACAATCCCTGCACATGGTAGCAAGCAGCCACTCAGGAACGAAGACCCACTCCTGAACGAGGCCCGTTTCACAAGACAGCTGCTCTCAGCCTTTCTCCATTTCGGCTTGATTGAAGAAAAATACAAAACCTTTTTTGGACTTTTACAAGCTCCATTTTAAATGATCTGAAGTAGAAAAGACATTAGCTGATTTGTACTCGTATTACAGAAGCACCTTCCCAGGGCTCCGGGCTCATCGTGCTAGGCGCTGTACAAACTCCTGGTTAGTGTCTGTGCCAGAGAGTGTGCAGGCAAGGTAGACACGGGGGTGGGGGAGGGGAAGGTTTGTTGTCCATCTTTTACAAATAGGGAATTGAGACCCAGTGAGTTTAAGTGATTGCTGAAGGTCACACAAGCAGCTTGTGTCAGAGCCAGGAATTAAACCTGCACTCCCCGGTATCTAGGCCAGCACCTTAACCACCAGCCTGTCCAGCGCCTCTATCTGGGGCAGACCGTTGAACCCTCTCAAGTTCCAATCAAGTGCTAGTAGCGTTGTGCACTCTAACTCCTAGCAGAACGTAACGTCCAGTTCAGTCCAGCCCCACCGTCCTGCAGCTCCAGCTGAGGCTGTTGTCTAGCGCTCTGGGGAGGAGACCTCAGCCTTGCTCCAGGCTCCAGCACTTCGCCCTAAACTGGATTCTGAGCTCCCCACCATCTCCAATGTAGGGAACAAGTGAAGTTACCAGTCATTGTTCTGACTGTGGAATGTAACTTACAGTCCGTATGTGTTTCTACTGCACTGACAGATTGGATCAGGCTGCTGGTTCGTATGCCAGGCGAGAACCTGGCACGGGACCCCCCACACCAAGCAATCACCATCTGCAGCATGGGGTGGGTCATGTGGGAAAAGAAGGGGAGACACTTTGAACCTGCCCCCATCACACTTCCCCTCCCCACGTTCAGGAGCGATTTGAAAGCATATCTCCTGCTACCACGAGCTCCCAGCACTGAGCAGCGGTCTCGTGTGGGATCTGAGTAGTAGGAACACTCCATGGGATGGGTCCAATACGTCAGACAAACCTGCTCGCTCCTGCCCTGGGTGACCGCTGGATGTTGAAAGAAGAAGTGCACTGGAAATAATAGCCGGATCAGTATTCTGTACAACCTTTAAAGTGCTATCACACCACAGCTATCGGTAGAAAGGTCAAAACCATTAGCATTTGATTTCTGAATTAAATGCATTGCAATTAGACCTTTACAGCTATCTGGAGATCTTGTTATGATAACAGAGCAGGTATCTCTGTAATTGGTAATTACCAGATGTAGAGACATATACGCCTCCTTTGAAAAATATAATTGTTCCTGAGCTGCAGAGGTTGCTTTATTTTAAGGGTCTGCAATTATCTTTACTTTTCGAAACACTGATGCCAACATGCATAACCCAAAATAATCCCATTACATCTAGGAATCACCTGAATTTGACAAAGTTTTTTCCATAGATGCTAGCTGGTTTTGCTTGGAAGTCATGAAACTGGGACTCATTTGCAAATTTCCAAGGAAATAATAAATTCAGAAACATTTTCACCCTCACTATTTTTTTTTCTTTTTGATCTAATTTTGCACAAACTCCAGATTTACTGGGAACATTTCTCAGATGGGATATGTTCTGGGAATATCTGCAATCATGTTCCTCTCGTTTCTTGATGCATAACTTGCAAAGCCCCAAGAGTGATAAGGAGCAGACCAAGAAAAGATTAAGGGAGTTACATGTGTGCAGAGCTCGATCCGGTGGCCAGAAAGAGAGGGCACTGGTGAAGCTCAGGGCACTATCGCTTGGCTGAGTGATTACTAAGGAGGACCATGACAACCTTCTACAAATACCCGAAGGTTTAAACGTCAGGTTACACTGGTCTGTTCAAATCAGGCAGGCACACATTGCCTGGTAGGCACATACTGCTACCTGGAACAGAATATTCAAGCACATCCTAAGTGTCTGGTTTTTAAAGGTCTCTTCCGGCTCCCCTTCCCCCCCCGCCCCCAGTTGATGACAGCAGACAATAAACCCTAAAACCCCCTTTGTCACAAGGGAGCTATTGTGTATTCTGAAGTCTTGGTAGAAACCTCACACCCTAAAGACCAGAAGCTTCCCCCACCTGCGATAAAAGCAGAAAGACATTTTTGTGACACTCACTTCTACGGAAAGATGCCCAACACACCCTGAGTCATTGATAAATCAAAGTACAAAAGAATCCCTTTTGCCAGGCGTTCCCAGGCTTATCTACTTCCTCCTTTGGGAAGGAGAGCAGCAGTCTGCCTCAAATGACCCTAAAATGTAGGATGTTCAACTTGAGCAATCCGGGCTCACTGAACTATTTCATCACTGCTGAACTGGATAGTTTTTGTTATCTTTGCCTTGCACGGGGATTGCTGGAGACACCAGGTCTCTGTGCAATTGCCGCATTGGCTGATAGCATCCTGATATTATGGCCTAAACCAATCAATGAGCATTGACTGTGTCATTAGTGCACAGCGTGATCAGAAAGGAGACAGAATCTGTGAGTTCCTGTGTCTCCTACAGCGAAGAACCTTATCTCCCTGCCCTGAGAGGATAGATCACATAGCAATTGCATTAGGAAGTAAACTACTGCCCTTTCATCCAGGTCTAGGGAGCTGAATTCTGAGCAGCAGAGACAGGAGCATCATTACTATTTTGTAACAGCTCCAGGAGTCACCTGGGTGTCAGCATTGCCCTCTGCCCACGCTGCCCTCCAGTCTCTGATGAAGAAGAAATGTCTCTTCAAAGCGGTCAGTGGAATTCTAAGTAACACTTGTAACACTGAGAGAGGGGCTGGGGAGGGACCACGGGGCCTTTCTGCAGGCAGATTCAGACCAGAACAGACACCGGAGCGCAGCCCTGGATGGTGAAAGCCTTTCCAGCACCAGGCTATCCATGAGCCATCCCCTTGTGAAAGGTCCTTGTGGGGGAGGTAGCAGGGACAGGGACCCGGGGCTGGCTCCCGCAAGCCCATAGCTGCACATGCACAGCTCCTGATACGAGGGCCACGCTTCGGCACCTCCCCAGCGTTCCAGTCTGCTGTTATTCATGATTGCTGTTTGCAGAGCCCCACAGTGGGCCAGGTGCTTTGCAGACCCACCACTGCACCCCTGAGCAGAGAAATACAGAGGCAGGGTGGAGGGAAGGAATACAACGGCAATGGCCAGGTCCTCTGGTGCAGGGTGGCGACGTGGTGCCATGCCCACCTGCTGGCCGATTTGGGCTGTAAAGCCGATGAATAATCTGACTTTGGCAGAATCACCCCAGTGTAGAAGGCTCCTCTACTGGTAAAGAGGTGGCCCAACAGCCTATATAGCACCCCTTGGCAGCTATCCATGTAAGGGGAGTTGCTGGAACAAAGGGGGAGAGAACAGGGCTGATCTCCAGCTGCTGTTTGCAGCCCGTGTAACTTAGATCCACTCCCAGGCTGCTGTAATGCATTCTGGGACACTGGCCCGGCACCCTGGCTGTGTGCTGCACTCCTTGACTCTGGCCCTACCTCAGACCTAGAAGGTGCATTTGGCAGGTGATGTGTCAGTTACAACATTGCTTAGTGTTCATATTTGGGGTCATTGATTCCTCTTCGGCTGAAGCACACTTCACAGTTACAGAACAGCGGGATGAAAGTGGTTGAGATGCCAGGCTGAATGTGCCGGGAGGTGCCTTCCCAGACTCCCCATTCACATGGTGTAATACCAGGGCTTGAGCATTGTCAGAAAAGCACCAGCTTCACCCCAGACACAGGAAACGGTGTCATCTGTGGATCTTTTCAGAAACCCCATCCCTGTTCTTCCCAGCCCACCCCAGCATTGCTTCCATCATTTGCTCCCTTTCCTAGCCAGCTCTCCTCTGCTACCGCGGCTGAGAACCCGCTGCCTGCCGGTGCTGACATGTAGATCATGTGCCCGGAAAGGTCAGAGCAGAGCAACTGAAAACACAGGTAAAGTGCAGGAAAGCTGAAATGAGTCTGTCAAAAACTCCACCCCGAGGAGAATTCACTCCTTCAAAGTCACAGCGTTTCCATCTCCATCACTGAGTGCAAAGCAGGGTTACTCAGAGCCGGGCTACACGCGCCAGGTTCAGATCTGTCACATAGGCTTAGCTCAGCCTTGAGTGACACTGGCCTCTCGTCCACGGAGTGTGAGCCCTAAAGATTTTCACTGCTAAGTGCAGCAGAGGTGAAATCCTCCTGTTACCATCTCAGGCCCTTGGCTCCCATCTGTGCCCTGCTGGGCGCAAAGACTCCCATGGATTTACTGTAGGGGAAAGTGGCAAAGCCAGGGGCAGGAGCCCTTTGGCAGGTACAAAGCTGTCATCCACACTGGTCAGGTTCCCCAATGCGGCCCTCTCCTGCCTGCTTGACACTGTCTCCCTGGCGTGCCCCCGTCAGCTTCACTGGTGCCAGCTCCGGGCAGGAATTCGCATGGCTTGGGGGGCCAATGGAGGCTGTTTGGCTAATAGGCTGAGGAGTTTTTTGGTTTGTGGGCTCCCAGGGCTGAGGAGATGAACCACGTCCCTCCGTGGGACCGACGGGGCTGGTGTCCCGTGCCGAGTAACGCCGGGCCCCAGTTCATGCCGCTTTTGCCAAGGGCTGGCTCTGCTGAGCAATGAGAATGGGCAGAGGAGCTGCACATACAGTGCCTCCAGGCAGGGACCTGGCCTCCTTCTCTAGCAGAAAGGGGCCACGCACACCTACGACACTAGCCAGCACCTGGCTTGCAGCTGTGGCTCATGCAGGCTGCAAAGCCTTCGGGTAGCTGTTGCAATATTATTAACCAGGCTCGGGATGATTGGACTGAATGCAGCTCCTTTATCAATGCTGGGAGGATCTCATTATAATTTCATACCTTTGTAATCCTGTTTCGGCTCTGCTGACAGCAAGTATATCTTTGTTCATTAGAGCCGAGAAATTGGGCTTCGCATGTCAGGTGTGGCGCCCCGGAAGATGAGTGCAGTAGGAAAGTAGATGCTAAAATTAGTGGCCAATTATTGCAAATAACATCGGTGTTCGTGGCAATAACAACATTTACTGGATCGTGTTGAACTAATGCGCTGCTAATGTGGCTGTAATTCTGTCTCCGCGGGAATTCATTTGCAGCTTAGGAATTAGAACATCGCCTTCTCCTGCGAACCTGACTGTGCTTTGCTGGTTCCTGCTTGTCTGGCCAGAGCTTTCCTGCTCAGCTCAGCCCCTGCAGGAGCGTGCCAAGCCCCAGGGTGCTGACGATGGAGGGCCAGATCCTGCGCTGGTGTGAGTCACTCCGCCTCCTCTGCAGTCAGGGGCACTGTTTGCCCATTGACGCCAGTAGAGAGTCTGGCCCTCGGCAGACTGGCTGCAAGGCCGGGGCAACAGGGAGGTGTGTGGCAGGTCTGGTCTGGCTGAGTAAGGACTGATCACCAGACAGCATCGCAGAAACGGGAGGGGCCAGGAAGCTGTGCTCAGTTACAGAATGGTAAATCCAAGGTAATCCCACTTACTCTCACCTGTTCTTTGAACGGGAGTATGTTTGCCAAAGACACAAACGCAGACACGTTTCTGAATGTGAAAAGGGGTCGGCCATTAGATAGAGCTGGTTTTTGACAAAACTTTTTTTTCCCATTGAAAAATGCCCAATTGTTGAAACCAAAACGTTTTACGGGTTGGGTGGGTGGCTGGGGAAATGGCTGAACTTCTCGACTTGAAAACATTTTGAAAAAAAGTTTGGAAATTGTCAAAACATTTTATGTTGACATTTTCGAAACAAAACATTCCAGTATTTCACTGCCAAAGGTCTTTTCATTTACAATTTTAAGATAATTACAGTAAAGATTTTTGTAAAAGTTGAAATCAAAATGGAAAGTTATGAAATTATTGAAACAAAACATTTCAATTGATCCAAACCAATTTTTTTGTTTGTTTTGGTTTGGAAAATTTTTGAGATTTGGACTTTTTGCTTTGATTTGGGACAGCAACATTTTTCAGAATCTCAAAAATTTTCACAGGCTGGGAAAACCATCCCCAGCTCAGCTTTGTCTGAGACAGACCCAGAAAAGCCCCGGGGTTGTGGACGCTGAGCCCTAGGGAGCCATCTCCTTGCAGACTGCGTGATCTCAGGTTCCCAGTGTTCTGGGAGGTTGGTCAATTTCCCTCCTCGGGATCTATAATAAGGCACCCTGTCTCTGTGTGCTGCTGTGGTGCAAACTCTCATGGTTTTACACTGAGTTTCATGATATTTGGTGTTTTTTCTTTAAAGGCCCAACTCCTGGAGTCAGGTGATTACCTGAGAATCTCAGATTTTGCGTAAAAACATTTCTAGCCTTGTGATGAGGTGAAAAGCTGGAAAGACATTACCCTCCCTGCCCCGCACCCCCAAAAGGAAAATAGAAAGAACCGTCATTTAGTATATTGAAAAATCTCCCAACTGGGGGCAACCGGCTGATGATTTTGGCTGGGTTAGGGCTGGCAAATGGGCCAGTCCCTGTGGCCAAGCACTACCGGGGAGGCTGGCTCTGGAAATGGGGCTAACGCAGCACTGGCTAGAACTCTGTCAGCACTGAGAACCAGCCCCTGCCTCTTCTGATTTTGGGTTGGTAACGCCTGTTGGTCCTGTGGGGGCGGAGGCAGGGGCGAGGTGCGTTCGGGTTCCTCCTCCCAGAACAGTGGAGGCTCTGGTCCCACTGCCGCTCTGCGCGGTGTTTGTTGGCATAAGCCAGCTGCACGGCCTCTGGGACAGGGCTGGGCTCCCGACAGACAAGAACCGCAGAATCCAGCTGCAGCCGGCCCTGTTCTGAGCCCACGTTACTGGCTACAGGGTGCCATCTGCTGGCACCTGGCGGGAGCCATGCTGGCTTTTGAAGACCAAGAACCGGAGTGGGTTCCACCCGGGGGTGTGTGTGTGTGGGTACATCTACACTACAGGGGGGAGTCGATTTAAGATACGCAAATTCAGCTACGTGAATAGCGTAGCTGAATTTGACGTATCACAGCCGACTTACCCCGCTGTGAGGACGGCGGCAAAATCGACTTCTGCGGCTTTCTGTCGACGGCGCTTACTCCCACATCCGCTGGTGGAGTAAGAGCGCCGATTCGGGGATCGATTGTCGCGTCCCGACGGGACGCGATAAATCGATCCCCGAGAGGTCGATTTCTACCCGCCGATTCAGGCGGGTAGTATAGACCAGACCTGTGTGTGCATCTCTGGTTTGGTTTAAAATCAGTCAAGGGGCTGCGTTGTGAAGAACCCCCAGACTTCCCAGTGAGGCTGTTTTTATGGGTCACCGAGTCCATTTTCATCACAAGCCCCTCGTTGGGTCCTCTTTGCTCTGCGTGTGTGTCAAATATTTTGCAAATGAGTCTCAGGTCCTGTGAGGGCGACGGTGACGATTACCTGTGAGCTCCTTGAGGGCAGGGTTCGTGGCTCCCCGTGCACTGGGTGTTGATGGGCATCGTCAGCGCACAGCGAATACACAGCTCTAATAATACGGGGATTTGAATGGCAAAGTGCCACCCCGTGGCTAATGATCACCATTACTCCAGCCTGATACCTGCATTCTTGGCTTCGTTCCTTATTCTCCCGAGTGAAATCCCGCGGCCCCGGTGGAAGCCCAGCAGTGCCCCCTGTCCTGTGCAGCAGACGGATGAGCTGCAGTGACACACAGCTGTGCACATCTGGAACAGGGGTGCTGGGGCGGGCATTGCAGCCGCCAGCGTTTTGGAGGCTCTCTCACACTTGCTTTCTCTGACAAGACCAGCCGGCCATGAGTTGGAGACTCCTGTCAGTGACTAGCTGGGAACTGCCCCCTCCCAGGGGTAACTTCATGCAGCAGGTATCCAATACGGGACATTTTCCAGACTCTTCTTTCAGAAGATCACGCAGCCCTGGCTGCCAGTAGCAAGGCCCACCTACCCCTAACGGCACCTGCAGCACTGCGAGGGCACTCTCCAGATTCAGGGGGGCTGGGGGCCATGCACAGGCTGAGGGCTCGGATTTCTATATGTCAATAGCCAATAGGTCTCCCCACTGGGATCCCCCTCCTCATTTCTGAGAGCTCAGACTCCGTCCACAGACTTGGAAGCCGAGTACAGTCACAGCCCTGAGCAGAGGCCCCTATGGTCCAAGGTCTGCCCAGGTAGCCGCGCCATGCGATGGACACCTGCACGCACGGTGCCATTGAGAGCGGGGGTCCGACTGCAGGATCGGGGCTACATTCAGACATGACAGCCAGGGAGGGCTGCATACCCGATAAAGGCCAGGGCTACAGAGCCAAGCCGGGTCACTCATCCCACACACATCCCGATGGTGAGATTCCACACAGGTATTTATTGCCTACAAAGCGGTGTGAAGGAAAACACTACAGTTCACGCCCGTCTCCTGGGGGAGGTGACAGGAGGGAGTTTCTGGGTCGGGAGAGATGTGGATGCCGGGGGTGGCAGGCTGACCTGGGGGACTGGTACAGGCAACAAGGGCAGCATGGAGGTGTGCAGGAGGAGAGAGGCTGGTTGTCTGCAGCCCTTCCTGAGGAAGACGCTGCTGTGTCCCACACCCGGTCAGAGGCTGAGAGTCCTGCGCAGGGCCTGACGCACTCTATGGTTTTCTCACAGCCTCAGAAATGAGGGTGGAAAAGGCCAATCGCGCTGCCAGGGGCCGGTGCGGAATCGGTCCCCACGCCGCACTGCTCTGTGAGGTGTGAGCCAGGAGATGGGGTCCCTCAGCTGCACCCTTGGGGGAAGCCATTCCACAGAGTCCGATTGCACTCCATGGCCACCTTCCCCCACAAGCAGCCAAAATTCTCCACTGGTGGCTTTATCCCACTGCTCCTCCTTCACCCCACAAATAACGCACCTCCCTGGTGAACGTTAACGTCCTTTCCAGATGTGTGCACCGTAGCTGTGAACGAGCCAGTCCCCGTGGATTTGGGCCAAGCTTTCAAAGCTGGGGGGTCCAACTGGGAGCTGCTGCGGGCTCAGTGCCTCTGAAAAATCAGGCACTTAGGTGCGTATTAGGAATAAGGGATTTGGGAGCACAAGCCCCACTGATTCCCAGTGTGCTCCTAAGTCCCTTGGTCTTGTAGAAAGCCCAGCTTTGGGTCCCATGCTGGAGAACTTTGGCTGTTGTAACATCTGCTCCTGGTGATGTCGGTGGGACTTTTGTCACCTCATATAAAGTTTCCCTCCAGCCCCCTGACACTTCTGGTGGCTAGTTTCCGAATCTCCTCGTTTCCCCAACACCTTCCAGGGACCTCTTCCCCTTCAAATCCTGGGTTAGCACCTTCTGGGGCCGACGGCGACTCTGTCCCACCCCCACCTCCCAGAGGTTTCTCTGCTGCCACTCAAATAGCGCTTTAATCCTGAGCCTTTCCCCTCATGCCCGGCACTCTGGGCGCCCTCGCTCCAGGCTGAGGTTCGGGCACGGCTGCTCAGACTCAATGACAGCCTCCTGACACTGGATGGGGCAGCACATTGGCGCCCTGTTCCCAGAAGAGACTTGAGCTGGGTTTGGAGGGGGTGGGCTATTGTCTGAGCCCCCAGGAGAACAGGCCAGCCAGGGGCCTCCCAGAGATATGCCTCAGGGGGATGGATAGAATCAGGCCTCTCCCCAGGAGAGGGCTGAAGGTGGTGGGTATCTCTGGGGAAGGGGATGGGTAGGGACGGGAGTGACACTACAAGCTGTCTGTGAGATTTCTTTTCAGGTGGTGATAACCCTGACTGAGCAAACCGGATCCAATAATCTCTCCCGGCTTTGGGGAGTTTGGGTCTGGGCCCAGTTCCACACTCTGTGGGACAGGGCTGAGTAGCAAACCAGTACAAACCCCTGGAAGGGTGGGGCCGTGTGGGGCTCAGGTGGGCGTGCTAGGCACACGCCCAGGTACTGCCGAGGTGGGAGCAGCTATTGCGCTAGGTTCGCCTGTGCTCCAGGAGCCTCCACGCAGTGACATGCCGCAGGCCTGGGCGGATGTTAATGGCTGACGAGATAAGACCCCCTTCCTGGGGCCCTTGGCCTTCAGATGGGGCACATGGCACAGTCTCAGCTCTGCCTGGAGACATGGCCTGAAACATGAGGCCTGCACAAAGCCCGTCAGGCAACCTGCAGATCCCACATCTGAGGACAACTTTTCAGCCCGGGTTTTGTGTCAGCGAGACTGGGGCAATGTCTCTTCCATGTCCACAGCCCGACCGAGAGGCTCCAGGTAGGCGCTAGCTCTCTCGGCGTGTCCTGGGTAAGCGTTGGCTGCGCTGGCCGCAGTCACAGTCTGAACATGGTGGAAGACACTAACTGAACCAGGCCTCCATGCACGGGTGGTGGGGACAACGTGTAAGGCTGAAATCCTCAGCACCACAATCCCCGGCCCCCATGGTGCAGAGCTGAGGCCTAGAGCCCTTCACAATCCCCTTGGAAGGTTTACATCTTTGTCACGGAGTATTGGGGAACTCAGGGCCCTGCACCCCCGGCTTCCTGCGATTCACCATGACTCTCAGCCAGCCAGTAAAGCAGAAGGTTTATTTGGATGACAGGAATACAGTCCAAGACAGGTCTTGCAGGCACAGACAACAGGGCCCCCCTCAGTTAGGTCCAGCTTGGGGTCCCAGGGCATGCCAGCCCCCCTTGGGGGGTCAGAGCCATCTCTGCCTCCCAGCCATCTCTCCAGCCTCCTTCCAGCCTGCTTCCAGCACTCTGCCTTTTAGCCACCCCTCCCACAGCCTTTGTTCAGTTTCCCGGGCCCCGGAGTCACCTGGCCTTCAACCCCCTCCTGGGTTCTCATGTTACAAGCTCAGGTATGTTCCCTTGGGCCGACTCCCATCCCCCGATGCAGACCATCCTAGTCACACTCCCCTGTCAGCATTCACACACCCCAGCAAGAACAGTCCCAGTTCGTCACAATCTTCCTCCGAATGTCTGAGAGACTCTTTGTTTCCGGTGGGTTGGGAAAGTCACTTTGTCCAGACTCACGGTCCAGCCCCACCTCCACTTCCCAACACAAAAATCCAGCACCGGCAAACATTCCACAAAGCCACAACTGGTTCTGGGCCTGTCCGTTTCTGCCACTAACCCAGGAGGCACATACCGCTGGTGGGTCAGGGGTGGGCAGGAGGAGCGGGGGGCTGGGCCCTGCACATGCAGCTGAATTTCATCTTATTGTTTTCACTCTGTGCCTGTTGGCTCAAGCATGAAAACGCAAACACACACAGGCCTTTGTACTCAGAGGTGCACAGACTGTCCCCCACAAAGTGCAGTGGGCAGTCCAGGTGAGCGATGCACCTCTAGCTCCGGGCATGCACCGACCATTCTGGAGGGCTCAGAAAAGGGGCCTATACATTCTGTGTTTGGAAGGTTAGGACTGGAGACATCAGCACATTTGAAAGGACCCAGAGCCCCCAGTCAGAAGTGTCAGAGTGGACAAGCGCCAGGCCTTATAAGGTGCTAGACACTCATGCCAGTTCAAATAAGTCATGTTGAAAGTCCGAGGCAAGGCAGAACAGACGCCCACGTGACTCTGGGCTTTACCACATGTTTGGGGTCGGGGTGGGATTGTTCAGGGGCTGTTAGAATTACCAATGCATGTGAGCAGACTTTCCTTGCCAGAGGCGCTGTTCTGAGTGTAGTCCTGGGCACTGCTCGCTCTGATTGCAATGCACGGGAGTCCGATTTTATTCAAACACTTTCTCTGCTTGTGCCAAATAATTGTTTATAATCTTTGGGGGCACATGTTTATGCATGAGGTCTGAATAAATCTGTTATTAGCTAAAGGTCTTGCATATTTGCAATTCATTGCTGTGTCCAGGAGCCATCAAAGCCCACACAAAGTGGCAGGGATGGTACCATGCCACCCGAACCTCAGCATCTGGCCTTCGAGAGAGCTCAGGCTGGATTTGCCTTTAGATCTTCAGACAACTGCAAAGCAACTGATTGCTCTGTCAAACCACCAGATCGAACCAATTGCCCCATCCCGCATTAACAGCCACCAGGAACGTACAATGGTGCTACCACAACGGGTGTATGCCTGTAGAGAGCCTGGCCTTGGCCCCATTGTCAGAGAGATCATGAGTATTAGATTCACAGACGTTTAAGGCCAGAAGAGACCATTACGTCATCTAGTCTATAAAATCCTGACTGAGCTGGAGAAAGTGACGAGGGGCGTGTTATTTACCCCCGTCTCATAACACACAAGCCCAGGGTCACCCGATGATATTAACAGGCAGCGGGTGTAAAACAACAAAAGAAAGTATTTCTTCCCACAGCGCACAGTCACCCTGTGGAACTCGTTGCGAGGGGATGTTGTGAAGGCCAAAACTGTAACGGAGTTCAAAAAGAATTAGATTTGTTCATGGAGGACAGGTCCCTCGATGGCTATTAGCTAAGGTGGCCTGACATGCAGGCCCATGCTCCCGGTGTCCCTAGCCTCTGACTGCCAGATGCTGGGAATGGGCGACAGGGGATGGATCACTTGATAATAGCCCTGTTCTGTTCATTCCCTCTGTAACATCTGACACTGGCCACTGCTGGAAGACAGGACACTGGACTAGATGGACCGTTGGTCTGATGCAGTGTGGCCGTTCTCATGTTCTAGTCTGACTCCCGTGTATCGCAGGCCATAGAATTTCACTCATTACTCCTGTATGGAGCCCAATAACTTGTATTTGGCAGAAGCATTTCTTCCATAAATGTAATAAAATGTAATAAATGCCTCCCTCGAACCTGCACTACATGTACCCGGTTCTCGATTCCGAGAGTCCCACTCCATATCACTATACCTCACTTCAAAGCCCCTTTGTGCTGAGAGAATCGTCCCCTGCCCCTTGGGTTGCACCTGGCAAAGAGAAAAGAGACATTCCAGGAGTGCCGATGGTGCTTTTAGCTGTTTCTCTAAGAGCAGAGAAGCCAAGCTGCTGAGGTGTGTGTCTGCAGGTGGGTGGGGTGGGGGAAAGGTGTATTTTTCAAACTAATTGCTGCACTAAACAAATAATTCAGGCTGCACTGTGCCCCTCCTTCCCAGCCCACTAACTTGGAGCTGCGCGCGTTAGCCCAGGGTAGGCTGTGATTAAAGAATGATTCATGGTTCACACAGAGGGTCTTTTCAGCAATCTGTCTCCTGAATTAGTTTCTCCTGTGAAGAGGTAACTAAATCAAGGCTGCTGGCAATGTGCCCGGCTGGACAATGTCACGGAGAGGCCTCCTACCACGGCAGGTGATTAACCGCTATAATCACCGCTGCTGAGGGATGCCTTCTTTCAGCATGACAGGGATTTATCACAGGCCTGTCGCTGCCACAAACGCAGCGCGGGGGAGCAGTGGCAATGTAATTATTCTGCAGATATAATTAGGTACAGTTGTACTGAATAAGTAATACTAAAATATATTTATTTCCTCCTAGTCTCCTGACTCCTGCAGCCCATTAAAATGCATTATTATGATAATTCGTCAGGAAAATGACAACATTTATTAACGCATTAAAGTTAATTCCTAGTAAATTAGTAATTGGCTAAACAATGCCATGCAGATTGCTGCGCCGGGGCGTTCAGCGAGACAGGGAAACACAGGAGGAAAACAATTTGTTGTTTAGTGACTTTTCCCCACTCTCTAACTTATACACTGCAGCTGTTAAAACTCTGTGTGCGAGGGACTGGATCTGATGTGGTTTCCTCCCAGCGCAGGACCCGAGCAGCGGCTGCAGAGGGGAGGAAGGTGTGAGGCTGGATTTGAAGAGAGGAAGTGACCACACAGGCGGGGCTCAGAGCCAGTATAAGCAAGATGGCCTAGCCTGGCTGTGGTGAGGGTGCCCTGGGGTAAGAACCTAACTAGAAAATGCACCGGGCGGGGGGGGAGGGGACACAGAGATGGGGTCAGGCAGGCAGGGTGGAGGAAGGATGGACAGACACCTGGGGGGCGAGGCAAGGACTTTAGAGACAGTCAGCAAGCAGTTAAGCTACGGAGCACGTGGGGTCTGACCTAGGCTGGTGGGACCAGGCCGGTCCCTGGTTAGAATCCTGCACCTCGTCACATGGCATCCCCGAAGGGGTTCCCAGAGCAGCGTCAGTTCCAGGGCCAGGAGGTGCCGATCATCTCTCCCCAGACAGTGTGGGCTTGTCCAGCCCGGTGTCGTATGCTCAGCACCGCTCAGGCAGTGGCCCTGGCGTGCGCTAAGTACACCCCGGCAGGAGGCTCTGTGGCTGGGGAGCAGGACCTGGAGTTTCACACAAACAGCCTGTCCTGCTGTGTTCCCAAAGACCCAGGCATGTGCAGTACCCCCAGGCCTTCCCCCGGAGCACAGGGGAGCACCCAGCGCTCCCAGGGCTCTCTCAGAGTTTATGCTTTGGAAGGCAGCACTTCCTTTCCATCAATGTTTGGCAAACGGCACCTACCGGAACATGCCGGGGTGGGCTAGGCGGGGAGTGGGTCTCGCTCGGATCCCACCCAGGACCAGTATTGATCACAGGGTTATTGTTTTGGGTTGGAGCAGAGCAGAGCCTAAAGGAGTTCCCAGCCAGCAACCGTCCCCCGCCCCCCGCCGCGCTAGATGCTGTACACCTCCCCCCAGCGAGAAAACAATGAGCAGGGTGCTGTCCAATCCACACCAACAAAGGACACAGCCCGCGCCCCACAGAGGTGACAGCCCAAGAATCAGACAGGCAGGCAGACGCTCTGGGGAACCCATGGGGAGGGCTGGCAGCACTGCGTGGAATTTACAAAAAAGACACTCACTTCTTGTGGGCCGTGGTGGATTCTGAAGGAGACCTGACTGAAGAGGGGATGGAGCACCAGGCAGGGTGCCCGGGGCAGGGGGGCACTCCCTGCTTTCTCACAGCGAGTGGAGTCATTTACTCAGGAAAGTCACCGAGGCCTGGATGCCAGAGAGACTCTGGGACAGATAAAATGGCGAGGTTGCAGACTGGGCTCTGACCATCCCCAGGCTCTTGGAGCGGAGCCCGCTCCAGGGGAAGCAACGGAGATTGTACCCACTGCAGACCATGCGCCGGCTGCTGGGAGGGTGTGCACAGCACCCGTCCCACCCTGGGGACAAGGCAACCGCTCCTGGCTTGAGTGTCATTCCCTGCAGGGTAACCCGCTCCACACTGGGCTGTGTGGCCTGCTGCAAAATGCAGTGAAGATAACTAACGTGTGTGTGTGTGTGTGTGTGTGTGTGTGTGTGTGCATGCATGTGAGTGTGTGAGCATGTGTGTGTGTGAGTGAGCGTGTGAGTGTGCACGTGCGCATGTGTGTGAGAGTGTGAATGTGTGTGGAGGGCAGCATGAGACCCCAGAGCGAGCCTGCATGACCAATCCACATGGCCTCACACCAAGTTTATATTGCACCAGCACAGCTGCGTCTTTCAGGGAATTCTGCGTCAGTCTCGCTGGTTTTATTTTGTCCCACAATGGCTGAGATGCGGACGTGATTTCCTCTGCCAGGGCCCTGCCCTCCGTGGGACCAAGGAGATGGATGGCCTTCATTTGTCACAGGTAAAGGCTGCCCAGCCCCCTGGCTCGTCTCCCAAACACCAGGCAGCATTACCAGTAGCAGCACTGACGCTAAAGGCAACAAGTACAGGGGTAAGCCGTGAATGACGCCCGTTCCCCCAACAGTTTGCCCATGTCCTGAGAGGAATGGGGGAATGTCTCCTGGAGATGAAACCCTCTGCAAAATGTTAGCATGAGATACACCACACAATCTAACAAAGCAACAGGGGACTCCACAGAAACACGTAAAGCCCATCCGCCCTGCCCCGGCACACTCAGTGCTAATGCTGGAGCGGTAAGACGTGGGGGAGATCTGTCTAAGGCAGAGGTCCTTGCTGATTTTGCTGTAGGCTCACAGGGAGCCCAGCAGCCTCTCTCCCCGGGGATAGCACCACTGCTCAGCGATGAGCACCAGAGCCGGGGGTGGAACATGCACGTAAGTGCAGAAATACACAACGGAGCAATTAGTCACCAGGCACTGAGCAAGCCAGTCAATGACGTGCAGAACTTCCAGGGAGAAGCTCACTGGGAGAAGAGTGACTGCTGAATCAGGAGCCATTCATCAGGCACAAGCAGCATCCTTTAGCTCATGTCTTTGAGAGGAAACCAGCTCCTCACAAGTATGTCCTGGTCCCTGGGCCTGTGTCATGTGCTGGTAATTAATTACCCTGCACTCTTCCAGCAAACACAGACTACATCTCATCAGCCTCACATGCTTTCAAACGAACTCACAAAGGAAAGTGAGAAAAGACCAAAACACCCTGTTACCTGTGGGCAAACACTTTTCACAAAGGGATCACTCTGTATCTGACCTCTCAGTCCTCAGCCTCAAAGGAAACCTGCACAACACCTTGAAGAGATGAGCCTGGGAGCTGCAATTCATAACTTTGCTAGACACTAAAAATCACAGGCTTAATAAAGACACTGGATTTATGGCTTATTACCACAATCTGTAACCCACTAACCCCTGTTTGTCCTATGACTGCAGAGGTGTTAAAGGGCCACTTCACCTTGAATGTCCCTTAGAATATGTGCTGACTACTAAACAACCTGTTCCACCTTGTATTTAGCTGTGACACTCTCATTACCTTTCCCAGACGTGAAGATGAACTCTGTGTGGCTCCAAAGCTTGTCTCTCTCAACAACAGAAGATGGACAATAAAAGATACAACCTTCCTGCACCCATCTTGTCTCGCTAATATCCTGGCACCAACTAGCAGCTGAGCCTGGCACAGGGTAGGAGCCACCAGCCGGGTCTTCCCCAGTTCTGCCTCCTGTCCCACAGTGATTTACCGCTCTGCCAGCTGCCCTGGGCACCTGAAACATACTGCTGGGGAGGGCCACATGACCACTCTTGTGGCTTGCCTTTGCTTCCCCATCAGAAAGTCATTTTTCTGTGGGGAAGCAAAGAAATCTGCGGGGGACATAAATTCTGTGCATACGCAGTGGCTCAGAATTCCCCCAGGAGTAACAACCCTACCTCTGCTCTTGACCAAACACGAATCTGGTTTCCTTGAGTCTGCCATTCCTCCTGGGTCTGGTATGGCTCTCTCACTCTATGAGTGCCATGAAAACATCATGCCTCCAGCTCTCTGCACCTGCACAGCAGCTAGAGATGCTGCTCCACAGCGGAGCCATTAGCAGCAATATCCGGCTTTAGCAAAGATCTCTGCTCTCTGACACTGAACCCTCCCTTCCAGGCAGCCACTCCCTGCAGTCCAAGGCACTTCAGAGCAGTTTCCCATACAGGGCTGTTCCAACCCCTTGCTGCAGAGGGTAGTTTTAGGCCAGACCATGGGGATAGGCTCTCTGAATTATAGCACAGCTCTGGCACAAAGCTGAAGACTCTGGGACTCTTGCAGTACTTTGCATATTTATAGCAATTTGGAGGCAGAGATTATTGCAGGTGGAGCTCAGCTCTGCTGGGTGTTTGCATCCCCGAGTAGATTCATCTGGTACGGCGCGTCCCTGCCACACGACAGAGCACACCTCGGCTCGAGCATACACAAGCAGCAGTTTTTCCATGGGCTGACCATATATAATTCATCACACTTTTATTATGACTCCAGGCAAGGTAAAGTTTGATTTTCAGAACAAGACTGAAATGAAAAGTCCCGAGTGCAAAGCTGGCAACTCCCCCGCGTTGCCCCGGCCCTCCCCAGCACCATATGCCGCTGACTCGGGAGGACGCTGCGGCTCGCCCCAGCCGCACAGCCACTAACTAACAGTAAAAAGAGAAATCACAGGACTCTGGGAAATCGTTTTTTAGAGCTGTAATCGCAGGTGGACACTTGATGAACTGCCCCCATCCCTGCAGAATCTGTTATTGATGCAGCTGTCTCTACCCAGCTCATTTCTTCATTAGATGCAGGGGACAAACCTGGCCATTCGTTTTACACATGCGAAGGGGGAAAGGGGAGATTGGCTTTACTTCCCCTGGCCCCAGAGTGCTGCTGCTGTTTGGATTATCACACAGGCCTGGCCTCGTAAACCACCGGCTATTACACTGATTTATCGGCTACGGGTAATACTAATACCGCATCCTCTTCATTGTCCACACCAGTGCTGCCTTGGCATAATCACACCGTGCTTTTCCATTGCCCAGGGCTCACCTTCTCGGCGTGCTGTTTTCTGTCTCTCTGGCTTGAGGTTTGTAGAAACCCCTTCCCCGTCGGGTCTGTGCATTCAAACGTACAAGGAAGAACAGCACTCTCTCCGCCAGGGAATTGGCCTGATGGGTCAGGGGGGTGTTGGGTGTCCGTGCATGCTGCCTGTAGGACAAGCTGAGTCAGAGAGCTTTGCACCGCACAGTGCGGCCTGTGCTGCTCTCCTGGCTCTGGCTGGTGGGGGCCAGGTCTGGAATCTGGCTCCTGTGGATGTTTCTATCTCCCGCAGTCAGACGTCTCCCCCTATCGGTCGACAGGTTCCTGGCTCCAGGGAACGTGGCTCTCCTTCCAGCCAGCCAGTGCCAGTTCCATGGAGGGCTTTAAATGTCAGGGCACAGACCGTGACCTCTCTCTCTGTGCTCACTGGCCAGCCTGGCCAGAGGGCAGAGCTCTGGGGGAAGCCAAGCAGACAGGCAGCTGTGCTTTGTATCAGCTAGAGTTTTCTCGAGATGTGCAACATCAATGCGAGTTCTAATGCATTGCAGCAATCCGGCGTAGGAGGATGGGGGTCACAAGAGGGAGAACATTCAGCTTCCCCACGGAGAGCAGGGTAAAAGCAGCAAGTGCTGGAGACAGTTTAACAAGCGAAACCCACCAGGGACATCGCAAGCCAAGCTACGATGCAAACCAAGGATTTAGCAGCTTGGAGGGGGCTGTGCGCAAGAGGGCAAACGTGCTCCTGGGGTGTCTAAACTGGAGCTATCAAGTAGGAGCAGTGAGGTGGGAGTACCTGTCTATATCGCATCAGAGAGACCACTCCTAGGTACCATGTCCAGGTCAGGTGTCCACCCGCCAAACAGGACACTGACAAATTGGGAAGGTCAGAAAAGACCTTCAAGAGCAATTCGAAGTCTGGAAATCCTGCCTTGTGAGCGAGAGACTGAAGGAGCTTGATCTGTTTATCCAAGGGAAGTCTAAAAGGTGACTTGGTCACAGCCTGCAAGCACTACGTAGGGAGGAGAAGATCTCTGACAGCGGAGGACTCTTCAGTCTAGCAGACAAAGGCCTAATGGGATCCCAGGGCTGGATGCTGAAGCTAGACAAATTCAGGCGAGTACCGTGAGAGTAACTAACCGTGGGGACAACTCACCTAGGCAGGTGGTGGATTCTTCATCAGTTGAAACCTTTGCATTGAAATTGGATCTCTTGCTAACGAACATGTCTCAGTTCAGCCAGTAGTCCCGGGTCAATGCTGGGCTTACTGGGAGGGTTCTCTGCCTGTGATACACAGGAGATTGAATTATAAGGGTCCCTTTGAATCTCCCCTGTACAGCCTGGGGCTCCTTCCCCTGCAGTCCCTGCTCCTGCTCCCATCTCCTTGCTGGGAAGGTTTAGATGTTTGCCTGGTCCATTGGGAAATCCCCCGGATCTATTCCCAGCTGTGGAAGTGGCTCTTTGGGAGAGACAAGGTGTGGGGTAATGAGGGGTCTCTACACCTTCCCCCTCACAGTCACATCTCTGCCTTCCCTCGTGTTGAATGCCTGGGACCTGCGCTTGGCTCCAGTGAGACTCTTGGTTTCGGCTCGCCTCCCCCTTGCACCTCTCTGGCCCTCCCCAGTTCCACCCTTCCATTGCTACACAGCGTCTTGGTGCTTGCCCAGTTCTCATGCACCTTTGCTGCATTTGTTCAGCTGGTCCTGCTTTTGTGTGTGCTCCCTTAGTGACTCCAGGAGGCATGGCCCAGAGCCTGCTGCCAGCTGGGACTAAAACCATCGTTCTGGAGAAACAAGAGGCGGAAACTCAGTCATTTATTTACTTGCAATTACTGACGGGAGGGAACATTCATTACCGATCCCACAATGACTTGATTATGCAGCATTAGCAGCAAGTGACTAGAAGCCTAAAATATGGCTATTAAAGAATTACTTTGGTTAATAAATAATTGTGACGCCAGTAATTATTTATTTGAAAGTTGGGTTTGCTGAAAAGCCTCTATATTTTCTCTTTTTCTAGCGCCATAAAGGATTTGCATAATTAACAATTCCTGGCTTTCCAGTCAGAGGAAATGGCTAGACTTAAAAGCCAGCAGCATGTGTGTGTTGAAGTGGGTAGGAGCCCATCACTAGTGTGTTTGGTGCTGCATGCCACTCGGTCTGTGGCAAGTTAGACCACCAAAAATATATTATTCAATGGATCATTTCATCCAGCGTTCAGCCAGCTGTTAGTCTCTGCAAGGGGAAGGCAGGGCAGCTTTGTGCGAATTTTGACGTACGTACAAGGGTAAGAGTTTTTGAAGATCCCTGTTATTTAACGACGGGAATACCCATGTCAGAGAGTATACCTAAAAAGAGTTGAGTCTCCGAGGAATTTTCTTCTTACCACAGAACTGGGCTGGGGGATCAGTTGAAGCCACAGAATTATCCAGCTAGTCAGCGAGCTGCAGATTATCAGCCCAGGTCTTGAACTGAGTGACATGTAGGTCAGAGTGCCACGAAGTATGAAACAAGCGGAGGGGGCGTTCCCATCCGGTCAGGGCTTGGTTGGTTAGTGGGAGCTTAAAGTATCCGGTGCATGGCTGGCAAAGCCTAGGGCGTGGGGAGCACCCGTGGTGCCAGGATGGTCAGATGCTGGCACAAGGAGATGCCAGGAAACCAGATGCAACTTGACCCGTGATGGCACCGCTCATGTAGTGCTCCATTTGGGGCCTCGTTCCAGGACAGCCTGGCTGGAGAAGCTGGTCTCTCCATACCCCAGAGCCCTGGTTGGCCAGAGAGCTGGCAGGAAATCCCACCTCCGCCGTGAGCTCTCATGGGACTGGAGGATGGGGATGTCATTCGGGAAAGGACTGCGTGTGCTGCAGGGACACAGC
The DNA here is from genome assembly GCF_013100865.1 of Trachemys scripta elegans. NCBI lineage: Eukaryota > Metazoa > Chordata > Testudines > Emydidae > Trachemys > Trachemys scripta. The sequence goes on along the minus strand of NC_048307.1, from coordinate 1,264,309 downwards.
CTGGCTGCCTGGCCGCTAGGAGCACGTCACATTCCAGGTGCAATCCAGAGCAGTGAGGGGCTGTGTCACCACCTGCCCCATAACCCCGGTTGCTCTAGCACCCAGCCGTGGGGCCCGATTCGAACACCCGGCGGCGGTCCGGGGCTTTGGCAGCACTTTGGCGGTGGGGGGTCCGCTCAGGGGCTTCCGCGGCACCAAAGGACCCGCCGCCACCAAAATGCCACCAAAGACCCCCCGGAGCGGGGCCCTCTTACGCGCGGGCCCGGGGCCCGATTCCGGGGAATCGGCCTAAAGCCGGCCTTGTCTGCAGGGTGACCCCAACACACTCCCACTCCTGGATTCCCCCCCAAACTGTGTGTTCTGCACCGTCCAACCCTCTCCTGGGCAGTTCAATATTAGAGGTCCGTTGCCCCAGGAAGGGAACAACTCTCCAACCGTTTGCTACTTTAACTGGAGTTACCCAAACAGCTCAGTTTAAACACAACCCTGGGTTAGTTTTGATTAAAGAACAAAACAAGTGTATTTACCTACAAAGAGATCAGTGTTAAGTGAGTACAAGTGGAAGGCGGTAAAGTCAGAAATGGTCTGAAAGAACAGGCCACTGCCCACAGGAAGGTGGTGCCTTAATCCTGGCCTGAGGACCAGGGCAGAGGGGCTCTTTCAGCTGCTTGTGATGGATGGCAGCTGAGATCTTGTTAGACGTCTTGGATTTAAGCCGTCCTCGCACTGATAGCTCTTTGCAATGACACCGGGGTAGAGTAGGGAGCCCCACCAGAGCCATGGCAGCAAAGGCATCTGGGCAAAACACAGCAGCCCAGAGCCGCTGTTCCTCACCCCTGTATGCACTGGAGTTCCCACGCTAGTCAGTGTCTCCCTTGAGTGGGGCTTGGGGGAATCTCAGGAATATGCACAGGCCTTGTTCCCCGTTCCGCGTGGGAGCGATAACTGCGGTGGTGTCCTGGTTCCTCTGCGCCTGCAGCTTGCACTATCCCGGAAAGGTCTGGGGCTCTTTTCGCACCCACCCTGGTACATTGAGTGATTTGCTTCATCGGGTTCTCGCATGCCTCAGAGGACGCGCTGCCACAGAAGGGAAGAGTATTGCTCTGACAGCTCCCTCTGCCTCTGTTACTCCTGCCGCACACAGATCCGGCCAGGATCAAACAGAAACACGCACGCCATCCCCTGGAACTTCCCATCTGAGGCATCCACTGCGGTTTCCCCAGGAGTACGGGGCTGCTCGCAGAGTGGCAGGTGCTTTAAACGATCCCATGCATGCTGCAGGCAAGCGCTGAGGCTGTCCAAGCTGTTCGTTGCACCGGCTCTTACCAGATACCAGTTGATTTGCTCTGTTACAACCCGAGGGCTTGTGGTCTTTGGACCATTTCCCATTTCTTAGAACGAGCCTGGCCAAACTCTCAGTTAATTGGCTGCTGCGGAGAGTGCTTTGGCTCCAAACCCAAGCCTGGGCTGGGAATGGTGAACCCCGTAAGGGGCCGGTGTTCTTCCTGGTGAAGCTCTGCCCGAGGTGCACAAGCTGGCACCTTGGCTGTGCTCTGCACGCCGGCCGGCACGTAGGCCAGCAGCTCCATCCCAGGGCGAGCCTCTCAGCAACCGGCTTGGACAAATGCTCTTGCTTACTGCGGGGACGTTTCTACCAGGCCCTGGCATGCCCTGAAATTAACACACATGCCCCATGAGCGTCTGAAACCACAGGTCTGAGAGAGCAGCTGAGAATGCACGTGCAGTGCTCACGCTTCCCCAGGAGCTCAGGCCACACAGGATGGGAGTTTGCTCTTGGCCTATCTAGGTTACGATTCATCCACCCCACCAAAGCACCGGACTCGCCCGTGGCGTGGGCATGCGTCTCGGGCCTGCGCTAGCCACACTGCTGCAGTTCAGGCCTGAGCTGTGTGGGGCCCAGGGGGTGACTGTGCCGGGCTGTGTCTGAGGCACACTGGCAAAGCTGTGTAGCAAGCAAGGCCAGAACTATGGGAGAACCCATCAGGACTGGACAGCACTGGCAGAGCACTGGGGGCAGGGTGAGGAGAGGGGAGGGGAGGGGGACACATCTGGAATGGCAAGGGGTGAACACGCCCCTGGGACCCACACAATTAGCTCACAAACCTGCTGTGTGGACTAGACAGGAGAATTTTGCCCTAAATGAGGAACGTGCAGGGGCTCAGCACGGCAAACCCCTTTGTTCTCTCATCACCATCCCCGTTTGTCAGTCTGTGGCTCTGCTGGGCCAAGGTGACATCCAGGTTCCTCCCGGAGGAGTCTGGCAGCGAGCTGCATGTAGATTTCTATGCCCATTATGCAAAGGCTGGAACTTTGTGAATTGCTGACGCACACACTAAAAGACCAGAAACGTCGAACCCTAGGAAATTACCTAATTTTTCATGTGCACAACTAGAAATATTTATTGTAAGGGATAAATGCAAACAAGTATTTGCACCATTGCTCCCAGCTGTCGGAGTCCTGTACACTGGCTGGAATGTAATCTCAGCTGGCTTGTTTGGGATTTAAATGTTGATGTCATTTCTGTTTGTATGCAAAGGGCTTCAGCTATTTGTTAAGTCCAGCTCCTCCAATCCTAGCTTTCCATCTTGTTTATTATACAGAAAAATAACAAGAGTGATGTATGAGTCATCTTCCCCCGGCATTGGGGAGAGAATTTCAATTACACTTCTCCTTAAAATATTCACACAAAGTAAACTCAAATTCTTAGAAGCGTTTGTGAAATGCAGCCAGAGGAAAACACAGCAAGATGGAGAGCTTGCTAAGAATTCCTGTCACAGGCATCTGGGCTCACAGCTGCAATTAACGAGTCTCTGCAACTAAAATGCTTTGTCTACATTTTGTTTTTCATAAAACTGAAGCAGTTTGCAACATTGAATTGAACATTAAAGTTCTGTTTTTAAGTGTGGTTATAATAATATTCATCCTTAATGGTCCTGCAGTGTGTAATCAGTGTGCAAATAGAGTAACAATATCTCCACTGTCTTCATGCTCATACACACACATACACACACACACAATCACATATATCCAGCTACACTTGTTGATAGTGACACGCTGAACTCCAACAGTTAATTGTTGTACATTTGGGTACCTGGCGCATTCTGGCTGCCGGCTGTTATCTGCCTTAGATATTTTTCAGGGCTTCCCGTGCTCTTTCACATCATCTTCTACAAAATGTTTTTATTTTCAAACTCTTCCGTTTTTTAAAGTTTGCACTAATGAAACTCACAAGTCTAATCTCTCCTGGCTTGCTGAGTGCTATGTCATCCAAGCAATCTGCCGGGACGTATTGCACAGATTCATCAGCAGAGCATCAGGGCAGCATCTCTCTGATAATGTATCCAATTAATACATCCTCAGAGCAAATAGCCCATGTGACACACCGCCGCTCACCCCTCCATGTCATTTTGACCAAGGCTGAGATTTCAATTATTTCTATCCACAGCCCAGAAATATTACAGAGAAACAAATGTCCATTTTGGGTTCATGCTAGGGCAAGGCAAACATTCAGGGCAGCACCCATGTTTCCTGATCCAGTTTGCCCACACCTGACTTTCCTTTATCTCATTTGCAGCCTCGCTGAGCCATCTTCCCACATGCCTTTTTGCCTCCTGTTTGCAGTGACACTGTAACCATGTTGGGCCCAGGATATTCAACAAACAAGGGGGTGAGGCGATATCTTTTACTGAGCCATCTTCTGTTGGTGAGAGAGACGCTTTTGAGCCGCACAGAGCTCTCCTTCCGGAAGACCAAAACAAATATTCAGTTGTTCCGTACTCACCGGCACCTTGTGAAGCACCACAAGAGGTTGCAGGCATCTGCTGGAATTGGGGTTTGCTCTCTTTCAGGTGGCTGTGCAGAGGATGGTGGTGCATGAACCGGAGGGTGTGGGCTGCCCCTTGCCATTTGGGGGAATGGAGCCAGGCTGAGCTCTGACTAGGGCTGGCATTCGACTTCACCACATCATAAAAGTTTCCACTTGTGACCTTTTCCACATTTATTCCACGGGCTCTAAGACTTCATTCAGAAAGGTCACCCGCAATCTTTTCTCCCTGACGGTGGGTCGCAGCTGCGGTATTTATCAGACAGAACTGGAACTCTGGGTTCAGACAATGCCCAGCTTTAGAGAGGCCAAACGACTGTATTGCAGGGATAACGCGAAGGCAAGAAGAGCTCGTTCACAAATTGCTTTTTCTAGCCGCTAATGCCACTCGCTCCCGGACAAATCCACGACTCGTAGAAACGTGGGGAGGACGAGGACTATGAATGGGAAGCAAAACAATCTGCAGTGTAGCTGTAGAACTCCTCATGTGTCCCACGGACGTTCCTCTCCCCTGGGCAGGGGGCACCGCTGGGTACCTTTTAGAGTGCCGTGGCTGTGACAGCTCAGGGGGTCTGACCGTCACCTGGTGCCCCCTCCTTGCACAAAACATACCCCAAACGCCCACTGTTCAGGAAAATACTGCCTGAAATGGCAGCTCCTTGTCTTCCTGCTCTCGAGCTGGGCGTGTAGCGCCCTGGTCCCCTGGCACTCACAGGGTAATCTTGGTGCTTGGGCCTTTGTTTGACATCCTGAGAGACCAGCTGGCAGGATACTTGAGCTGCAGTTTTCTAACCTGGGTGCCTAAAGTTAGGTGCCTCGGTCCATGTTAGGCAGCGACCGTATACAGGAGACCAGAGCTTTGAGCAACTGGGAACACCAGGCCGTTTCCTTAGTGCCCAGGTGTAGGTGAGGGAACTCTAGGCCCCCGTGTGTGACGACATTGTCTGTAGTACTAATAAAACACTCATGACTGGCTGATTGCTGAGAGCTGAGCTTATAGGAGGCAAAATGATAGGGGTGAGTTTGCAGTGGGACTTGCTTCTTCTCCAAAGGTTGTCCTTTCTGAGGAGCTTGGGGAGGTCACTTTGCTTAAGCAGCAATGGGAGATGCAACATGTAGGCCTAGCTGCAGGCTCTCTCTGGGCACTAGTATCACGGCATTGTAGGATCTGAGTACCTAGAAAAAACATTCAGCTGCTCAGGTATTTACCTAGTCGCATGAACTGGAGATGACATGAGAATGAGCTTCTCAGAGGTGTCTGTGTTTCTGACCAGGGCTGGACACATGACAGCAGCATCCTCTCACCCTGCATATTCCAACCGGAAACCAAAAATACACCAGAGTGTCTCAGAGCCTTGGACGAAGATTGTTTCATAGACTTTTTGAAATGTTGGGCTGGAAAAGACCTTGAGAGGTCATTGAGTCCAGCTCCCTGCGCTGAGGCATCATCAAGTAAACCTAGATCGTCCCTGACAGGGGTTTGTCTAACCTGTTCTTAGACGCCTCCAATGAGGCGGATTCTACAACCTCCTTGGAAGCCTGTTCCAGAGCTTGATTATCCTTGTAGTCAGACATTTTTTTACTTCTTGTCCTATCTTCCGTGGACAGGGAGAACAATTGATTCCTGTCCTCATTACAACAGCCCTCAACAGATTGGAAGACTGTTATTGGATCTCCCCATCCCAGTCTTCTTTTCTCAAGACTAAACATGGCCAGTTTTTTAGCCTTTCGTTGTTGGTTGGGTTTTCTAAACCTTTGGTCATTTTGTCTCGCCAATTTGCCCACATCTTTCCTTAGGGTGACCAGACTGCAAATGTGAAAAATCGGGACAGGGGGTGGGGGGTAATAGGAGCCTATATAAGAAAAAGACCCAAAAATCGGGACTGTCCCTATAAAATTGGGACATCTGGTCACTCTATCTTTCCTAGAGTGCAGCGCCCAGAACTGGACAGAGGACTCCAGCTGAGGCCTCCCCAATGCTGAGTAGAGCAGGACATGGACCTCCTGTGTCTTACACACAACACTCCTGCTCATGCGCCCCAGAATATCAGCCTCTTTTGCAACTGCAACCCATTGTAAGCTCATATTCTATTTGTGATCCTCCAGCGCCCGCAGACCCTTGTCTGCAGCACTTCTGCCACGTCGGTTAGTCCCCATTTTGTGTCTGGTTCTATGAACAAACGAAGGTTCAGGGAGCTGAGCAGTGGGACTGCGCTCCCAGGCCTCTTCTCAAGTTGCTTGTGCGGGTGGTCCCGTTAGACTGGAGAATAGCCAATGTGGTTCCTATTTTCAAGAAAGGGAAAAAAAGTGACCCGGGTAACTATAGGCCTGTTAGTTTAACATCAGTAGTGTGCAAGGTGCTGGAGAACATTCTGAAAGAGAAACTAGTTGAGGACCTTGAGGCTAATGGCAAATGCGATAAATTACAGCATGGTTTTACGAAGGGCAGATCGTGCCAAACGAATCTGATCTCCTTCTTTGAGAAAGTAACTGACTTATTAGATAAAGGAAATGCGGTGGACCTAATATACCTGGATTTCAGTAAAGCGTTTGATACAGTACCCCATGAGGAATTATTGGTTAAAATGAAAAACATGGGGATCGATATGAAAATCCAGAGGTGGATAAGGAATTGGTTAATGGGGAGAATGCAGCGGGTCATATTAAAGGGTGAATTGTCGGGTTGGAGGGAGGTTACTAGTGGAGTGCCTCAGGGTTCGGTTTTGGGACCCATTTTATTTAATCTATTTATAACTGACCTCGGGACCGATTGCAAGAGTGGGCTGATAAAGTTTGCGGATGATACGAAGGTGGGAGAAGTTGCAAACTCGGAGGAGGATAGGGATATTCTGCAGGGAGACTTGAATGAGCTTGTGAATTGGAGTGTCAGAAATAGGATGAAATTTAATAGTGAAAAGTGTAAGGTGATGCACTTGGGGATGACTAATAAAAATTTTAGTTACAAGATGGGGACGCATTGGTTAGAAGTAACGGAAGAGGAGAAGGACCTAGGGGTCCTTGTGGACCGCAGGATGACTATGAGTCGACAATGTGATGTGGCGGTGAAAAAAGCCAATGCGGTCTTGGGATGTATTAGGGGAGGTATATCTAGTAGGGATAGGGAGGTCCTGCTTCCGTTGTATAAGGCGCTGGTGAGACCTCATTTGGAGTACTGTGTGCAGTTCTGGTCTCCAATGTTTAAAAAAGATGAACTCAAACTGGAACGGGTACAGCGAAGGGCGACTAAGATGATCAGAGGAATGGAAAACCTGTCGTATGAAAAGAGATTAGAGGAGCTTGGGTTGTTTAGTCTGACAAAGTGAAGGCTGAGGGGGGATATGATTGCTATCTTCAAATATATCAGAGGGGTTAATATAAGGGAGGGAGAAGAATTATTCCAGCTTAGTACTAATGTGTATACGAGAACGAATGGATATAAACTGGCCGTGGGGAAGTTCAGGCTTGAAATTAGACGAAGGTTTCTGACCGTCAGAGGGGTGAAATATTGGAACGGCCTTCCGAGGGAAACGGTGGGGGCGACGGACCTGTCTGGTTTTAAGATTAAGTTAGATAAATTTATGGAGGGAATGGTTTAATGGTAAAACATAGTAGCCAAGGAAAACCAAGCAATGGTACATGAATAGCATAATGGCCAACAAGGGTTAGGCTAGAGACTCTTGCCTATATGCTCGGGGTATTACTGATCGCCATATTTGGGGTCGGGAAGGAATTTTCCTCCAGGGTAGATTGGCTGAGCCTCTGGAGGTTTTTCGCCTTCCTCCGCAGCATGGGGCAGGGATCACTAGCAGGAGGGTCTCAGCCGATTGAAGTCACTAAAACACAGGATTGGGGACTTCAACGGCAGAGTCCAGGGAAGGGTATTGCGGCCTGCAGCATGCAGGGGGTCAGACCAGATGATCATAATGGTCCCTTCTGACCTTGAAGTCTATGAGTCTATGAGTCTATATAAATTGTAATCATGTCCTTGGTGATCTCTGTCTGCATCCTGTGACGTCTTAAGGAATGTGTACGTTGGCCTGGTTCCTAGTCATTATAAATGTTTCACAGGACATAACGTCTTTAAGGGTAGGCACTTTTGCAGAGCACCCTATGAGATGGAGATCACTGGACATGAAATGAACTGCCAATTGCATTTAATTAAACCTCCAGAGAGATTCTCCTTTTCCTAGAAGCAGCCCAACGAGGTAGCCCTTTCTTCCAGCCCCCTGCTCCAGCCAGGGCCGGCTCCTGGCATCAGCCCACCAAGCTTGTGCTTGGGGCGGCACCTGGAGGGGGCGGCGCGGCGCTTCGGCTCCGGCCGCTGGGGAGAGCGGAGCCGCAGCGGACTCGACGCCCTCCCCGCGGTGCTCTGGCCGCCAGGGAGAGCGGAGCCCCGGCCGGGCACTCTGCCCTCCCCCCAGCTCTCTGGCCGCCGGGGAAAGTGGAGCCCCGGCAGGCTCGCCGCCCTCCTTCCGGCGCTCTGGACGCCTGGGAGAGCGGAGCCCTGGCCGGGCTCTCCGCCCTCCCACCGGCGCTCCGGCCGGTCAGGGAGAGCGGGCCCGCGGCCGGGCTCGGCGCCCTCCCCTGCTGCGCTGGGGGGCGCGGCGGGAGGCTTTTTTGCCTGGGGCGGCAAAAAAGCCAGAGCCGGCCCTGGCTCCAGCAGCCATGCCAGGCACACGGACCTGTCTGCACTGTGATGGCTAATAGCTTGTTGGGGGCTGAAGTTTGTTTTCTTCCAAGAAATCTGCATGATGTGAAGAAGATGGCTGAATGGCTCAGAGAGTGTGATTCATTTATATGGGTCCTGGATTCCCCCTTGTTAATCAATCAGAAAGGACGTGCTCACTCTGAGGCAGAGAATCCTTGAAATACTTAGCACGGAAAACACCGGCAAGAGTAATACACATAGTTAGTTAGAGTTAATCAATTTCTCTTAATGAAATTGTCAGTCACCGGTTCTCTTATTTAGGCTTAATAAGCAGCTTTCCTCATTACCCATCACTATTGTGCATGGGGCCTTCATTTAAAATCCATTATTGGAGGGGGGGGAGGGGAAAGATTTCGTCTCCTTTTGCATGAAAATTGCCTGGAAAATCAAGAGTGATGAGAGAGACTCTAACTGGGGTTTGAAATCACTCCAGCTTTTAATTCTATTAAAGACAGTTCATGTCTATTCGGGAACAACCTTGTTATCCAGTGTCTGTGGTACTAAGTGCACCACACAGACTCCCTGCTGACCCCTGGAGTCAGACGTTACTGTTCTCATTAACTAGCCAGAGCAATTCAGGTAAACGTAGAAAGCTCGTTTCTCCACAGTTGACTCATCTCGGAAAATACCCGCCAAGGCTGTGGGTATGTACTGAGAGAGCAGCTCAGCGTAAAAGCCGTGTGCCGCTGTTTTCTTGTTTAAAGCAATCGGTTCCTCTCCGCATTGTTAGCACTAATCCAGTAAGCCAAAGGCAATACCGCGACATCTGGAAACACTGGGGTTATGCTAAGTTCTGGTTTGTTAGGTGCCAAGAGGCCGTGGGGCACGAAGGAATGAATCATTTATTATTGTATTATACAAATATTAGAAGAAAAAGACAAAAGCTCCCACTGAATCCCAGGCACCAGGGATGGAAAATGCTTATAACTGTAGGACGGGGGCCCGGCCCCTCCCCAGCTCAGGCCAGGACGGCTCCCTACAGGAAATGTTTTAGTGTCTGGACTTGTCTAGTTTTAAATGTCCCCAGCGAAGGCTGCTGTCACTGCCCGGGGTAGCCTGTTCTACATACTACACACGGCTGTTCCAGGAGACCAACACAGGACAGTTTGGGGAGCATCTCCGCAGGGCTCGACGTTCTGTGGCACTACAGTGGTGGGCAAGATTTTGGGATGCAGAGAAGGGAGGAGAATCGGGGTATGAGAATGTGTGTCTGGGAAAGGAGCCCACACCTCCACTCAGCCCTGTGCCAGACAAACATAGGTACATGTGCCTCGTACGTCTGGGCATGCATGTGCAGAACCGGGCAGGACACCCCTCTGGTGCCCCCCCTCCAGCACCCATGCAGACGGAGAATCTGTGATGCAAACGCATGCAAAGGGTGGGGGGCCCAGGGGATCTCCTCACTGTCCTGCTCTCCTGCACCTTTCACAGGGGGATTTCATGCTGACGATAAGGCGTTGGGGGTGGGGGGAGGCTATGACAATGTATGTCCGGGGAGGGATCTCTCTCAGTGAGATCAAGCAGCCATTTATAGACCTACCCGTGAATCATTTATTACAGAACGGAGGCGGGGGGAGACAGACAGACGGGATGCCAGCCTCCCACCCTGCCAGGCCAATAACAGCTGGAAGGTTGGGCCAGCTGGCGCCGACCAGGAGCCACATGTCACTGCGAGCTCCCCTACCAGAGAGCGAATCCCGCTGGGGTGAAAGCAGCAGCGAGGAGCCGGGAGGAGAGACGAGAGCTCATCAGCTGCAGCAGAGGCTCTGCAGAGCCAGGCTGTGATTGACGGGGACTGACACATCCCAGCTCTCCATTTGACCCTAAGCAGTGCGAGAGGGGCCCTTTCCGGGCGTTGCACCACCAGCCCGCCCTCCTGAGGGGCAGCGAGGTGCTCCCACGATGCAGGGCGGAGGGGCAGAGGACTGAACTATTTCTGGAGAGAGAGGGGCTTCTTCCCCCAGACAAGGGGGATCCCTCCCGGGCGGGGCAGGGTGTGTGGGGAGCTGCCAGTGGTGAAGCCCTAGATCCAGTGCCCCTTCCCCCAGCCTTACATTCGGTCTCATTGCCTTTATGATCCTTCCCACAGTGGCTGCATCACTTTAAACGCCTGGCGGTTGCCAGGCAGCTGCCCAGCCCCTCTTTTGTGCCCCCCCCCAAGGCTCCTGATCCCGCTAATGATGTGGCAGCCCAGTGCTGAGTGCCTCTGCTGTGTGCTCTTTGTGCTCAGTGGCAGGACCCGCGTCTGCCCCCCTCTCTCTGCCTGCCCCATGGCAGTGTCTCTCCCCTCTGGGAAGCAATGTGAGGCCCTGTCCTGCCCGTTTCCTTCCAGGATGTCATCAAACACCACGGGGACCCCATCCTGAAAGAAGTCGTTCCTGAACCCCCTCTTCTGGTCTTCAAACACCCCCAACCTCATCACAAGGCACAAGCTCCCCACAGACAAGGAGCCTCCAAATCAAAGTGGCACCAGACCCTGTCATAACAACAGATGCAAAACCTGCAGACACATCTCCACTGCCATGATGACCAATACCCCACACAACCCACCTTTCAAGATCCAGGGGTCCTATCTCAACATGTGGGGTACCTCCTCCAGGGCACTAAATGCCCCAACAACAGCTATGTGGGTGAAACCAGACAATCCCTATGCTCTGGAATGAACTCCCACAGAAAAATGGTAAAAGACAAAATACCCGCTCACCAGTGGGTGAACACTCTTCACAAAGGGATCACTCCATGTCTGACCTCTCAGTCCTCAGCCTCAAAGGAAACCTGCACAACACCTTCTAAAGATGAGCCTGGGAGCTTCAATTCATGACCTACAGGACACAAAAAAACTCGGACTCAATAGTATTTTAGGGCAGTGGTTGTCAACCAGAGGTACTTGTACCCCTGTGGGTACGCAGAGCTCTTCCAGGGGAGACATCGAATCATCTAGACATTTGTCTAGTTTTACAACAGGGTACATAAAAAGCCCTAGCAAAGTCAGTACAAACTAAAATTTCATACAGACGATGGACTATTTATACTGCTCTATATACTATACGCTGAAATGCAAGTACAATATTTATATTCCAATTGATTGATTTTATAATTATATGGTAAAAATGAGAAAGTCAGCATTTTTCAGTAATAGTGTGCAGTGACATGTTTGTATTTTTAGGTCTGATTTTGTAAGCAAGTAGTTTTTAAGTGAGATGAAACTTGGGGGTACACCAGACAAATCAGACTCCTGAAAAGGGTACAGTCGTCTGGAAAGGTTGAGAGCCACTGGTTTACAATATGTTCCTCCTGCATTCCAGTGACCTACAAAACCCTCTTTTGCCCTATGACTGGAGAGATGTTAACTGTCCACTTTCAGTGGTTTCTTGCAACATGTGTGAAGCCCTTGTGCTTAACAATCTGTCCCACCTTGTATTTAGCTGTGATGCTCTGGTTACCTTTTCGGTGGAGCTCGAAAGCTTGTCTCTTCCAGCAACAGGCGCTGATCCAATAACAGATATTACCTCCCCCACCTCATGTCTCCTGTACACTGTCACACCAACTATCGAAGCCTCAGGACCTTGGGAAAATGTTTGTTTTCTGGAGCTTGCTCAGAGCAAATGAACTTTCCAAATACTCTATACAATGCTGAGGGTGGGAAAGCAATACACCGCCCCTGCTAACAAGGGTTAGGTCTGGTCCATACGTGGGTGGGAGATGGTGGTCTAGAAGGCAGCACAATGTCAGGCTTTGGCCCTCATTATTATCTGTAGCACCTCGGAGCCCCAGGCATGGAGCATGATCCCATTGTGCACGGTGCTGTACAAACACAGAACAAAAAGACAATCCGGGCCCAAAGAGTGCCTCTTGTGTGCTGCAGTCTGTGAATGTTCACATGACTGAAGTTTCTGAGCATGAGTCCTCCCAGAGGCGACAGTGATTTTCACTCAAGCCGGTGAGTAGTCAGGAGAAGCTAGTTAACCTGTTTGTGCTGGAAATGCCTACACCCTCCTCCAACCCAAGAACAGCTGAAGCACCGTGCGACTTACCAGCCCCAACATAACTGGAATTTTGAACGTTCGTGATCAACCCAGAGTGCACATAGCTGAGGAAATGGGGGTCTGTTGGCAGATATTCCATTTGTAGGGAAAACAGCTGAACCCACCGGCTGTCATGCCTGGTGAATGTGTAGCCAGCTGTAGGGGGGCAGCCCCCTGGCACAGCCGCTGGGGTTCCAAGCTCTGTCCTCCTTTCCCCAGGGTGTGGGGGGGTAGCAGCAATTCCGGAGAAGGGGATTTCAGGGAATTCTTTACTGCGGCAGGTGCCAAGGCAGCACAGAATGTCTCAGCGGCTCTGACTGACGAAGGTTCTAAATTGATGATTGATGGACAAAATATTTAGCATGAGTTATGGGCTGAACATGGTGCTAACAGCTATTGATTATGAAATCAGTCTTTGTCACCCAGGCCTTCAGAAATCTTTGGGAGAAGAATACAAGCTAGTTTTTAAATATTAGCCGCTCGATATATTGAGTAAATGACAAGGAAAAGCTTTCTGCCTGCTCCTGTGGGGTGGGAGGCTGGGTGAGGGGGGTGCGGGAGGGACCCCCTAGGGCTTCCAGTTCCCTGGGGACATGGCAATGGTACATGCATGTGCTGTCCAGTGCCCTCCAACTACCCGCCAGCCTTGATTTCAGCCCATTGCTCATTCCCAGTGCCAGGGCGATATGCACAGAGATGCAGCACTGCCTCCCCAGGGTACCCAGGGCTGTGAGACCCCTCCGTACTACCTGCTCTTAGCAAGGGGAAGCCTTGTCTGTGCCCGCCGGGGGGCAGCTCCCCAACTCCACCAGCCACGGGCAACACGCGCCTGCCCTAGACACATCACCCTTAGCCACCTGCCTTAAGAACCTAATAGTCAGTACAGACACCTAACACCTTAAACATCCATCCATATGTTTCCCACTGATTATAATCACCCGTTGCTACTGGGTCGCAGCAGAGACCTCACATGGCCCCCATAGTGAATTGTTGTGCACACATCTGACCCAGGAGATCCCTCTAGAGCTCAATTCACCTCCTGTGCCCTCTGTCAGGTAGCACCAAAAGGTTCCTGGGTCACACGCTTCCATTGCAACAGACCCCACAGCCGTCTATCCCCCCTGCCAGCAGCCAGATCTTCAGCTAGTTCCAGTCACTGGCACTGGGCCAAAAGCTTCACCCCTGCTCTGCGACCCTCCCCTCGTTCCCCTCCAGTCTGTCCACACAGCCACGCTCAGCTTCTTTCCTGCTGCCCTGACATCTCGCCACCCAGACCCCATCCACACTGGCTGCAAACGCCTTTCCTTGCCTTCAGCCTCAGCATGCCTGGGGTGGCTTGGGGTGGCCTCCCAACCTTCAGGCAGGTGACCCCCCCCTTTCACATTCCTCCTCAGAGTCCTCGCTTACCCACAATCCATCACGCCGTCTGTCACGTGGATTAAGGGCTGGCTAACGGATAGAGCACTGGGGGAGTCATGGCTCAGCACCTCTGGGCTGCAGCAGCTCCAGGCCACGTGTGGAACAAAACGGCTGTTCTCTCCTTTCAGAGAGCGGGCAGGACCCTCTGACCCAGAGACCATTCCTAGCAACAGGCATCCTCCCAATGCCCAAGGACGTCCAGGTATCATACCCAGCAACCCAAACCTGGCAGCCTCTGTACAAAACACTCAGCGGCCAGGCAGCCCAAAGCACTGGCTGTGAGTGAACTCGCCCGTCCCAGAGCACCGGGCCAAAGCGAGCCGGTTAGTTCCACCATGGAATCACCTGCTGCCGGCCCAGCTCTGATATTAAAATGGCGAATGCAGTAAGCGCCAGAGAACTCAACGAACGTCCCGCTGGGAGCGGGGACAGGCCTCCCGCGAGATGAGACGGGCCCCGGCACAATCACAGCCTCCAGCCCTTCCTCGGCCACGGGAGAAACAATGTGACATAGATACAATGAGTGACAAATGTTAAACATGTCAGGGACAATAGCCACGCAGCCAGGTTTTTGTTACTATTCCAGCAAGATTGATTTTGAAAAGGCTTTGTGCAGGACAAGTAACAAGCTGTATAGAAGGTGACTAAGTGGGGTTTCGATTGACTAAGCTGCTGGGACAATGTGGATCTCCCCGACCAAGCCCATGCTCAGCAGAGTCCTGCGGCCCCAGGGCTCCCTCAGAGACTCTCACACAAACCGTGTGGCTGGGAATGTCGGCGGAATCCCTGCCAGCGTTGTGACCAGGAACTGGGCCGTTCCCGCGTGCTGGGGGTGCACCCCGGAGAGCGAGGCCATGGGTTCAGCTCCCGCCGGCCTCACTAGGTGCCAGGGACACTCACACCATACAGGAGTGCGCCCAATACGAAGGGAAGCTGGGAAATGGAAAGGCTCATAGCACGATGGTCTCTGCTCGAGCAGCCTTGCTCCATTGCCCCCACCGTGGCGCAAGCCATGCCCGCTCCAGCATCTCCAGCCACCCCCTTTCCTACACGGTCTAGCCCTGTGGCAGCAGGGGCAACACAATGGGCCCCACTCCTGCCCCTCCATCCCCTCTCGCCCTGCCTCCAGGATCTCCCAGACAGGGCTCTTCGTGACACCTGAGTCACTTTTCACAGGGGGCCAGTCCTTAGTGAGCTTCCCCCCGCACGAACCACCTGCCTCCCTGCATCAGCATGATCATCACCATGGATGGCCACCAGCATCACCCTGGACTCAGCAGCGTGTTCCCTGTCTGACCTCGCTCGCGATGGCCCGGTTTGGCTATTGCTGCATTGCTCTGTGGTTCTAGTACAGGCCAGTTGATTGGTTTTGCTGTCACTGTAGCTATCCTAAGGCGGTGTCCACACTAGCACGTTTGTCAGCAGAACTTATGTCACTCGGGGTGGGAAAAAAACATTCCTCTGAGCAACACACATTTCACCGACAGCGCGACATCGGCAGGAGATGCTCTCCTGCCAACTCAGCTACCGACACTCCTTGGAGGTGGTACACAAGCGATCTCACAGTAGCACAGCTGCATTGATACAGCCGTGTTATTGTAAGCTCGCTAGTGTAGACCTGGCCTGACGGCACAACTCATTGCTCATCAAACAGCAGGTGCTCAAACCCTTCCCCGGTGATTAATTAAGGAATGGAGGGAGCAGCATCAGCTCCTAGGTAGAGAGCCCCCCTATTGTACCTTTCTTAGCTGTCTTATGTTCCTAAAATCTCATGCTTCCGCGTGTCAGGCAGTCACTGTATCCTCAATGTATCTTGTATTTTGTTTTTTGTCTCCTTCTTCTGAAGCATCAGGGATGGCTGTGGCTGGACGTGGGACATTGGTTGGGGTGGCCAGCACGCTGACCCGGCACTGAGCATTCTCTCTCTTGGGTGCAGGGCTGCCTGGTTCTTGCTCACATGCTCCTCAGCATAGGTGGGGTCAGGAAGGAATTTCCCCTGGTCGGACTGGCAGTGACCTTGGGGTTCCTTGGCCTTCCTCGGCAGCATGTGGGTGCAGGATTGTCTGGGTGTATCTCACAGAATCATTTCCCTTCCATTGTGTACGCCTCGGTCCCTCCTGTTCGTGGCACAGCAGTCTGGTCTCCCGTGGGCTGTGATACTTCGGTCTAATTTCTGTTGTTGGGCTTCGTGTGCTGGTGTGGGGGTATGCTAGTGGCCTGTGGCCTACAGGAGATCAGACGCAATGATCCAGTGATCTCTTCTGGCCTTTGACTGTAGATACAGACAAAGGATCCTGTCTTGGGGAGCAAACCAAACCCTTTATATTGCCTGGCAAGGTCTCCAGGCCAGAGGTGCTTTAGTGACCAGTGGGGCATGAGAACTAGCTTTCCAAAGCCCAGTGTTTGATCTATCCCCCAGCACATGATTGCTGGAAGTGGCCATTTCCTGTAAACTCATGTTTGAGAAACGAAGATGCACAATGGAATTAGGCTAGAATACAACATGGCTTTACGGAAGGTAGATTGTGCCAGACCAACCTGATCTCTTAAAAGAACTGATTTTCTAGACAAAGCAAATGCTGTAGATCTAATCTCCATGGATTTCACTAAGGCATTCGATACAGTTCCACATGGGAAATTATTAGTTATATTGGATAAGATGGGGATTAATATGAGAATTGAAAGGTGGATAAGGAACTGGTTAAAGGGGAGACTACAATGAGTCGTACTGAAAGGTGAACTGTCTGGCTGGAGGGAGATTACTAGTGGAGTTCCTCAGGGATCGAGTCTTCGGACCAACTTGGCACAAAAAGTGGGAGTGTGCTAATAAAATTTGCGGATGACACAAAGTTGGGAGGTATTGCCAATACAGAGGAGGACTGGAATGTCATACAAGAAGATTTGTATGACCTCGAAAACTGGAGTAATAGAAATGGGAAGAAATTTAATAGTGCAAAGTGCAAGGTCATGCACTTAGGGACTAACAACAAGAATTTTTGCTATATGCTGGGGATTTATCAGTTGGAAGTGACAGAGAAGGAGAAAGACCTGGGTGAATTGGCTGATCACAGGATGACTTTGAGCTGCCAATGTTATATGGCCATGAAAAAGGCTAATGCAGTCCTAGAATGCATCAGGTGAGGTATTTCCAGTAGAGACAGAGAAGTGTTAGTACCATTATACAAGGGACTGATGAGACCTCATCTGGAATATTGTCTGTAATTCTGGTCTCCCATTTAAGAAAGATGGATTCAAACTGGAACAGGTGCAGAGAAGGGCTACTAGAATGATTAGAGGAATGGAGAATCTACCTTATGAGAGGAGACTTAAGGAGCTTGGCTTGTTTAGCACTAACAAACAAAGGCTGAGAGGAGATACGTTTGCTCTCTATAAATACATCAAAGAGATAAATACCAGGGAGGGAGAGGAGTTATTTAAGTTAAGTGCCAATGCTGGCAGAAGAACAAATGGCTAGAAACTGGTCATCAGTAAGTTTAGGCTTGAAATTAGGTGAAGGTTTCTAACCATCAGAGGAGTGAAGTTCTGGAACAAAACCTAATTTGTTTCAAGACTGAGCTTGCTAAGTTTATGGCGGGGACAGTGTGATGAGGTTTCCTACAATGGCATGTGGCCCATCTGCAACTTCTATTAGGAAATGTTCCCAATGTCCGGAGAGAGGACCCTAGTCAAAGTGGAGAGAACTCCCCGACAACGAGGGCACCTGTGTTTGTTGCAAGAGAAACCCCAGAATTGTGTTGTCTACGTTTGATGCCTGCTATGTTGTTTTCCAGAGTCATCTCAGCGATTCCGGCTACAGCTAGCAAGATTTGATTTCACACTCACAGCGAGCACAAGGAAGGGAGGAACCTGTTCTCTAACATCATATCCAGCCAAGTCTTCTGGAAAGAACGTTGACTAATATTAGTGGAAAGTGACTTTCCAACTTAAAGTTACAGCATCCACACCCTGGAACCTCATTCCAAGCTGGGGGCTCAGACGTTCCTGGCATAGAAGCATACCAGGTCATCTGGGTGTGTCTTATCCAAACTAACCAACACTACTCAGATTTCAGAGACTGTCACTACTCACAAACAAGATACTGGCTACGAATCGCTCATCTAACTGTTCAGCAAATAACTTCTCTATCAGGATACTGGATTAACGTTGCTGGAAGGCGCTAGGGAAGTGTAACATGGCAGAGTCAGATTCCAAGAGCCTTACGCATGTTGAGTGGCATTTTACTTCTCAAATAGCCTCATCGAAATCACTGAGGTATGTCAGTGAGGTATTTCTCCAACGGTGAGTCATAGATTTTAAGGTCAGAAGGGACCATTATGATTGTCTAGTCTGACCTCCTGCACAACGCAGGCCACAGAGTCTGACCTGCGACAACGTCCGTGTTCATGCCAAGCCGAATGCCAGACATGGCAGTGGGGGAGCTGTGCAGAGCCTGAAGGGAGCCAGGAGCTAATGAAACGCGTCCTGGCCTAACACGGCATGCTGAGCCTGGTGACCATGCTCTGTCAAGAGTCGAGAGGTTGCAGGGTCACAGAGGGGGACGGCGCCTGATGGGCCTGTGTTTCCTTTCAAGGAGCATGAAGCCAATGTACAGCTTATGGGAAATCAGCATCGTACAGGCCTGGTGCTTTCCTTAATGAACGAAAAGTACGCAGCACAAAAGGTGATTCGGTGCAACCCAACAACATCTGCAGGATTGCCCGTCCACATGCAGGGCCCTGCACAGAACCAGCAGCATGGCTTTCCTATAGGAGAGGGCCGAGGTCTCTGGCAGGAGCCCACCCTGCCGTTCCCAGACCCAGAGAGGAGCCTGGAGGAAGAACCAGGGATACCCACCTGCCCACTCATTTCTAGGCCCAGCGACTTCGCAGCTCGGCAAAGGAAGCAGGATCACTGTAATCAGGGATGGGGAATGCCCCACCAGATCATCCCTCCCAGGTAGGAGACCTTCTACGGAGACCTTCAACCCCCCGCCCCCCGACACTGCAGTGCTGCCTGCGTTGGAGCGACTAACAGGGAGTACTCGATCTGACACAGCAGCAGTTTCTGGGGCCTGGGAAGTGCAGGTGCAGATCAGCAGAAGCCTGGAGGTTATCAGAGGCAAGGACAAGAAATAAATGTGGGATTTTAGAACCGGCTCCTCACCAAGCCTGCCTGGCCCATTACGGCCTGAGCCCTGGCTCAGAGATTGCCCAATGAGCTTGTGTCAGGCTAACTCAGCCGGCCCGGGCAGTCAGAGCCTGGAACAAAGGAAGGGCATTCGCACGGTACCTCCCAGTCCAATGAGCAGCAGGGACTCTGAGTATTGGCAGCCGTAACGAAGTTTAAATGAATGATCCGCCCTGACTGCCTGCTGCCAGGGCCCCAGCTGATGGAGCGTTCATTAATACACACGAAGACTCGGCGGAGGCTCTCTGCTGCCAGCCCCCCTCCAGCCACTCCAGTCCCCGCGTCACCATCAATCTTATTTAGCAGCTCACAGTTACCATCTCTCATAGGAAGCAGCCCGCCTGCGCTGCAGCGCGTGTCCCAGAATGCCCTGCTATGTAATCCTCCTCCTCCATCCCCATGTCCTGGCGCGAGGCACCCCCGGGCCCCGAAGGCGGGGTGGGGGGCCAGCGCTGGACTCTCCTCCAGAGCCGCAACTCCCCAGGCAGCGACCAGGGACGAATGCCAGGGGAACGAGAGCAAAACAGCTCAACAGGTGACACGTGGCCAAGCTTCACCCTTTCGCCAGCCACGTGTCCAAGCAGGCTGCAGGGGTAGGAGCCTAGGTCTGCCCACAGCGCCCAGCCGAGCCTGCGGCGAGGGGCCGGATCCCCTCTGAGGGTGCACTCGTTTTCCTGCTAAGGCGTGCTGGGGACCCCGGGACGAGACAGTGGCTTGCAGGGCCCAGAGCATTGTCTGTAAAATCCCTGTTGGCCGAGCCTGGAGGCTGGAGGGGAATTTCTGTGCACACCATAAGCAGCTGATACCGGGCCCGTGTCTCAGGAGAGCACATGGCTGAGGTTCTCTGAAAAGCACCCCTGGAAGTGAGGCTGCGGAGCAGGGCTGGAGTCAGGGAAAGGTGCAGATAGGATCGTTAGAGGCACAGCCCAGGGAGGGCATCGTGCATGGAGAAGCATCAGCATCAACCCCAGCCGCCAAATGTGACTTTCCTCTCCTGGGCCCTGCCCAGAGCTGCAGTGACACCCAGCCCGGCCGAGCCCCAGCCTCTAAGCGAGGAGGAGGAGGAGGAGGAGGGACCCTCCAGGCTTTGGAAAACGGTGTCCGACTCCATGAGAACATCAGGCCGTTCAGCACTGCTCAGCTCCATCCATCGTGCGGCTGGGGCCCGGAGGCAGCTTCCAGGCTCACAGCACATTTGGCAATCAATCCAGTTTCATTGGCAAGCTGTTAATGCCCCCGGGTTGTCTCCGACCGGCCTCCATCCCAGCCCGTCACTAGGGAAACACACTGACTAAAGCGAACTCCAGGAAATTCACTCACACAAACGACAGCCCCAAGACAAAGCAAGGCAGAGCGTGAGGGCAGCGTGAGGTGCCCCCAGCTCCTCATCCCAGCCTGGCTCCCGCTCATGCCCTGCCCCAGCCCCACTCCATCCTAGTGATTGCTGCCTGCCCTGTACCACCCTCTCCTGTCGGACAGCAGGCTCTCTGGGGTGGGGCCCACCTCTTACTGGGTGTCTGCAGAGCCCGGCGCAGCAGGGCCTGATCCTGGTCAGTGCCTGCCAGGGCTCCCAGAGCAGCACCACTCACCAGCAGCCAGGCCCCCAGAGGCAGCAGCAACCTGATTGCAGCGGGCGGGTGGGTGCACGTTCTGCCAGGCTGGCCTCCGCGGGGGAGGGGAAGGGACCAGCCATTGCGAAGAGCATGAACTAGCTCCCGGGCTAAACAAACTGGGGCCAGGTCCCAGGCAGGACCAGTACCTTTGTCTGGGGGCTGCCCAGCAAGTCGGTAGTGGAGCGGGGTCTCCTGTCTGGGGGGACAGACTCCCCAGCTCTGCACGAGCGGGGCAGGGGTTGGTGGACTGGAGGTCGGTCCAACAGCTTGTGACTGAAAGTGGCAGGTGATGCAGCACGGGGGAGAGCTGAGAACCCCGGTGCGGGAGAGAGGAACCCAAGGGACGTCGCAGGGGCAGGATGGGCCTGGATTCCGGACGACCTCTCTGCAGGGAATTGTCCTGGCCACGCACAGGCGCTGGCTGGGAGGAGGGACCCTGTGCAGCAACAGCCCAGATACCTGTGGGCGAGCGCGAGCAGCCAATGCCCTCGGAGAAGTCGGATGAGGGGCTAGAGCAGGTGAGATTCCAGGCTGCACACGCCATGGGGTGCCCACGCTGCCAGGCACCAGCCCCTCCCCTCCACGGCTCTGTTAAACACTCCGGCGTGGGAGTCGGTCACCCCCGGGGTGCAGCGCATGGGCACTCAGCCAGCGTGTGTGCGGCAGTGAGAGAAGGGGGGAGTGTGCTACCTCTCCCCATCCCCGTGCTCGTGAGGAGGAGAGCACGGAGCTGCGTGTTCCTTGTGCCAACCCAACGCCAGGCCGTGGCTGGGTAGGGCCTGGCCTGGGAAAGCCCCAGAGAAGCCAGGGCAGTGCCCAAAGCAGCCAGGCTACTTCAAAGGAGGCTGTTGGCTTCCCAGGACAGTCTGGCCCCATCGGGCACCTTCTCCTCGGGGGCAGAGCTGGTCCCCACTAGTGTGTGGGACTCATGGGCCCTTTCTCTGCACTGGCTCGTCTGCCTTCTGAGGAAAGAGAAAGCTGAGGGCCTTCCCGTGCCGTTCTGGGAACGCTCGGCCCAGAAGGAGCTTGCAAGAGACCTGTTCGGTCTGATTCTGAGCAGTAACCAGGGCCTACAGCACTGATCGAAGAGTACAGCCCCAACCCCACACTTCCCTCTTGGCACCACTTCAATCCCAAGGGCCCAGGCTCAGTCAGGGTCGTGCCTTCGGCGTCCACGCAGCCTCTCAGTTCCCTGTGCATTTGGGCCTGGGGTTTGTCACGCCCTGGCCGCTGCCCGTTACACGGCCGTGGTATGCCCCTCCCCAGCAGAGGCTGATGAAGTAATCCCTCCCTATTGCCGCTGCTCTATGGGCCTGCACACTGCTTTGCTGTCGCGTTGGTGAGAGGCCTCTGGAGGCTGTGTGCCCGCTGCGGCTGGCCGGCCTGCCAGACCCGCTCCAGGCCAAGTGCTGGTAGGGGGGGGCAGGTACATCAGGGTTCAAAGCAATGTGCCAGCCCAGTGCCTAAGGGCAGCAGTGCCCTGCCCAGATGGCTGGAGACTGCCAGCCGCTGCGAGATGCCGACGGAGTCTGTTCCCAGGTCAGCTAACGGCTGCAATCACCGCCTCCGGGCAGGGTGTTTCCTAGGGCTCAGCAATGCCTTGAAATCCCTCCAGTGTCCCCCCCCAGCCCCTAGACAACACCGGGCATCCATGGCCACCCCTGCTGCTCTGCAGGGATCGGGCCCTTCGCACCACCCAGCTCAGCAGGGCCTTGCCCCGGGCTCGCCGAGAGGTGGACCAACAGCGCCATCTACTGGCCGCTCCCCATGACAGCCACCACTCCTGAGATCAAGCCGGGAAGGGGAGTTGCATGGGGAAGGGGAGATGTCCCCTGCAGAGCAGCGGTTTCTACCCCACCCGTAGACACAAGGCTGGAGGGCCAGGAAGCAGGAGCCCAGCATACGGCTCTGGCTAGCCAGGCGGGTTATGCAGTGCAAGCCCCTCTTCGTTGCTACCCTGGGGAAGGGACGGCTAAGGACAAACGACTCCCAGGACATGTGGAGTCTGTTCCCTTGTTCCTCTGAAGCATTCTAGGGCTTGGCCACGGCTGCAAACAGACCCTTTGGGGAGCTTTAAGCGAGGGGCCCAATGGTAACGGTCAGGCACATGGCTGACTCCAGATCCAAACTGCGGCTGGGGTGGGACCAGGCCCCAGCTGTGCGGACAGGAGGCAGAGCTGCTGGTGTGGAATTTTAGTTCAGACCCAACTGCAGTTAACTTGGACCCAAATGCAGTTAGCAGGTTCAGTTTCTAGCAGACCAGGAAACGGAGCGAGTTTGGGGCTGTTTCTGTGTCTAGGGAGGGTTATATGATGACAAAGCAGGAGGCAGTTTGGTTTTTTTGGAGATTTTGGGAAAGAATCAAGGTTTGTTGCTCAGGTGTTCCCTGGAGATTGTGGCAGACTCTCAGAGAACAGACATGGCCCCACCCTCCTTTCCCACAAGCACCTCCCCGTCCCACATGGACCCAGAGGTACTTTCCGTCACCCTGGCTGGAACGGCTCCCGGCTGTGAGTGTCTAACTCAGGGCAGACTGTCGGAAAACAGGGCAGACACCCCAAACGGGTGGTATGTTTTATAATTAGATTTCACCAAGCCAGTACCAAATGAAAACACCTGGATCACCACTCCAGTCTGACCATGGAGTCACAGACAGGCCCCTTAGACTCTCCAGTCTATCTCGTCACCCAGACAAACTGGACTTTGTGATGTAAGGTCACTTATCGCAATACAATATCGCAGCACATCCGGTTGTTCTCAGTCCCAAGAGACCAGTCACTTACCCCAGATCAACTGGTACCCCAGATCTTACACCGAAGACAACGCTGGCAGCCAATTCTATAGTAAACTAACAAAGGGTTTATTAGCTAAGAAAAGGAAGTGAGTTATTGAGAGAGTAAAGCAGGTCAAATATCTGCATAGGTGAGTCACAGTCTGTAATTCCAGATGGTGGCAGTGACGTAATAAACTGCCAGTTTCCCAAAAGTCTTTTCCGGGTACCCAGAGTGTCACTGGGGATCTCCGCTTTGGGTCTGGTACACTTCCCTGTAAGAGTCCAAACAGTCCAGCGGCCCAGGCTCTTTTATACGTTTAACTATCACTTTGATCTCTACTAATGCACATGGGATTGGCCTGGGGCTCTGGCATGAGCTGGCACCTCATCTGCGAGTCTCACCGTTTCGGAGTGGAGTCTCTCCAGCAGGGTGAGGAACAGCACAGTCGTGGGGAGCCAGAGCCGGTGCTCGCCACAGCTCATTCGCCATCTCAGTCGCTTGCTCGTCTTCAGAGGGTTTATTTCTTGGTTTCCTGCTATTTTGCAAATGTCGTTTTGTGATAAAATATTGGGTCTCAGCAGGGTGTGTGGCAGCAATGCGGAGTGCAGCTCTCTGGAGCTGATTGGCGCCCCCACTAATCACAGGTGTAATTGCAGTGTTTACAGTAAATCAGCAGGTGACAATTAGCATCCTCTACATTATCTGGGAAGCTCCACTGCGGCTGCCACCGAAGGCTAGAAAAGCGGGAGGCAGCCTGCTGGGTGACAGGCGGGCTGCCCTAACGAATGGTCCAGCAGGAAGAAGCCTGCGCCCTGCTCCAGGCCAGCGCGGGGCCGTGGCTGGCGGCTCCAGCACAGACAAGTACCTGCCGCAGCTAAGGAGGATGCTGCAGAAAGGTAACAACTGGGCTGCCCTCAGGCTATAAAAATAGCCAAAGTCCCTGCTGGTGTGTGGTGCCCAGACCCTGAGCTGAGTCCCATCAGGGATCCGGCCCCTCAGCCGCAGGCTGGCAGAGCTGCCACCGAAATGGCAGAACCACCTGACTTTAGCTAGGGGATGTAAGTGCATGGCCTCCTCCCGACGCCCTCTCGGGGTCTCAGGCAGCCCCACCATTGGCCCCTTGCCTCGGTTTCCCTCCTGATTCCTCAATAGACCCAGTACAGCCTTTGGAATATAGAAATAGCCCTTGGGGGGGTGGGTAATTTATTACCAAAAGTCCCACTACCATAAGTCGGAATCTCCCCAGCACCATCCAAACAGCACATTCATCCCAACAGTCCTGCACCAGGTGCGGCTCCGCCTCCGGCGTCTCTCACCACGCCCCGTCCCGGCCCCAGCCGCGGCTCCGGCGTCTCTCACCACCCCCCGTCCCGGCCCCAGCCGCGGCTCCGGCGTCTCTCACCACCCCCCGTCCCAGCCCCTCTAGTTGGGGCGTTTCTCTGCCCTGTCTCTTTCCCAGTGTGACGGTGGTGGGCAGGTCCCCATGTCTCAGCTGGACACTGACAGATACGTCGCTGGAACGAGTCTGGCTCCCCGGTGAGCTAATAGCAATCAAACAAGTCTGAGAATTCGAAGAGAGCGTTTAGTGTTTGGATTCTACCAAACCCTTGTGAGTGGCTGTCTGCATTAATCTCACCTGTAGCATCTCTGCTCCATACTGGAATGTACCGTTTGAGTGGGTGTACTGTGAGTGTCTGAATCGCCAGACTGAAGCATGAAGAGCTGCTCTCCTACAAATATTGTTAGGCCCCTCCTGAAAGAGGAGACTTAGTGTCACGTTATTGATTTGAACTGGGACCATATAGAACATGGTTGCAACCAAAGTCTTGTAGTGGCACCAAATCTTGTATAAAGGGGGTCAAATGAGGTGTTTAAGACAAGGTTATGGTATGGTGGTTATGATTATGCTGTCTATATGTGTGTATCAATTTTGTAGTTGAAGTTATGAATATTGGCTCTATACTGTCTGTATTTCGAACTTATGCTATGCTTCTGGGAGACATCCCAGACAAGTTGGTGTTAGCTCTGCCTAGCCTGCTTGATGGCCCATTAAGGACCATCAGCTATACAATTGACCCATTGAAAGAAGGCAGATACGCCTTGTAACTCAGCAAAGTATGCAGGGACTGGCCCATGTGACTCCAGACTCCATTTTGCTTTAATTTTCCACAGTAAGAACAAAGAGGTGTTCTTACACCTGGAAAAGACTATAAAAGGCTGATGCCTCGTCTCCATCTTGTCTTCAATCCTGCTTCATACCTCTGGAGGGACTTTGCTACAAACTGAAGCTTTGAACAAAGGACTGAGGACCCATCCCAGCTGGGGATGTATTCCAGAGACTTGATTTGAACCTGCAGTTTATTCCATCGCTGCTGCAAGCCTGAACCAAGAACTTTGCCATTACTGTATGTAATTGATTCCATTTAATCAATTCTAACTCTCGTCTCTATCTTTTTCCTTTTATGAATAAACCTTTAGATTTTAGGCTCTAAAGGATTGGCAACAGCGTGATTTGTGGGTAAGATCTGATTTGTATATTGACCTGGGTCTGGAGCTTGGTCCGTGGGGATCAGGAGAACCTTTTTTCTTTTACTGGGGTATTGGTTTTGTAGTAGGTCCTAGCCGGGGCTCGACCCTTCTGGACAGGAGGGGAGCCACACCGACTCACTGCTGTGGGAACAAGTAGTCAGTTAGTCCCGGAACTCCGGCTCTTTAGTGCAGAGTCGGAGCAGCCACAGTTAAAGCTCAGGCCCTTGACTGCAGGGGCTGAGCGAGCAAAGAGTTCAAAGCCCAGGCCCTGGATCAGGGCGGGGCAAACACGGTTGGCTCAGGCCCGGGTTTGCAGGGGCTGAGCGAGGAAACAGTTCAAAGCCCCGGCCCTGGATCAGGGCGGGGCCAACACAGTTAAGCTCAGGCCCTTGTTTGCAGGGGCTGAGCGAGCAACTAGTTCAGAGGCCAGGCCCTGGATCAGGGCGGGCCAACACAGGTAAGCTCAGGCCCTTGTTTGCAGGGGCTGAGCGAGCAAATAGTTCAGAGGCCAGGCCCTGGATCAGGGCGGGCCAACACAGGTAAGCTCAGGCCCTTGTTTACAGGGGCTGAGCGAGCAAATAGTTCAAAGCCCACGCAAGGCACGCCTAGGCTTGCTGTAGCCGAGTGTCGGGTGAGGGGGATGCCTGCCACCCGTGAGTGGGGGTGGCAGGGGGAACGCAGGCCCACCCACTCCACTGCGTTCCAGCCCGGGGCCCTAACAGCGGTTGCTGCCGCTGCTGGTCAGTGGGGTATCCAGCCCGCAACACACTGACATAGGCTCACATTCAGTTGCAGCCGGACCGGGGTCGGCTATCCCCGGGCCACTTCCGTGATCCCCCTCAGATCCTACCTCGCTCGTCGCGCCGGGCTCAGGCCAGTCCACCTGCATGGGCTCCTCTGGGCCGGGGCTCGGTGGCAGGTCCGGTAGCTCTGCCGGGAAGTCCGGCCAATGGTCCTCAGGCGGCTCCTCTGGGTAGCAGCAGGGGCGGAGGGGTTCGGGTCCAGTCTCACCCTCGGGGTTGGTGGGGTGAGGCTCCCAGGGATTCTCCCAGTAGCGGGCGTGAACGGGCTCCGGCGGCCCCTCCTCGTAGCGGGCCCGGGGTAGCTCAGGCCAGCTAGGGTCTTCGACGGTCTCCTGGCCGGGAGCTCCCGGCCGCACATCTGCTCCCTGTGGTGGCTGGCCGCCGACTGAGCTCTGGCGGCCGGCCTTTATACTTCCTGTCCCGCCCCTTGACTTCCGGGGGGCGGGGACAGGGGGTGGTGGTCCCACCCACTCTGGTGCCGGCACGTGGGCTCCCTCTTCTGGACAGGAGGGGAGCCACACCGACTCACTACAGTTTTCATAACCATTCATCCCCATAACGAGTGGCACTGGTGGTGATACTGGGAAACTGGAGTGTCTACGGGAATTGCTTGTGTGACGTGTGGTTAGCCAGTGGGGTGAGACCAAAGTCCTCTTTGTCTGGCTGGTTTGGTGCCTTAGAGGTGGAAAAACCCCAGCCTGGGGCTGTGACCGCCCTGTTGTAAGCGATTGGTCCTGAGTCGGCACTCTCCGCTGGGTCCCGCCAGAGCCGCAGCGTCACACCCGCGATACCAGATGGGATCTGCTGGATCTTACAACTGGAAACTCTCGGCATCTGGACTGAAAAACCATCAGCAGCTACTCAAGCCTCCTACAGCTGTTCTGCAATCCTCCCCTGAGGAGGAGTCATGCAGACAGACGCCTCCCACCACTGAGTGTGCAGGACAACCCCGGGGTTCGAGCAGGTCCCTGTGACAGCTTTGCTGAGCCGCCCAGGTTTCCAGTGAGCTTGGGCCTTGCCCCCCAGTGTGGATGGTTCTGGAGTCTCTATCCGGGGCTGAGGGCTGGGCCCAGAGTGGTTATTTGGGGTTTGAGCAGACAAACAGCAGAGCAAGACTCAGGGAGTGAAACCCCCCAATGAGCAGAGGCTACACCAGTGTGGGGGAGCATCCAGATGCCAGGGGTGGGGCGCAGTGAGTATCTGGCCTACGTGGGGCACTCTGCGACGGAGCAGGGCTTGGTAACAAGCCCCAGTGACCGGCAGAGTGACGAGCCATCCCAGGGGAAAGCACTCTCCACAGTGCGCAGGGGAGACGGGTCTTCACATCACACACAAAGATCTTCAGACTTCCCAGTGGCTACTTGGAGCCTTGTTGAAAACCCAGCAGTTCACTGCCCCTGACTCTCTGCTCGGACATTTGTGTGGCAAAGGAGCTCCCAGCCCAGCCATGCCAGTCCCAGCAGCTGCCGGAGCCTGGTGCCATCTCAGGCATGTGCCAAGTGATAAGGGCACCAGCCAGGACCCTAGAGCTAATGGCCAGAAACCTTCGCCTCACCCAGGGCTGCTGGGTCCCATCTACATGGTAGCTTCGTCCAGCCCCCAGCTGCCATGCAGTCTTCCCCCAATACACCTGGACACTCAGTTGAGTGTGCTCACTCTGGTGCGAGCTGGGCACGTGTCTGCCACGCCTCCCCCCGACAGCTCACCAGGGAGAGGAGTGACTCCGCTGTGATAACTGGGCCTTCAGACTTACCCGAGCTGTGAGAAGTGTGTCCCAGGGACCTACAGTCACACGTGTTGGAATCACACACAGGCAGGGCTGGGAGGGACCTGGAGAGGTCACCTCGTCCAGCCCCCCTGCACCGAGGCAGGACCAGGTGAACCTGGCCCATCCCCGACAGGGGTTAGATGGCGATGGGAAGAGGCACGAAAGGGAGACACCCTAACAGAGACGCCTTCCGTCCTAACTCACGGACGGGGTTAGGATCATGCCTGGCACACAAGGGAAGTGCGGAACCAGAAATCAGCGAAGCCAAATTGCTGTGTTGGAAACTAGGCCTAATTGGTGGGCAAAATAACGAGGGGCTGGACTGTCCCCCTCCCCCCACATACCCTTTGTGGGCCCTGAAAGAAAGAGACTTTGGGAGACAAATTATGGCTGCCACCCCCGCCATCCCCTGGGACCCCTGGCCTTTGCTGTCCTGATCCTGAGAGATGTCCTGAGTGGACTGAATCCCAGAGAGGGGGACCCAGAAGACATCACCACCTCTCCCAGCGCCAGCGTGATCCTGGGACGAAGTGGGAGTGGACTGTAACAACGGCAGCAGCTCCAGGTAGCTACTTTCCCCCAGACGGGCAGGTATCTGATACCCTCTACCAGAGTGTCAAGCCAGGGGATTTGTCCTTCTAGAAACTGTCCAGCTAAGGGGAAGGGAACCCGGGCTGGGGTTACAATTCAGGCCTGGTTTAACTGTCTTCCCTTCTTTTCTTTACCTTTAATAAAAAGTTGCGATGATGCTGAATGGTGCGTTTGCCATAGGACTGAGCAGCTGAGGGCAGCCTGGACCTTGTTAGACCCTGTGGGATGCTGGGCGGCCGCGGGGTTATGTTCTCACCTTTGGCCCACTTATTCCCCTTGAATTACTACTGCAGCCCTTGCTCCCTAAAATCACTCAGCTCCAGCCCAAGCCAGCTTCAGACCCTTCTGCATCATACTCACCCCCCAGGGACGAGCCCAACCCCCCAGGCGCTCCCAGACCCAACCCCATAGCAGGCCCTGCAGCGAGCGGTGCTCCCGCATGGCTGGAGTGACCCGGGAACACGGTGGGAAATGCAGACAGGGCTGCCCGTGAAGCAAGGCAGCTAGCTCTGAGGGCGCAGACAGGGGAGGGCACTTGGAGAGCGGGTTCGCGGGTTTTTCCTTCTTTCCCCATCAGAAACCCGGAGCGATTCGGCAGCCATTGGCCCAGCCCGGCTGCGGGGCTCCAGCAAGACGCTGCCGAGATTCCTCGCGGGCTGGGAGAGGCCAGAGGCAGTGTGAGCCCCAGGGGAGAGACTGATGATGGAGAGTGCTGGGGGAAGGCACCTGGGAGGCCCCACTGCTGGGGGCAGTGTGAGGAGAGGCAGGAGATGTGGAGGGGGCGGGCGGAGGAGACTAAAGGGGAGCACTGAGCGTAAGCAGGGAAGCTGGAGCGGGGGGGCAGCCTGTGGCAGAGCCCCATGGCAGAGGGCAGGCGGCCGGGGCAGGGCTCCAGGGCACAGGGACAGTGATTGCGGCAGCAGCTTCCTGGGAGAGTGGGGAGGTGGCTCCCGAGCCAGGTAGGAAGCTGGGGCCCAGCTGTGGGGCTAGCGAGGGAGGGCGGGAAGCAGGCAGCCCGAGACACGCGGCTTGGCGAGCTCCGTCTTTGCAGCGACATGCCCGGCCCTGGCCAGGCAGAGGCAGGACCCTGCTCTGATCCCATCTGCAGATTCCTGTTTGGGCCCCTTTCATGTGCGCTGGCCGGCAAGTGCAAGGAGAAGCCCTGTCTGCTCTCCCCAGCGGGTGCCACATTCTGCCTTCACCAGAGGACGGGGCTCCCTGCCCTGCCCCGAGCTCCAGGAGGGGCTGACAGCTCCTGTGCACCTCGTCCACACCGAGTTCCCAGGCACAAGCGTTTCGGTGCTCACCGTCGTGCCGAAGGCTGCACGCCCCTGGCCCTGCATTCAGTGCCAGCTGGGGCAGTATTAGACCCATGCTGCCGGGCTGTCCTGCCAAGAGCCACCGCCCAGGACGGTCAGCCAGAGCCGCCAGCGTGCCCTGCCCGGGCTGGGCCAGGGCATCTTCCCGAGTGCTAGGAACGGCATTACACAGGCTCTGGGCCTGACTCCTGCTCCCTGCCCCCCGAGCCTTGGGCCACGTTCCTGGAAGTCCCCGGGGGCATTACCTCAGCCTGGGCCCAGAGTGGAGTAGCAAGGTGCTCTCATGGGGCTGGGTTGCCAATTTTGGTTGGACATATTCCGGGAGATATCATCACATGACATATTCTTTAATTAGAGCTTAACCTTCAATTCCTGGAGAATCCCGGAGGGTTGGCAACCCTACATGGGGCACAGGAGGGTCTGAGGAGTGCTGGGCTCTCCTGGGATCAGTGGCCCTGAGCTGTGCACCTTGTTATTCCCCGTTACCCCCATCTCCCCTGCCCCTTCCCATCCAGCCGCCTGTCAGACCTCGGCCATTACCCGGCGAGCTCCTGTGCGCCCCATGCCATGGGACCCCCGTCTCCACTGGCCTCCGGAGCTAGTGCAGCACGGCTGTCAAACAACAACAGTAAAGCCCAGAGGCATGTGAGCCAGCCCCCCATATTACACAGACATTAGCAATCTGGGGACGCTGCCACGTCTGCCTGTTGCTGGGTCCTCGCCCCGGGCTCTGGCGCTGTCAGACCCAGGATACTGGGCTCCGAGGACCCACCTGGGCTGGCCACCCCCATGTTCCTGGGTCCCTGGTGCTTGGCTACACACCCACGGCTTTACAGGGACCCTCAGAGATTCAAGCACGCAAGGGATTGCCTCTAATCACAAAAGTGGGAGGAGGGGGGTTCCCCACAGGTCCTGGCCGTGCTCCCCTCCCCCAGCTGTAGGACAGTGTTTTTCTCCAATCACCCAGCCCTGCCCAGACCACCCCAGCAATGTCCAAATGAAGTGCCTGCCCCCTGAGACCTCATTTACACGGCTCTAATCTGGAGTGACTCTGGAGTTAGTGAGTGGTCACACCAGGTAGCCGAGCAGCTAGGGCCATGACGAGGGCCAGCAGTGGGGAAGGGCAGGGCCCGGCCAGGCCATTCCGTGTCCCTGAGGCTGCAGTAAGGCAGATGGCTTGTTGTCTCCGAGTTTTTCAGGTTAGTGAGTCTGGGCCCAGTAAGTGCCGAGCCCTGGGCCTGGAGCAGATGTGGCTTGGTTTGCTCTGCCAGCCCTGGCCCAGCAGAGCGCGCTGTCTGCACACCATAGCCAGCAGCTTGCAGTCTCGGGAAGCAGAGCTCTTTACTCTTCCGTCTGGATAAAACAAGCTGCCAAACATGCTCACCCAGAGCCTGGGGTCGCCTTGCAATAGGGACCTGGGGAAATTCACAAGGAAAAGCCTCAGCCCGTGCTCAGACGCATCCGGCAACGAGCCACTTAGCTGTGAGAGGACAAATCTATTGTGGATCCCACGCAGAGGCCCTGTTGCGTCAGACTCGAGCCATTCACAGTGTGACACATCTGGACACTGCACAGGCCTCGGTTCCCCTGCAGCCTGGCCCACTGGACAGAGCACAGGACTGGGACTCAGCAGACAGCGTTCTGTTCCCAGCTCGGCCTCTGGCCTGCTGGGTGACCAGAGCAGTCACTTCCCTAGTCTGCACCTCAGTTTCCCTGTCTTTAAAATGGGGATAATGACACTGGCCCCCTTTGTTAAAGGGCATTGACAGCTGCTGAAAAGCACTACATACCAGCTGGGTGTCATCTATTACAGAATGATCCAATAACATGGCCTGCTTTTCCCAAGAGTCACAGATCATAATGCCAGCAGGGGGCACTGTGATCACTTAGTCTGACCTGCACAAGACTGCCCAGAATTAATTCCTCTTGCATCGTTTTTAGAAAACCATCCAGGCTTGATGGAGAATCCACCACGACCCTGGGGGATTGTCCCTGTGGTTAATTACGCTCACGGATAAACAATTGTCTGAATTTGTCTAGCTTCAGCTTCTTGTTACCTTGCTCTGCTAGAGAACTGCCAAAGTTCTGTTCCCCACGTAGGTACCTACAGACTGGGATCAAGTCACCCCTTCACCTTCTCTTTGTGACGCTAAATTGAGCTCCTTAAGTCTATCACTAGAAGGCAGGTTTTCCAATCCTTTAATCCTTCTCGTGGCTCTTCTCTGATCCCTCTCCACTTTATCAACATCCTTCTTGATCTGTGGGCACCAGAACAGGACATTATTCCAGCAGCAGTTACACCGGTGCCAAAGAGAGTGGTAATGTAATCTTCCTACTCGAGAGTCTCCTGGTCAGAGATCCAGGAATTACATTAGGCCTTTTGGCCACAGCGCCACATGGGGAACTCATGCGGAGCTGTTTATCAGCCATGACCCCCAAGCCTTTTTCAGGGTCACTGCTTCCTTAGATTGAGTCCCTAGACGACTTTACATTTCCCCCTATTCTAACACGCTGTTTGCTTGTGCCAGCTTACAAAGCAACCCAGAGCCCTCAGTGTCAGTGACCTGTCCTCTTCGTTATCCCCTCCCGCAGTCTTTGCGTCAACTGCAAACTTTACCAGTAGTGATTTTATGTTTTCTTTCAGGTCATTGGTAAATATGTTAAACAGAGAACAGAACCCTGTAGGACCCCTCTAAAAACACACCCCCTGGAGCAGAATTATATTTTGACACCTATCAGTAGCCAGTTTTTAATCCATTTAACATGGGCCATGTTAGTTTTGTGTCATTGTAGCTTCTTAGGCAAAGTGTTGTGCAATACCAAGTCAAACCCTGAGCGGCTCTAGTAGCAAGGGGTTCTGTGGCCTACATTGCTATGTAGCTGCTACACCTTCATTTGCGCATATACACTGTAACCATCCTAAGAAATCTGCCATCCTGTTCTCAGACTCTCCGCAGCATGTTACAGAGTCACACACGCCGTGCTCTCCCCCCTCAGAACTGCTTGGTTCTTTTAGAACTGTCCTGCCTCGCTTCCTCTAACAGTACAGCCATTCAGCCAGTGCACCCAGCTCCTCTCTGCACAGAGCGCGACAGCCCCTGCTCGGCAGACTGAGGGGAGGCAGGAGCACACGGACAGTAGAGGAGGCAGCAGCTGTGTGCCTCAGGCTGCGCTTTGTTAGAACACATCCCCTGGGTCTCCCCGGAGCCTGGGAGCCCCCAGAAAAGCCACACCAGGGAGAGGGTCATGGGGAAACATTCCCACAGGAAGGAGCTGGAGCCAGAGCGCTGGCCAGGTTTGTGGAAGGAAGAGGAAGGGGTGTGTGTGGGGGGGGTGTGCAGTTCTTAGCCCTCAGCCTCCCTACCCCAGGGAGAGCACACACCTTGGTGAAAACCCAGCTCCTCTTTGCCCAGGCTATGGGAGGCCCACAGGAGAGCACACAGCACCCTGCACTCAACGCCATCTACCCCTCTGTTGCAATCTCTGCTGTTCCGGAGAAACCCTGAGCTAAGGGCAGAAAGGTCTGACTGGCCCCGTCCCATCTCCCTGCACCAGCCCCTTATTGAGATTCGCTCAGTCTGCTCCCTCTTAGGGCCAGAGCTGCCCAGCTGGTGCATCCCCTTGCAAGGCACTGACCAGACTGTTTCCTGGGGCTCACCTGGGAAAAGGGCTCCACCTAATTGCTGGCAGGTTTGACTCATCTGTCAATTGTCTGTGTAATCTCAGGACTCAGGACACCTGTATTGTGATTCTATTGAGCAAATGCCCCAGCACAGAGAGTCCCTGGGGATGTTAACACAACACCTATCCTGGGGCATCTATGCAGGACCTGGCAGATTGGTTCCCACCTGAGCCCCTGTAGGTTGAATTTCTGTCTCCTGTGCTGGTTGCTCAGAGAAGGTGGCAAGACCATGGCAGTAGCAGTTATGGGTTAACCTGACCCAGGGAGAGGTTTCCATTAGGTCCCATTGGGGGGAGGGAGAGCTCAGTGGTTGGAGCATTGGCCTGCTAAACCCAGGGTTGTGAGTTCAATCCTTGAGGGGGCCACTTGGGGATCTGGGGCAAAATCAGTACTTGGTCCTGCTAGTGAAGGCAGAGGGCTGGACTCAATGACCTTTCAAGGTCCCTTCCAGTTCTAGGAGATGGGATATCTCCATTAATTATTAGGTCCTGTGGCAGTGGTTGGAGGTTTACAGCCCTTCCCAGAGCCCTGTTCAGGCTTTATTGTCTCTCTATTTACTATTATATGGGAACTCTGCATGCTCTTATTAGCCACAGAAATGCTGAGACCTTTTCTGAACCTTGCCCTGGGCTTGGCTTCAGGGAGATCTTGTGTGGAGTGGGTGTCATTTTCCAGCGTTCACATTTTCACTGAAATGTTATGTCAGAAATTCAGTTTTCAACCAAACTATCTGACCAACCATAAAAGGAAAAAAAAAACATAACAAATTTAGTCATTTCTTGTCAAAAAGTTACTGAGTTTTTCACCCAGCTGCTTAGCAGGGCAAAAGCTTTCAACGGTAAAGAAAGCTTCCATAGGGGGACAGATTAATAAGACTGGGACTTTTCAGCTTGGAAAAGAAATGACTAAGGGGGGGATATGATAGAGGTCTATTAAATCATGACTGGTGTGGAGAAAATTAATAAGGAAGTGTTATTTACTCCTTCTCATAACACAAGAACTAGGGGTCACCCAATGAAATTAATAGGCAGCAGGTTCAAAACAAACAAAAGGAAGTATTTCTTCACACAACGCACAGTCAACCTGTGGAACTCCTTGCCAGAGGATGTTGTGAAGGCCAAGACTACAACGGGGTTCAAAAAAGAACTAGATAAATTCACGGAGGATCGGTCCATCAATGGCTATTAGCCAGGAGGTGCAGGGATGGTGTCCCTGGCCTCTGTTTGCCAGAAGCTGGGAATGGGCGACAGGGGATGGATCACTTGATGATTCCCTGTTCTGTTCATTCCCTCTGGGGCACCTGGCCTTGGCCACTGGCAGAACACAGGACACTGGGCTAGATGGATTGTTGGTCTGACCCAGTCTGGCCATTCTTATGTTCTTATTCTAACATTTGCCATATTGGTCTCCATCCCATTCCTTATGAGTCTGAATGTTTTGATTGCTCTTTCGGCAGCTGCTGCACACTGAGCAGAGGTTTCCCAGGTGCTGCCCAGACTGATGCCCGGGGCTCTTGTCTGAGTTCATACGGTCACTGAGAACCCAGTAAGGTGAGTGAGAGGCTCTGATTACCCTGCGTCCCTTGCGCAACTCTTTGCATTTGCTAACTCTGAATTTCGCCTGCTATCATGTTGTATTTCACCTGCCTCTTCAAAGTGCTGTGACAATATTACAGCCTCAACCCTGCCCTGAGAGCCAGGCAGGTGCGGCGGGTGCCTTCGTGGTAATCGGTCACTACAGGGTCAGGGCCATCTCCCCCATCCAGCAGCCAGCGAGGCAGGGGAGTGCTGTCACACCGTGGGACAGGTGTGCAAGCTGTAGCCCAGGGGGGGTTACTGGCCTGCCCGAGGCCAGAGATGGAGCCAGGGTCCCACGCAGCGTTAGAACCTGGGCTACCCGTCTCTCAGCACCATGCTATGGCGCCTTCACACCAGGCCTGGGAGCTTTGCTGTGACAAACCAGCCTCCAAAAACATTTGGAAAAATATTTCCTGGCAAAAGAGCCCTTCCAAACTCCAATGAGAGGGGAGGAGACTTCACTGAAGGACGGCAAGTGGCCCCCTACCTCAGGAAGACAAGGGATGGAGGAAGCAGGCGGGGGTGCCTGGGTGGCACATGTCCAGCACAACAATCTCCTGGCAGTGCTAATGCCACAGTTCAGATACTGCCCCGAAGTTGAACTTAAAAGAGGCCGAAGTCTCCCCAGAGCTACAGCTGTGCGGTGGGAGGGGGAGGAGGTGTCAGTCGATCAAAGGGAGGAGGGTCTTGTGGTGAAAGGCCCAGCCTGGGCATGAGGAGATCATGGCTCTATTCCCAGCACCGCTGCTGACTGCCTGTGTGCCCGCAGTCCGGAAGCACTGCCCCCTGTCCTTGGCGCTCATCCCGACCCAGTAGACAGAAGACACATGAACAGCTCCGAGCAGGGCCAGACTGCCGAAGCCCACCCCCCTGAGGCCAGCTGGGCTGCAGAAAGCGATGGCATGAGCATGGCGGTAACCTCGTGTGGGTGGCAGAGGCTGTAGCCTCCCCGCACCCAAGCGCGAGTGCCCTGCAGAGACAGCAGCTCAGTCCCGCTGCACTTTGTTTCCAGTCGAGCCAGGACTTGCCGGTGCTCCGGGCTGTCTCCGTCCCCAGTTTCAGAGGGGAAGCGTGTGCTGAGGCCTGCCGTGTGGATGGGCTGGGCCTGCACCCTCAGCCTCTTGCTTTAGTTTCTAACATTCCCGTGGCTGGGAAAGAGAGCGGGTTACACCAGGGGTCGCACTGATTACACGCGGCAGGGCAGGGAGGCCCCAGGACCTGCCCAGACCTGAACCCCAGATGTGCTGAGGCTGGGGCCATGAGTGGGAGTGGGACTCACCCCTAACTCTCGGCGTCTCTGCCTGCCCGACCGTCTAGCGGGACCACGTGTGTAGCTCCGGGGGAGGCTGGGGGGTCTGTTCTTCCCTTGATGTGACCTGTGCACACCCCGAGGGGAACTTCGCTCTTGAAGAGGTCACTGAAAGAGCTCTGCAGTCCCGCTAGCATGCCGGGCTGCCTCCCTCCCAGAGGGAACTCGGCCAGCGTTTGCGAACGTCGCCGCGGGCCTTGCAGCTTGACACTGAAATGACAATTGACAGGCGGAAGAGGGGAAAGGCACCTCCTGGACAGAGGACTCATGGGTTCTAGTCCTGACTCTGCCACTCACCGGCTGTGTGACCTTGGACAAATTGCTGCATCTCCCTGAGCCTCAATTTCCCCACTCATGTGTCTACCCCACAAGAGGGTTGCTGGAAGGGAGAGCTCAGCCGTTCCCCCCACAAGCCCTGCCAGGGGAACATGAGGTGCAAGAAGCCCCTGACTCGTTTCTCCCTCACCTCCCTGGTGCGCGCACGCAGAGCCGGGGACGCACCTGCGATACCAGCAGGAGGCTGCGGGTCATTCGCTACTTGTTCCCGTTCCCTGGGAGCGTCCCCACGGCTGCCAATGACGCCTCTCCCTGCCAAGGAGCAGCCTACAGCCCAGAGCCACTGCAGGAGAGATTGTGCTGAATGGGACCCAGCCATGATAATGGGGGGACAGGCACTTGTGGGTCGCCTGCCCTCACCCGCTGCACAGCTCCATGCGCCTTCCCTGGGGGCTAGAGAGGGGACCCGGAGGAGGGAGCCATTGCAGGCAGAGCTCCCTCGGAGGCCAGGTCTGTTCCCAGCAGGTGGGGCAGGGCGTGGCTGCAGTCTGGATGCTGTTTGCCATTGTCAAGGTGGGTTTGAGAGCTTCGGCCTCATCAGGGAGAGGTGGAGGCTACCCCCGCATTCAGAAACTCCCCCAGGGCAAAAAGCAGGCCAGGGGCAGGGACTGATTAGCATTCACTTCCCGTCCACTGTAATAGTTGGAGATCCAGGCAGCACAGAACCCATTCCTGTTGTGTCATTACACTTTGTTAAGTGCCCTGTAACTATGACCGATCGCCTTTCCCTGGGCTGCTGCTGCTTGGTATTTTTCAGCGGGTTTCTGCTGGGCTGGCACCCCCACAAAGGTTGGGAGGGTCCAAGTGCACAGAAGTTAACCCACACCCCAGAAATGAAATCAAGGTAACTGCAGCTAGATGGCAACAGCGCTGGGGAAAAAAGATCATTACGATTTAAGAGAGAAAGACAAAACAACCCCTTTGTGTTGCATGACACAGCTCCCTGAGATTCCACTAGCACCCTGCATATCTACCCCACCCCTGGGGTATTTCTGCAGCTTGCTCGGACAATTACTCTC
The DNA here is from genome assembly GCF_013100865.1 of Trachemys scripta elegans. Classification (NCBI taxonomy): domain Eukaryota; kingdom Metazoa; phylum Chordata; order Testudines; family Emydidae; genus Trachemys; species Trachemys scripta. The sequence goes on along the minus strand of NC_048307.1, from coordinate 1,225,806 downwards.
CTACCTGCCTTGCTCTGCACCTGCTAGTGGGGGTCAGGCAGGCAGTGCTTCCTGGAAACCCCTCTCAGTACAGTTATGAGGGTGGTTGTTGCTGAAAATAGATGCTAATTTTGCAGGTGTAGACAAGGTCACACACACCCGCTGCTGCTCCACACACCTCCTTGTGAGAGGCTTGCTGGAGTGCGCACCCCATGGGAATTACCCTTCAGTGGCCACATTGTCCAGTGGAAACGGTATCACGGACACCAGTCCCCATTGGTTCTCCCCACTGGTGCTGTATGCTGCCTACGGAGTGGGGAGCCCAGAAATGGACCACTTGGTTTCCTTGGCCAGACTGGAGTGATTCCAAGGGAGGGGACCCCAACAGCCTCGCAGCCTTCAAGGCTGGACTTCTCTCTCTGGCCAGAGGGGAGCTGCTAACTGGCATGTGATCAGCTGGGATCATTCACATGGAAGACTGGGGTGCCATTACACTGGGGCATTGACAATTCTGGGATCTCTTCCTTCCTCTCCTATGAAAGGCTGAACCTGCATCATCAATAAATGCTCATCCAGCAAGCCAAGGAGCCCTGGGCCTGGGTGCCCCTGATTCCCAAGTATCAGAGGGGTAGCCGTGTTAGTCTGAATCTGTAAAAAGCAACTAACAGAAGTATTGGGAGCATAAGCTTTCGTGGGTAAGAACCTCACTTCTTCAGATGCGAGTAATGGAAGCCTCCAGAGGCAGGTATATATCAGTCTGGAGATAACGAGGTTAGTTCAATCAGGGAGGGTGAGGTGCTCTGCCAGCAGTTGAGGTGTGAACACCAAGGGAGGAGAAACTGCTTCTGTAGTTGGATAGCCATTCACAGTCTTTGTTTAATCCTGATCTGATGGTGTCAAATTTGCAAATGAACTGGAGCTCAGCAGTTTCTCTTTGGAGTCTGGTCCTGACGTTTTTTTGCTGTAAGATGGCTACCTTTACATCTGCTATTGTGTGGCCAGGGAGGTTGAAGTGTTCTCCTACAGGTTTTTGTATATTGCCATTCCTGATATCTGACTTGTGTCCATTTATTCTCTTGCGTAGTGACTGTCCAGTTTGGCCAATGTATAACCAATGTATAACCTGAATGTGTAACCTGATTCCCAAGTTACGCCTGGCAGTAATGAGGTGGGGCTGCTCACCCCCACATTCACAGCCCCACTCTCCAAGCAGCCACAGGGAAGTGAAAAAACAGGTGGAAACAGCAGAGTTAACAATAGAGCAGAGGCCCGTGACCTACTGCAGGCCACGTCTACAACAGAGAGATCCACGAGGGGAGCGGCTATCCCCCCACGGAGAGCAGTGTCTGTGCTGAGCTGGGACATTTCAAAACCTGCTGCATGTCGATAATCTTTCTCCATTATTCTTAATTAAATAGAGGCTGCCAAGTGTCCCATGGCACAATGTTTTATTGGGGAAACAGAGAAAAATCTTCACTTACAGTCACTTAATGGCTATACTGTAAAGTGCTCTGTTGATTAAGTATCTCGGAGGGACTTTGGCTTCGCACAGTGAGGCAGGATTCTGAGCTGCTCTGTAACTATTCACTCGCCTAGACTTGTAGTAGGAGACAAGAGCAAACAAATATTTACACTGTGGGAACATGAGCCCGGGAGAAGGGTTTCTAGTGCTGCGAGAGGACCTGGTTGCAAATTATCACATTTTCCACAAAAATGTTTTGCAAACACGTTTCCGAAGCTTTAATGACGAATGTTTGCTGGTTTTCAGCAAGCTCACAGAATGGGGGAAATCCTCCAGAAAGTCAACATTTCTATCACATATTTTTGCAACAAATGTCAATTTTTTTTGTTTTGCAAAAACTTTTCTACCTTTTCCAACCAGCTCTTACTGGGAGGCAGGGCTCCTGGGTTCTAGGCTGTCTCTGCCACAGATTTGCTGTGTGATCACTCTTATGCCTCCATTTCCCCATTTGCAAAGTGGGGCTAACAGCATTTATCTACATCCCATTCTGGTCTAACGCATCCAGAGGTACTGGTGAATCTGTCGGGGGGTGGAGTGGTTCTGGAGCTGACCATCTGTCTGTGGAGGATGCAGCATGAGAGTTTATAGGACAGCTGCACAGAAGTTCTCTATCGACCTAGGAGTTTGCTGTCTGACGTCTGGGTCTGCAGATGTAATTATCTTAACCTCTCCATGCATCTCCTGAGCAGCAGAGACCTCTGTGAGGGTCATCTCTAGGGCTAAGACCCCCAGTGCTAGATGGGTTTACAGCATCGCTATAACCACACAGGGCCACATTGAGCCCCCCTGCAGCTCCACTGATTTCAGTGGGGTTGTACACCCAGGATTATTTGGCCCAGTCCTTTACCACACTTTTCAAACACAGAAATGCTCGGGGCGGGGGGGCTAATTAAGCTCTTGAAGTTACGCAGCAAAGTGGCCACTTGACATCCTCCCAGTCTGCCTGCCTCTCCTATACCCCTGGCTGACCACTACAGCCAGCTAAGGCCATGGCCTCCATCTGTCACTCTGCTAGAGAAACCTCCACCCATCACAGTCACACAGCTCCCGGGTTGTTCTGTCTGGGAGTAGGGGAGGGGCTTTGGGCATTCAACCAGCCAGGAGCTAGTCACAGGATTTAATCTGGGGAAAGGGCAGGACATTGCAGCTCCCCCGGCAATAACATTTACAGGAGCATCTGGGATAGGTGGACACATAGATATGGTGTCCCAGCCACACAGCCATACTCACAGCCAAGGTACCCACAGGCAGAGCTGTGTCCCATGGCTAGAGGATGGCCCTCGGGAGTCTTTTCTCCTCAATGTCAAAGGAAACTTTTAACATATTGTTGTTTTGTTTGCTTAGAGCTACTCTGCTGGCCCCAAAGAATGAGATCATGAACCCTGCTGTGAGATTTGCCAGGTCCTCTCTTTGCAATAAATCAGCATCTCATTGTACTTGTAAGTTATCTTATCAGCTTATTACAATCCTTATCCAAAAAGTATAAATCCAATTCCGCCAGCCAGAGGCATCCGATTACATTAATTAATCTGTCTGTGCTGGAGATTGTGCCTAACACTTGAACTTATTTGGGGCAAACGCCACACTGACCCTGAGTTGTTCTTCTATAAATCAGGAATTGGAGACAAAGGCCAAGGACCTGTCCCCAGTGTTACTTAGCAGCAAGGGAACCAGTTGCATTGTCAGCCCCACACAAGAAAGCTTCATGTCTCCATGTTTCATTTGGAGTTTGTGAGGGGAAGTAGCTCACGCTCGAGAGGGAAGATAGGTCAAAAACAAAGCTACCCTCCACCTCTGGCTTCACGCTCAGGCTGGATGGAATCTTTGATTAGGACTGGGTAGATAGCTTCCCCTCCTCCGCCCATTCCTCCTCCTGCCTTTCCTCAGGCCAGAGGCTCTGGAAATTTCCACCGACCCAGCCTCGAGATCCCCCTGTCTGGTTCTGTGGCCTCCTTTTAGGTCCATTTGTGTGGGAGGAAGGGTGCTGGATTTAGGGTGACCAGATGTCCCAATTTTATAGGGACAGTCCCAATTTTTGGGTCTTTTTCTTATATAGGCTCCTATTTCCCCCCACCCCCGTCCCGATTTTTTCACATTTGCTGTCTGGTCACCCTAGCTGGATTATACATAGATGAAGCAAGTGCCAATGTCCCCAGTTGAACCTTGGCCTGGTCATCGGGGACCGGCAGAGCCCCTGTAGGGAAACAGCAAAGGCGTCTCTTCAGGAGGGATGTGGAAGAGGAGGGAGCAGCAGCCGTAGGGAGGGTTGTGTGGGAAGATTGAGAGAGGGGTAGAAGCAATGGTGAGAACCTGTTGCTTGGTAATTGCAGTGTTCTGCATCCGAGTCAGTCTCACGCTGGGTCAGGGACTGTCTGCAGAGTGTTTAGACTCGTCTCTCATTGTGGGCACATTTGCCACTTTAAGTTCAGATGTTGTGTGTCCCTCAAAGGTAGCAGTCAAGGCATAGTCATTTTGAAGTTTGTATTAATCCAGTTATCTGCATCTTACATGCACCAGCAGAATGGAAACACACCATTAGATATTTAAAGTGAGTGCCACCCTCTGGATGTGGGGAGTCTGATGCTGAGACTCTCCGACATTTGAAAAGATCTCTTTGAAGGGGCTTTTCTCAGTGGTTTTATGATTTCCAGGATTTAACACATGGATTTTGTTGAGTAAATTCGTCACAGACATCAAGCTAATCTTACTCCTAGCAGAGCGTGCTGTGTAGAAACTCACAATGCCCATGTTTTAACTTCAGCTCAGTATGGGTGCACCTATTTTTAGCAATTATCTTTATAGTTGCCAAGCTAAAAGCCTTGAAAAATTAATAGTTTTCACTCACTTATTTGCTGAATTAAACTGAGATGATCACTTTGGTCAAACGAGGAAGAGCTGAGCGGAGGGGATAATTTTCAAGGGAATTAAAAGATGTTTTAAGTCTCTTCCTTGCGCTGCAGAGCTCCCAGCACTGAAGTCTCACACATTTGGCTTTATCCTGCCCAGAAAAGATGGTTGAGGGGATAATGCACTGGACTGAGATCAATTCCCAGCTCAGCACAGCCTCCCTGTGTGAACTGGGGCAAGTCACTTAATCTGTGCTCTGCCTCAATTCTCCCTCTGGGCCAGGGGATAAACCCTCCCCTCCTCCACATGGGTGTGATAGGTATAAAATCCATTAAAGATGGTGAGGTGCTCAGGCACCACGGCGGTGAAGTGCTCAGGTACCACGGTGGTGAGGTGTTCAGGTACTATGGTGGTGAGGTGCTCAGGTACCATGGCGGTGAGGTGCTCAGGTACCACGGCGGTGAGGTGCTCAGATACCCATGGCGGTGAGGTGCTCAGGTACCACGGTGGTGAGGTGCTCAGATACCCATGGTGGTGAGGTGCTCAGGTACCACGGCGGTGAGGTGCTCAGGTAACCATGGCAGTGAGGTGCTCAGATACCACGGCAGTGAGGTACTTGGGTACCATAGCAGTGAGGTACTTGGGTACCACAACTGGGGGGAGAGCGACGTAAGGATCTAGATAGATTGCCACAGTTAGGGTGTTGTCAAGACCAGCTCTGCTACTATAACCAGCGCATTAGAGTTCGGCCAAAGCATGAGCCAGAGAACTGAATCGTCAAGGCCACAAATGGCGAGTCAACAGGCCTGAAAGCTCATCAGATGCCGCTCCGACAGCTCCGGTGCAGCCACCGTTAGTGCACTGACGCCTGTGGAGTTGGAGTCAGGAGCTCTGGGGCCTGTCCCTGGTGTCGCAGGTGGGTAGCTGAGCTAGTGACCGATGGATGGAGCGGTCACTGGCCTGCACTTTGTGTTGAGCTGCCACTGGGGTTGTTTGCTCTGGAGAGTCAGTGCGGGGGCGAGTTTGCCCAGGGGAAGCGGCTCTGGGGGCCATTTGCTCTGGGGTTCTGAGGCCCCTGCTCTCTCCCATCTCTCCCAGGAAAACCGAATCTGACACCGTGTCCAGACGAGCAGTCCAGGCAACCGAGCCAGTGGAGAGGGGTCTTGGAGGCCCCAGTGGGGGCGCAGGAGTGGAGAAGCAGGTGCCTGTGAGGACTCTCTGGGTTTGATCTGGGAGCGAACCCGACCTTCTGGCTAAGATTTTAAAATATCATTAAAGTTCCTATTCAGATACCTGCCCCCCTTGCTCAAGAGACGATTTAACATTTATCAGCAAGTGTCAAGCTAACCTGTGCAATTCAGAGTGCAAAGACCTGCACAAAATGGCAGCCGCGGCATCCATGGTGTCACCAGCTTTATACAAGAAAGTACATGAAAATTGCTATGTGCTTTTCTGCTCTTCAGGCTGAAGGGCTCCTTAACACAGGCCATCGCCTGGTATCAGAGTGAATGATTTCTTTCATTATTCCTGGTTATGAAGCCTATTTTCATGTTATTTGTCATTTGTGAAGCAATTTAGTTTCAAGATGGCTCGAAGCTTTTGTACAGCGCAATCAAAGAAAATGTAGGGCAGGGTGCTACGGGGAAGATTGGGATTCTCTATCTGCTCTGACATAACTAAATGCAGACAAGCTGCCCCACCGCTTCCCAGGGATCCATTCGCTAACAACCGGATTACGTGAGCACACAGAGGCTGGAATGATTTACGGGCGTGCGTGCATGCGCGTGAGCAGAGGGGGGCAGGTCATATGAATTTGAACTCGATGAGGCGCCTGAGAACCCCACTGGGACATGCAGGAGGGATTAAAGCAACTTTGGGCCAACAACTTTCTGCTGCACGCACATTTGGATTTAAGAGCCGATCAATTGTGTGTGTGTTTTCTCACCCCAAGAAATGGAGTATGGATCCAGGGGAGAAATTTTAGTGGGACTTTTTATCCTTCTATCTATTGCAGAGTTGCTGTTTCTCACAATGAAAAGCCAGTCATAACAGCATCTCTAAGAACCAAACCTTGCGCTGCCGCTGTGCTGATATATTGCTCACTCAGGAGTCGTACCACGGCACCAGCTAGCAAGAAAACAAGGGTGTAGAATCAATTCTTCAGCAAGTGTTGTTTGATTTTGTCATAAAAAACTTAATATTCTATATTTAAAACCATAGCTGCAGCATTTTCAAATGAAAATATTAAAATATGATCGAGGAGCTAGTGAGCAGCGAACACTAGTCAATCCCGGTCTAAGGTCTGGAGCAGGAGTAGGTAGCGGACGGGCCACACTTTCATGGTTACCCCGACTGCTGTGAGTTCGGGTGCTGGGTCGGCCCCAGCTCTGTTTGTATGAAGTCAGACCCATCGCATTATTTTGATACAGTTTTTGGCAGTCAGATTTCCTTGCTTTTAACTGTAGCAAATAAAATAGCAAACACATTTAAATACATGTAAAAAACCTACCTAGCAGCGACCCTCCCCCCCGTCTGACACCGACTATGGGTAAAGTTGGGGACTTGGTGTAAAAAAGTCCACGTTTGATCTAATTTAATGCCTGGTGCCTCCCCCTAGAAATCTCCAGGAAATAAATGTAATGCGGGGTAGCTGCAGAACAAGTAAATCCCCACAGGCGACGGGGTCGGATTCCAGCAATGATCAGATGGCCTCCCGCAGGTTGGCACATTCACTGGAGAAGGGTGGGGAGACTGAAGAACTTTTGGCTGAGAAATGAAACAGCACGGGGAGCAGACGACGATACCTTAGCACAAACAGCAGCCAATTCTGTGCGTTTACCGCGGCTGCGATCTGTCCTGCACACCTGGGGCTCTGCTCCGAGCTCCCTGTTGGGCTAGTAAAACTCACCCAGGAGAGCTCAGCGTCCTCCCAGCCACGCAGTGAGCGCTGGGGGTTCCCCCGGGGGCCACGGGAGCCACGGGAGTTTCTGACGCAGAGGCAGCACATTCACACTGCTGTTCTGGGGCAGTCGAGATGGCGCAGTTGCAGTGTGGCAGCATCGATGGGTGATCAGGGCTGAGCCAGGCCGGATAATGCCAGAGCCAGCACCATGCACTGGTATTGCTCGTCCCCCGACTCCAAACACACGTTGGGGATTTTCAGACTCGTCCCAGGAAATGTGTGTGTGTTTCTTCAGGCTGAACTTCCACCCCCATGGGCAAGGCCTCAGTCCGCACAGGGATGGGGAGGGGCATTGCCAGGACCCGGCTGTTGGGAGTGAGGGGGGTCAAGAGTGCAGAGGTGGGTGAGCAATAGGCACATCTCAGGTCACTCGCTCGCTTCTCGAAGCATCTGAACCCCTGGGTACCTGAGAGGCCTTAGTGGTGGAAACTGAAATATGGGAATGAAAAACACTTTCAAAGAAGGAGTAACGCCTGTGGAGGGCAGCCGGGTCGAACTGAAGTAAACTTTGCTGGAAATGGCCCCCGAAGTTCTGGGAATGATGAAACCAGATGCAAAAAGGAGAAGAAGGGAGAAGTGGTGGTGGAATCCTCAAGTTAAAGAATCTGCTGAAGGGAATAAAAAGTCACCTTCAGAAAATGGCAGACCAGGGGTCTGAGCAGCGATGGCCTGGCATGCATGGAAGTAACAAGGAGGCCAAAACAAGTGTTGTGACTGCTAAAATATGGCCTGTGGTGAGCAGCACAACTGCTTAGAAGGATATGAAAGAGAAAAGACCATTATAGACTCAGAGAGGCAAGAGAGAAAATGAGGGGTGTGAATGGGTTTCCTTACATTAGAAACGATTAGGCCATATTGAAAATGAATGGTGAATCCATCAACAAAGTTTGGAGGGATTCTTTGGAAAGAGTGATGACTGAGGAGAACCCAAGGGAGGAATTAAGCCAAACCAAGGCATAGAGGAGGAAGAGGTTGCAGAGGCACTTAGGAAAATGAAAAAGGGAAAGCACCTGGGCCAGGTGAAATACCAGTGGATGCAGTGAAGTCACTGGGAAAGGAGGCATCAAGCATCTTACAAGTTTGTTCAATTATAGTCTTAAGAAAGGGGGAAATGCTGGATGAATGGCATGAAAGCTGGCGTCCGAGCCGGAGGTTTGGAAGAAGGCTATAAAAGTCACCAACTACGAATAGGGAAGTGGCACGAAAGAAGACAAAGAGGTGAGTTAGCATCATAAACAACAGAATTTAATACGAGCTGAGATCAATGGCTCACACTCATACAGCTGCACCCACCCTGCCATCCTGCAAAATGTCACTTGACAACCACATGGCCAATGAAACCTCAAGTTAGAAATGTTACATCATCAGAGCAGACTCTCATTGGCTCTCCACACCTGGAGGACAGGTCACTGTTCCCAGAAGTTTGTGAAAGCTGCTGATATTTCCATATGACCCACCCTATCATGGGTGCCACATGCGCCACCGACACCATGAGCTTTGCGTGCAACCCTAGCAGATCCACCTGCCCTTGAAAGCTGACAGCAGATGCACGTCCTCTGAGCACAAGCCAGCTTGGCCTAAAAACAGAGGCTAAGAACCGCACCGTTTGCAGAAAGGACTTTACTGGCCGTTCTCTGAGAAATGGAAGGCAACTGCCATAAAAGCAAATACGAGCAACGTTCCTTCAGAAGCGGCCTCCCAATGGAAGCTCAGATTTCCACATCTCAAATGGCTTTTTGTGCAAACCCAAGGAGTTTTTCTGTCTCTTTGTACTTTAAAAATGGAGCAAGAAAATGGAGTTTGACCAGGCAATGTGTCGGGCACACAGCAAGGCTTCCTCCTGTGAGCAGGACTTGAACGTACCACCACAGGAAAGCTTAGAAATACAGATGTTCTTTCCCAGGATGCAGCCGTGTCCGATATCTGCGGCTGAGCCCCGTGCCCCCTCTGTAAGTGAGAGCACACTCAGGGTCTTCCTTCACCTGCTTGATAAACCTGATGACATTAGTCAGGAAGACTCTGCTGGAAAATAACAGGTGTGGACATGAGACAAGGCCTTTTCCTTCCGCCGTAGGGAAAGAAGGCTCCTATTGACAGCCTGTTGCACATCTGCTGAAATCTCTTGGACCCCTCTGCGGTGCCCAAAGAACCAGCCCAGAGCAAGCACCAGCTCTTCGGGGCCTGACGTGACACAGATGGAAAGTAGTGAGGACGTGCCACTGTTCCCCTTGTCCCAGGATTCCTGCAGTTCCTATATGGCAGTGGAAAGGCCATGGAGTGTCACCGTGGATTTAACCTGGGAGCTCCAGTGCTACAAACCTGAGCCCCACATACCTGAAATACAGAATAACTCCTCTAGCTCCTACACACATGTATGCGCATGGGGCACATCTCCTCCAACGCACTCATATAACTCTCAATGAACCGGCCACTAGCTGGGGACACGTCACCGACACTGAGCAGTGGGTTGCAGAAGTTGAGCCCTAAGTTTTCAGAAGTGGCTAGAAGACAAAACTGGTAAAATCTCTTCTTAGCCGCTGTCTTTGCTGTGATGTTCTGGGGAACAGAGTCTTTCTGGCTTTGTCCCGCATACATGACTCTTAGCTGAGCTTGGACACTGGTCCGCGAGGATCTTGCTGTTGCTATCGAGCCCATGTGCAAAGCGTTCGGATAGTGCAGTGATGGGCAGCAGCAGAAACCCAGGGTAGGTAAATGGCTTCCCTTGTGTGCCCAACTTGAGACACAGTCAAAGAGAGAAGTGGGTGCTCAGCACATCCTGGCCATCCAGCCGCCTTCCGGTGTTTCAGGTGGAGAACCCAGAAATGAGACACCCGACATGCCCAGTCCCTTTTGAAAACTGAGGCCTGATCCTTTGCTAAGTGCGTTGGAGATGAAAAGCTTCCAGGTGCCAAGTGTTTATTGGCGATTGTCTCTGGGAATTGTTTGTGGGGTAGCTGCACATGAGCAATAACGTGCCCAGTTGTCCTGGGGCCGTGTGGGCGTTCCAGCCTGGCCACTGCTCTCCCAGGCTGTGCCCCCCTCACGGCTTGGGGCAGAATACTGGGACTGCGACAGCTGAAGGCCCTTCCATGCTGAGGATTACGTGTCAGCAAGATCCAAGACTTTTCAAAAACGGACTCCGTTTTTAGCTACTGGGTGAGAGAAATGGGAGCTTTGGGGCTTTTTCTGGTTCTGAAAGGGAAAAGTCCCGACTTATAATGGAAAAAAGCCTGCTAGCCGAACAAATGCACCCCAGATATTTATTCCTGGCATTTGCAAAGGGCTGGAAATACAGACTAGACAGGGAACTCTCACCTGCCTGACCCAGCTCAGGAGATGTGTGTGTGTGTGTGTGTGTACATTGTGTGTGTACATTGTGTGTGTGTGTGTACATTGTGTGTGTGTGTACATTTTATTCCTAGGGAGAAGTAACCGGCTCAGCATTAGCCAGAAGAACGGGGTGGGCCCCACTGTGCTGCCGATTCATTGTAATACTCCTGCACTCTACGGAACGGGAGATGTTCGTGTTTAAATAATTCTGTACGATTTTATCAGCTTTGCAGGTTCCTTTCCACCAAATGGAATTTGTGCCAGATCATCATATCTGTGCTGTCCGGTCATTATTCACCGAGAAAAGGTAACAGATAATAAGTTAGCCAGTCAGGAACCCGCTCATTCATAAATGGACAAAGAGCAGGTAACATTTAATTTATATTTTCTCTCAAGGTCAGTAATTCCCCCTAGCTGGCATTTGTTCATCTCATGGGGCCAAATTCTGCACCCCTCCTCTGTCCTCACTCAGGCAAAATGCCCACTAGAGACAATGGGATCCTTGTTCTTACTGTATTATTGTTCTGGGTAGGCTTAGCACCCACAACGCACTCAGCTGTACAGACCTAGAAATAGAGAGTCCCTGCTCTGGAGATCTGACAGCCCAAGGGAGAGGAGATGGTCTGCTCTGGGTGAGGGCTTCGGGAGGATCTGGGTTGGGTGCTTGTTAGCCGTGAGCAGATGAAAAGGGGTTTGTATGTTTTTGTTTTTTGTCAAAAAAAGGTTTCGTCAAAAAATATTTTTGCAAAAATAGATTGTTTTAGAAAATATGAGCACTTTTCTTGAAAAATTGAAAACCAACATTTCTGATTTTGGTTTTTGGGTTTTTTGAGGACAATCTGAAATTTTTCAAGGGTGGGGGGAGTTGTACATTCACTTCTCGGGGCCACAGGGAAAGGGCTTTTTAAGAGGCAGTGGGCTGACGAGTGAGCTGGGCTGGAGCAGATGTGTCTCGCGTAGGGGCCAGCATGGACAATGCCCAGAGATGGGCCGATTGGGGAGACAAATGGGACAACCAGCTGCATGATGGGTGGAGCCGAGGGACAGATGCGGGGACCCAGGCGTTCCTGTTGCTGTGCAAGCAACACAGGGCATGGTACGCAGTCTGCCGGAGACCCCCCTCTCTGCCTGGTCTGGGGTGGTGACCCATGTGGCTGACAGAAAATCCCTGGGAAAGGCTCTGGCCTGTGGGAATTCTTCACGCCGGTTCCTTTGCTTCCCTTGTTATGCCGGCAAGTTCCAGGGTTTCACAGAGACATGAGGTAAGAGATGTCATTGTAGCCGACGGCCGCACGGGAGCGAGCAGGACCAAGAGAGCCTGAAATACAGCACTGGAGGAGACGCTGTTCCACTAAGTGCCTGGAAGGACCCGCTTCTCGCCCTGCACAGTGGACGGGTAAATACCCATTTACCTGGATATTTTAAATGAGTTTGCAAAACACATTTGCTCGGTGCTATTTGCATTCTTGGTCTTGGTCTTTGTCTTTCTTCTTTGTGTCTTGTTCTCCCTTTGCTGCCTGTCCTGGATCCCGCAGCACTGCGAGCGACACTGCCCCTTTGGAAACGTACTTGTCAGACTCGTCTCTCTCCCAACATGCCTGCGATTCGCTCTGGTTAGAAGTTGCCAGCTGAGGAAGGGATCCAGTGGAGCTGGGCTTGGGCAGTGCAGGGAATCACGCGCTGAATGCGCCAGAGTTCGTTGTACGAGCAGCAGCAGAAAGATACAGACCGGCAGGCTCAGAGTGTGTCAGTAAAGCACAGAGCAAACTAGCTCAGGCTTCATGTTCCCCTTCTGGCGTCGCAGCACCAGCCTCCTGCGTGTCGTTAGCAAATGGGCTGGGATGCACCAGGCTGTCCAGCTTCGCTCCAGCGAGCGGCTCAGCCAGTAGGTCCGAGGGGTGCAGCAGACTCACCGTCACAGCACAGGCTGTCGCCCCTCCCCGTGGGGCTCCTGCTCCTTCCCAGCCTCCCTTGGCAGATGGCCCCAACTCTCTCCGTGCAGAGTCCTGTGCAGACCTCTGATCGGTCCGCCGGCGACGGGACCACGCCTGGGCAGATGCGCTGGGGAGGGGCTCGTGGGCATTCCCTGGTTGAAGCTGCACCCCCACGCCACAGGGACAGCCGGGCTGACACCGCTGCCCTTGGGGGGCTTTTCCCCTGCTGGGGCAGGGCTGAGCCAGCTCCGCTGCTGGGCTGATTTGGTGACTTTGGAGTTGACCAGTTGCACCACTTGGCGGGTGTAATTTCCAAGACAAGGAACCCCTTCCCCTCTCCGTTCCTGCCAATGACACCAACGAAGAGCGGCTGCTCCCTGCAAGCACATGCTGCCTGGGGCATGGCGGGGCAGTAGGGTTTTGGGGTAGCCCTGTTGAAGGGTTGGCTTGGCAGCACATTGCTGCTGTGTAGACTCCCTGGTCCCGGTCGTACGGATGCCCACGCCAGAGACATGCCCCTAAAAGCAAAGGGCTGACTCTGCCTCCTGTCCCCTTGCAGACAGGGCAATGGAGCCCTATGAGAAGGGACATTAAAAAAACCAAAATCAGAGACGATTTTTACAAGGAGAAACCTGTAAATTGTGTCCCTGATCTCTGCTCCTCTGAAAAACGGGAACTTTCTGTCCAAGGCAAACGCTGGTTTTATCAGGCGCCGGGAGCACCTGGAAGTGTTACTGTCCAACGTTCGCTCTGTCAGACTCCTGGCGTCTCTCACCATGAAAGCTGGATGCTGGTTCCTGCTCGGGCCGGATCCTCGGAGGTGGGACTGCTCTCTGCCGGTTCTGGGAGGGGCCAGGTTCCCAGAGAGCAGGAGGGAAAACCGGTTCATGTTTTGAGAAAGGGCGAGCCATGACATAGTCTCTATCCAGTTTGCGATTTGCTCCCACCACTCCACGGCAGATTCACTCCTGGTTCACACCGAACGCGCTCCAGGTGGCAGGAGCACGTGCTCCCCAACTGACCCAACACAGCCTCTCCCAGAAGTGACACATTATTGAGCGCTGCCACTTGCAGGCTGAGTGGGACGGACAAGGGCCCTTGCTGCAGATTACCTGGGCTGAGACGGACCAGGCGGAGTGTGTGTGTGATGGTGACCATATCTGCTCCACTCTAGGGAAAACCCAGCTAGTTCAGCGGTAGGTGTCGTCCTGAGTTCACAGGGCAAAGGATCTGGACTTTAAACTGTGCCGACCCCCCGTGCCCCCAGCCCCACGATGTGCATTTACTCCCTGCACCCACAAGGGCCGTGAAAGAGAGTGCCAGAGCAACAGCACAACGCCAGTCGACACTTATATCCCACCGTGGCCCTGTCTTGAGAGCTTATGCGCTGCACAGGCTCTGGGCTGGCCCCTCTGCTCAGGGTCTCCTCCCAGGTAGCCTTTTGCCACAAGGGAAGGTGGTAACGGTGCAATCCATGTCCCTCGCGCTAAGTATAGGGAATGCTGATTGTTTACTTCCTGCAAGAAGGGAACAGAACCTTTCTAGGGGCTTCCAGTGTCATTGTGAGCAGGCGCGCAGCGAGAATGATTCACTGGAGCATCTGTGGCTCAGTTTGAGTTACGAGAATTTCCCAGTGTCTTCGCAGGCAATTCACAAACAGGAAGAAAGAGACAAAATTCAACAGATATGTTCTTCCCTGTGACTCATTCACGTAAGGCTGGTCTTCGCCCAGCCCAAAGCACAAACCTGGCAGCACAGGGCTGGGGGGTGGGGGCTGGGAAACTCTTCCTTTGCAGAGCTGACCCGAGGGCTGAGAAGGGCAGATACAGTCTGCAGAGACGAGCCGCTTCCCTACGCTAGGGTGTAATAGGGCACTAAAGAGTCCAGTAAAACACACATGCTTTTGTGACTGTTTCAAAGCATCCTTAAATCTGCAATGGGCTGGAGATAAACAAAAAAAAAAGCCCCTTCTATCTTTGTAAATTAAAGATGCTGCTTCCTGATCACTATGATCCTCCTCAAATTGACTTCTAAAAATAAGATACTTAATTAAATGTATCTGTTCTTGTGATGCTCCTCAAAAGAGTTAAGTATAGGAATGATAACGGGACACTTTGTGCTAATGTATTCGGGGAGACTGTTATCTTCCTCATGAAGGAATTCTGAAAGAACCAAGAACGTAATTGCATTATATTTATGTCAATTCTCTTATTTAACTCGGCTGCAAATGAAGTATTCTGTATTGAACTGCAACCCATTTTAATTTACAAAACCAGCTCTGCTTTCCTCAGTAGTATTGCAACTAATGAAAAATGACTCAAAGGAACAGATTTTTCCATATGAACGCTCACATAGACCCCAAACAGACAGACACGATGAATGAAGCAGCTTCCAGTGGCTGAGGTGGTTTCTAGGCTAAGAAAAGAGACCTAATTTTAGCTTGTTTTGAAAGTTATAGGAAAGTGCCACTGCAGCCGGGTGACGAGAGCCGATCAGTTCGCCTGCGTCTCCATTCACGCAATGTCGGGAATGTGGATTCATTCAGCCTCTGCTGTGGCTTATGGCCCGCCAGCGAATTGTAGGGATAGACCTCGGGGGCTGGGCCTGCCAGGAGCACCCGGGATGAGAGCTGCTCTGCTGTTTCCCACTTCACACTCTTACAAGGCAGGTTGGCAGCAGGCACCGAATGTCTGGCTAAGAATAGCCCCCGTAGGAGGAGAAGAAAAAACAGGAGGGGAAAGACTGCAAGGACTCACCCTCCACTACTGTGAATACACTGATCACCACAGCCACCTCCTCTCTCTTTTGTCCGGCTCTCCTGAGTCCCATTCAGAGCCTCCCGTCCTTCCTCCCCTCTGCCCCATGAGCTCTGTGATTCCTGGCAGGAGGTGCTGCATGTCCCACTCTGTTAGCACGTGCCTATCCTCTGCCTACTGCTTCCGACCCTGCAGTCAGAGGCTTTCCCTTCTAACCAGAGGCAGTGGCAAAGCACTGCTGGGTGACGCATAGGGAGCAGCCCCTGGCCTCTTCCACTTTGTAGGGAGAGAGGGCCAGCGACTTGGGGTCTGTCCGCACTGTGGTTAGACACCCGTGGCTGGCCCGGGCCAGCGGACTCGGGGTCGTGGGGCTCGGGTGAAGGGGCTCTTTCACTGTGGTGTAGATGTTTGGGCTTGGCTAGAATCCTGCGAGGGGGGAGGAGGTCCCAGCGCTGGGCTGCAGCCCAAACCAGAACGTGTACACCACAGTTAATCAGCCCCTTAGCCCGAGCCCACGACCCCGACTCAGCCAGCCTGGGCCAGCCATGGGCCTCTAACCACAGTGCGGACAGACCCATGGCATCCAGGCTCGTCTCTTGGCCGAGCAGGGTGAGCGTCCCACGGAGTTGTTCCACACAGCCGGACAGGGCCTGAGCTCGGCGGCGGGGAGACAGAGGGCTAAGTGGACCTGGCCATGTCAGCTGCCAGGGCTCCCGGGTCTCGCTGAGGAAGGGACACTAACCCTGCCCCAGCCCCGGGCTCCATGCAGGCTGCACTGGGTAAATTGCTGGGTCTGTTTCTTCCCTGTGGCAAAACTGGTGACTGAGGGGCTCAGAGAGCTGGTCTGAGCTTCCCAGCTAACTCCCTCCAGCAGCCTCTGCCAGGTGCAGTCCTGACCTGGCCCCACCGACCCATCTGGGCCCCTCCGGAGGTGACACAGCAGCATACGTGTGTGGGACGGAGTGGGGACATCAGACATTTGAGAGCTGGGGCCTCCTGCAAAGGTGAGCTGTCCAGTGCAGGGACGGACGGGGCAAGTGGCAGGCCCAGCCCATGGCCCCGTTCTCTCTTGCCGCAGAGGGCAGGCCGAGAGGTGATGGGTCTCGGCCCGATTGACAGGGATGCTGAGCGGGTGCAACAGCAGGGCACCGGGCCTGTGTCCAGCCTGGCAGCACGGCGCACTGCAGCTCCCCCGCATTGCAGCGGTGTCAAAGGAACGGTAGATCCCAGTGCAAGCTGCTTTCGGCGCTATCACCTGGGGGCTAGGAGAGGCAGTGAGGCACACAACACAGGGCTTGGGACCCCTGGTCTCCCTGATCAGACAGGCCTTGCCCGGTGTCTCAGAGTCATGGGGCTGTGACTGCCCACACGCTGCAGATCTCTGACTGCTCAGAGGCACCCCGGCCATTACCCACAGAGAGCGGCTCGCTACGGGCCGCTCCCCTGAAGGTCACCTGGGACCGCAGCCAGTCAAGGCCTGGCCTGAGTCTCACACACAAGGACTGGGGAGCTCCACTGACTGTACTGGGGAGGTCCTGCTGGTGTCTGGCCAGTAGCTGGCAGCCACCAAGGCGCATTCCAAAAGGGGAAAGCCAGCTCCTTGCTCGGAAGATCTCATAGTCCAATCGGCTGCCATGGGCAGGACTTCTGCCCTCAGCCCCCCTCTGGGCTGTACAGAAAATCCATCCCGCGCCCCGAGGCACAGCCAGGTGCCATGCCGAAGCTCTGCGCTAATCCACCTTGATGTTCCCAGCCACAGAGGCACTCCGGAGTATAGCCAGACCCGGCCATTTATTATCGTTTATTTACAAGAGACAGATTGTCTTTTGACCTTTATATCCCTGCTGGAGCAGTTCTCGAGCTGTTGTTCTAATAGCTTCCAGCACGCCCAAGGAATGCAAACAGCTCTGGCTTTCCCGCTGGGAGTCTCCGGGCTGAATCCTGATGGAGGGAGGGAAGTAAATGAGCCACGGGGGGCGTGAAACACAGACTTTCCCAGGAAAGGTGAATGCTCAGGGTGCACGTTGCTGCGGGGCTCGGAACGCCCACCTCGTCCCCTCCCTGCAGAAAGGAGGATGGTTCCCCTGGGCTTGTGGAGAGATCCTGCCCTGGTAGCCTCCGTTCTGCCCTTTATTGCACACGCTGCAGTTTGTCGCTGTCTCCAAGGAGCCCCGCGCTGAATGCTGCATAGGCAGGAGAGGTCACCTCCCTTGCACGATATCACAGCCCCCCTTGCACTGGGGGTGCAGATCACAGATCAGGTACCAGCGGTGAGCTTTGTTGGGGCTGGCTCAGTGCGCTTCTTTCAGTGTTACTATGAAACAACAATATGGCAAATACCCAGAGCGGCCTGTGTTCAGATAACTACATGGGTCTCAGTCCAGCACCAAGTGCCAGGCAATCCTGGGTTAACATGAACGTGCCCTGGGTGATCCTCACCCTTGTACTGAGGCCAGCCCCTCTCAAGTCCCAGTAAACCCTGTTTTGAGGATGTAAAGGGCACATAGACCTTGTGCTGGGCGTCTACTTGGGGTAAATTTCATCCCCTATCAGCAGGGATCTAATCTTGTTATCTGTCTACTTGCATACCGCCCAAAACGCCCGGCTTCAGAGTGTGCTGGGGCCGTGTGAGTCAATACCTAGACACCACAGGGTATGGCGAACGGGCTGAGTTCCCTTGCAATGGAAGGAGCATGCTGATGTTATTTCCACATTGTTTATACGGTTACAGTTCTTTTACCCTGAATGGAACATGTGTATAATATCAATTGATCAGCTGACCTTTAAATAGAATAGGCTGGAATGCACAAGACACAACCAGTCTTGTGAAACACACTGCAGCCCCAGCCTGCTTTGTTACCCAATCTCCACTGTAGAAATAGGGGGTTGAATGCTTATTAAGAACAATGTGAAGGCCACCAATCATAGACAGATAGATATAGAAAGACACAGACTTCCATTGTCAGTGACAATATTAATGTTGCATGATTTACAATCTCCTGAGCGCTTTCTATGCTGGCAGCAAAGCATCTGTTTCAGACCGGCTTTGAGCTTGGGTGTTTTAGATCTGTCCTTGAGGATTTAATAGAGTTATCGAGGGGGCACAAACATTGATTGATTCATATTGACTTGTTTGGCAGACAGAGTCTCGCATGATTATACAAAAGTGGAATGTTTATTATAGAGAATTTGATGATTCACCTGTACCCACACGGCGCTGAATGCTTGAAGTATACAGAGCTCATTGTTAATGGCAAAATGTAACAGCAAGCAACAAAGCTGGCCTTCCAACGCTCACAGAACCCTGCTTTTGAAAAGCATCACTGGCGTTACATATGGAGATAAGTGATCAACAGACTGTATCTTATAGCAGTAAGACTTGCAAAGCATTCCCATTTCACCTGTTAGGGACAAGCTGCCTTTGCAAGCTCTGTTTGTACTGTTCACACCCAAGGCTCCTGCCAGTGAAGTGCTCCCAGGCACCAGTTGGGGATTTCTCACTGGAGGGCAGGTTTGTAATTTCACTAACTGAAGTAGGTTTTCATGTCTCCTAGCTGCCCTTCCATCATGTTTATGGACCATTTCCTACAACAACGCCAAGGAAATGTTGCTTCGTTCCTTCCTGGAGATGTTATTAATCCTCCGTGACAAGTCAGTGAACCCAGTGTCAGAACTGCCCACATCCCAGCGTCGAAGGCGTGAGTTTTAAGCTG
Source organism: Trachemys scripta elegans (assembly GCF_013100865.1). Lineage (NCBI taxonomy): Eukaryota > Metazoa > Chordata > Testudines > Emydidae > Trachemys > Trachemys scripta. The sequence continues at coordinate 1,206,763 of NC_048307.1, read as the reverse complement.
TGCAAACGCACAGTGACCGGCTTCCTGCTGCAAAGGTTGGGTCATTGCTGCACTTGTTGATCTGAGAGGGAAAAGAGTATTTGAACACCCAAGGTTGTCTTTGCTCACTCTGGGCTCTCCCCCCAGAAGCTGGGGGGCCGCTGTTTGTCTCGAAGCATCCGCTGACTTGTTGCAGTGGCTAATCCAGGCACAGGTCAGACTCATGGCTGAACTGACCTAAATGTAAACCAAATTTTGCCCCAAAATTCCATGTTTCCAAGTGGTTTCCATTTCGTGGCGCTCAGCTTGGCTTTTTGGAAATGTTCATGAAATATTGCTGTGGCGAGCATTATTTAAATGGTTATCCTGGGCAGTTTTCAGTCCCCAAACCCCAAGTTTTGAGAAAATTATTGATTTAAACTGTCACAAAATGGCAGCAATTTTTTGTGAAATTCCTTGTTTTGGAGCAAAAGGCCATTTTTTTAATGAACAACCCTTTTCATTTGAAAAGCTTTGCCCCGTTGACATTGGGAGCACGTGTGAGCGAGGAGCAGGTGGGGTCTCTCTCTGCCGCAGGGCCCCGATAGTGGGACTCTCCCCTGAAACACACGAGTGTGACTGCCAATTCCCTGCTCCCAAAGGCCAGCTCCCCCCTGGACTCAGCGTGCCCAGACGGCACAGGGTTTGTTACCTATATTGGAAAAGTTCCTGTCTGAGGGGAGGGGGAGAAACAGCTGTTTTTCTTTTGACAGCTCTCCAGCGAATGCTAACTGCGCAGCAAGCGTGAGGTGTGCAGGAGTTTCGCTGCCCCCACCGGCAGCCCGCTGGGGTCCAAACGTCCAGCTAGAGCAGGGATGGCACTGCAGACAGGAAGTCGTCTGCGGTTCTGAAGCCTGCAGCTCCCTGCCTGCCCCTCCCAGCACCGGGCTCCCCTTTGCTCCTCGTGGCAGAGCTGGAGGTTGGAGGCATAGATGGGAAGCGTTCGGACATTGGGCTCTGGCACGCCGGGCCCAGATCCCCAGGCTGGCTGCAGCCCCTGGTTCACGAGCAGGACGGAGCACAAGCAGCAGGCGAGCCCTGCACCATAGGGGAGAGTTTGGACTGGCTCATTGCACGAGGTGCCCACAGGGTCTGCTTTCGGCAGAACCTCTCCAAGCCCCCTTCTGCTCGGCCTACCTGACCCCCCCGAGCCCCAACCCCACTGCTCTGCTCCTCCAAACCCCCCATTGCTCTGCTTACCCCACGCCACCAGCGTGCTTCTTCACATCAACTATTCCCTGAGTAACAGATGTCTGAGCCAAGGCTTCTGCTGTCCTACAGGGTGGATCCAGCCGTGGATTCTTAGGGAGATTAATGGCTGAGCTCCCGTCATTAGGTGTCCCTCCTGTGAACCCTGACAGACAATCCATCCATGGTTTAATGGCACACTTTCCATGGTACCAGCTGACATCCTCGGCAATTATGGGCAAGCCTTGGGCACGCTGGCTGGCAGGAGCAGGGCTGGAGCAGAGGCAAAGTTGCAAACATTTCTTTCTTCCCGAAGGCCTGACGGAATGGCCGATGCCCGGCACATCCTCCTCTCTCAACAGCTTCCAAGCACCCAGCCTGAGGCAAAATTCCAGCCCCTACAGGCAATGGGTAGAAAATGTAATCGAGTCCCAGAGGGGCATGAGCTGGGAGAGCCGCCAGGAACAGCAGCATCTGTCACAGCATCCCATGGCAAACAAGAGTTATCAACCACCTGGGACATTGCTCCAGCTGCTGACCGCGCTCGCTCTCAGGGCCCTGGCCACCTGTCCTGGAGGAGCAGGCTGCACACCTCCAAAGCCAACCCCCCTGCCCCAAAGGTGCTCTGTTTGGAGAGAGAACGTCCCAGACCCGCCCTCCCATGCCAGTCACTTTAATTCCTTTCCCCGCAGCTCCGCCAAAGTCTGTTACCCGCTGAACGCTCTGCAGGCAGCTTGGCAGCTTTGCCGAGTCCTACGTGGAAGTGAGCCAGCAGGACGCCCGGGGCCTGACCAAACGGCTCCACTTCAGTCTGCGGCTTGTTTCTCAGGGCGGATCTGCTCCTGTTCCTCGTTTCACCAAGATTCACACCAAGGGGCTGAATCTTCTCTCTGTGCCTGGGCAGGGAGATGCTGTAAGAATGTGACACAGATGCTGCCTTTGGTCGCTGGCCCTGAGGAGACAGACTGGCTAATGAGCTCCCTGCCAACACTGGAGGCTGGCGCAAGAAGAGGGACTTCTGCAGAGCTCCCTCTGACAAACCCTCCCTGCCTCGGCCTGGGGGCAGCCCCCTGGCCAGAACGCTCCTGCATGGACAGCGAGGACAGGGGCTGCCCAGGACATGGGCCCTGTGTCAGGCAGGAGCCCTGCCCCCCACCCCCCACGTGTCTGTGCCTAACTGTGCAAAAGCCCCAGGCTGTGCTGAGGTGTATGCATTGTGTGGAACCCTCTAGGTTTCAGGGAGGCCAGTTGGAGGTTGAGCCAAAGGCCACCAAAGGCAATGGAAAGATTCCCAAATGCAGTGCAGGGGTAGGGGACAAAGCTCATCTCATTCCCCTCTCCCCTCCCAGCACATCCGCGCACACAGGGCTGGTCACTGCAGGGGGAGACCCCTGCCCCAGGGCGTGATGCTCCACACAGGCGCCTCTCTGCCCGCTCCAAAAATGTGTGTCCTCCTTGGTGGAGTTGGGAACTTGTCTCGTGGGGCGAGGCTCTGCGCGGGGGATGGAACTCCCCTTGGGCTGGTGAGCATCAACCTCGCCCGAGACGGGGACCTGCAGGGGCAGCACTGAGCATGTGGCCTGGCTGGTGGCTGAGCAGTGGCAGGTCATGTGGCAGCAGGTCTAGGCCAGGGGAAGCAGGAAGAACTGCCCAGACGGGAGCACCCACAGCACACTGCAGCCTGCTCCTGCCCCAGCCCTGGGAGAGACCCTCCACTTGTGCGGCCCGGAAAAGCCCTTTCCTGCCAGGCCAAGGCAAGTGCTCACTGACCGAAGACAAGGGCACCATGGCAAGGGAAGTACAGGGGCAAATGGAGGGTCCCGGAGGAGCCCCCTCCCCCAGAGCACAGTCCTGTGGATTGCAGATGCTGGACCACACAGGAGCTGCCGGCTCTAGGGCATCCCTTTGGCTCCTGGGAGTCACTGCACTTATCCTTCTGGGCTAGCCATTGTCACCTCTTTGAGGGCTGCAATGGGCCGCCGGCATGAAGAGGAGACGCTTGGCAGCCCCCAGGCCTCAGCCCCCTGCAGGATCTGCCCCAGGAAACTGCTCTCCACAGAGGGGCTGGGCAAGAAGTCTTGCAGGAAAATGCATTTCCCCCAGAGCATATTGCGCTGCTGCCTGGAGCCGAGTGACACACAGATATGTCATTGAATTCCCAGGCTCTGATTTCACTCGTACCCTGGCAAGGTTCTGGCATTTCAAATGATGTGCGATTGCTTCATTTATAAGAGTGGGGGTGTTTAGACAATTCCACCTCTTCTGCTTTCTGCCCTGTCCCCAGGTGGAGCTTCTCCGGGTGGCAGATGTGCAATTCATTCCCATTTCAGACCTTTGTTAAACCCAGGCTTTCCCTCGAGATGGCTGAGCTAAACCGACGGCCGAGAGGCCCTTGTCTCAGCACCTCCAGCACGGCTCTCGGTGGATTTGAGGGCGATGAGGCTCTTGCCGGGTGCAATGCATTGTGCTTTCTGCCCTGAAATGGGTAAACGTTAGTTACAGCAGCATCCATCCACCAGCCCCCTGCGGACTTGCAGGGAAATGAATAGCTGCGTTTCCCACTTCGGTGGTGCAGCATTGTAATTCTTCACTCACGGTGCCAGAAAGAGCCGCTCAGAAAGCTGTGGGGAGGGCTAGACGGGAGTAATGGGTTGGCATGGTGCAAAGGGAAATTTAGACCTGACCTCAGGAAAACATTTGTTTCTCGCACACCGAGATGGGTTGGACTATGGAAGAGCCTTCCCAGGGCAGGTGCAGAGGCTCTGTCACTGGAGAAATACAGAGACAAGCTGCAGAAAGCAGCCGGGCCAGAGCGGCGTGCTGCCGGGGGTGGGCTGCATGACCTGCCGGGTCACTTCCGTCTCAAAGCTGCTACGATTGCATCTCTCTGCATGAAAGGAAATGCGACAGGCTCTCCTGGCGATGGGCGGCGGGGTGTCACGGCACTGAGCACTGAGGTGGAACAGATGTTAGCACCAAAGTGGCAGAAGCTGTGTTCTTGCCGAGGGCCACATGGACAATAGGCTGCACTGCCCAGGGAGAGTCTGGATTGAGCTGGCAGGGTGCAGGGTTCGTTCTGTCTCTGTTCATGGGGCAGGTCCCTCAGACAGCCTGGCTTGCTAGATCAGCTGCGGGTGTGGAGAGCCACGTTCAGTGCATTAAATTATTCATCTCTAGCTGTTATTTGATCTATAGGAATGTCATTCCACAAACTTCAGGCAAGGTGCCTTCCTGCTGCCCAGTGCCCGCAGAGCTGTGTTTGGATCAGTGTGTCTAGCTCAAGTCCAGCCTGGGGCAGGGTCCTGAGGAGAAGTGCATTTCCGTGCCTCTCCCCGCCCCCCCAGCACTGCAGCCCCTGGGCAGTAAGTTCTGTTTCATGAGGTTGCAGAGCTGATGGGGGTTTGGGATGAGCAGATCACCCCATTCTTTACTGCATCTTGCATCCTGCCTCTGCCAATAGCAAATACCTGAATAACTCGCCTCAGAGGACAGCGCCAGAAAACACGCAAACAACGTCATGCACTTGCCCAGGTGTGCAGCACATTGCGTGTGGCTGGCATATTTCCTCCTGTCCTCTGGAGCAATCAATCATCTGAGGCCTGGGATGGATTAACTTTGCATTATCTGTTAGTCTTAAAGCTGCCGCAGGACTCTCTGTTGCTTATCTTTGCATGGACAGCTCCAATGATCTGACCCTTTTCCTAGTGGCACTGCACTGCACAATGAAGGCCGTTCCCTGGTAGGCATGCCCCTAGGGACAGAGGCTAACGGATCTCTCACTGGCCCACAGCAGCCATAAACCAACAGGACCTGTTTGCAGAGCCTTTGGGCTGTGTTCAGCAAGAGCCAGACCTGGACACAGGCTGAGCTCTCCAGCAGAGATGTGTAGCCTTCTGGATGATTGGTCCTGCTTTGAGCAGGGGGTTGGACTAGATACCTCCTGAGGTCCCTTCCAGCCCTGAGATTCTATGATTCTATGATAAGTGATAGGTCAAGAGTCACCAAAGAAAACAAAATAAGCGCACAATCTAAATCTTACACCCGTAGGACACTAGACAGTATTTAGATCAAGCAGTTTTCTCACCCCACTGGATGTTGCAGTTTATAACACACAGGTTTCACCCTTGAACCCTGGGCCAGTCTCCTCTGTTGGAGTCTTCAGTCCTCTGAGTGTCTTTGTTGCTTGCAGCGTAGGCGGGAGAGGGAGAAAAGGGCCAGCATGTGTGCCCTGTGTCTGTTTTATACCCTTCGTCCATGTGCTTGGAGAACACACATCCAGGCGTGTCTGGGGGGTGTTGCTGAGTCCCCAGGCCAGGCTGAGCAATTCCCCTGATGTGGCCTTGTGCAAGTGAGTCGTTGCGTTGTAGCTCCCTGGCTGGACAATGGCTGTTGATGGTTGTTCGACACTGGCCCGGACGTTGGTTATCCCCCTGGTGATTGTCTTTGGGGAGGTAGTAGCTGGGCGCGTCCCAAACCCCAGGGCCAGCTCCGGGCACCAGCTTAACAAGCAGGTGCTTGGGGCGGCCAAGGGAGAGGGGCGGCACCTGCGGCAGTTCGGGGGTGGCAGGTCCCTCACTCCCTCTAGGAGCGAAGGACCTGCCACTGAACTGCTGCCGCCGATGATCGCTGCTTTTTTTTTTCCAATTGCCGCCGCCGATCGCGGCTTTTTTTTTTTTTTTTGCTTGGGGCGGCAGAAATGCTGGAGCCGGCCCTGCCAAACCCACAGCATATTTGAATGACAATCATACAACACAATTCTCATAACCGCACATGCATTAATGATGTACACGTTTGTGGGTTTCAGCAGATCATAACCTTTCCCACGATACTTCACTTTATCTGAACTATCACAATTAGATGCAAATGATGAATATGGGGGTTACAGGGCGCTTCCCCGAGTATAGAGTGTCACAGAAACTTTCTGAGAGTCCAAGACTGTCCCTGGGCCATTGGTACGAGTGCAGTGGAAGGAAAACAGAGCAGGGCTTTACTACGGGGCTTTACAATGGCAATGAAGGCAGAGCCCTTCACTTCCCGCCCTGCAATCCCAGTAAGTGACAGCGAAGGGCAGAAGCATCAACCACAGAGGTGTGTCGCTGCCTCTCTGGGGGCTCATCAGTGACAGGCGGCTGCTGCCTCAGCCGGAGGGGCTGTCAGCAGGGCAGGGCTGCGGAGAGCCCGAGGTGGAAGGCAGAATGGGAGCAGAACCTCCGTGGGAGAGGCCTCTGCAAAGAGATACCACCCTCTTCCTCCCTGTCTGGCTGGGCTCCTGTCTCTCCCAACCTGCCCTGGGTTGTGTGCTCCTTCCTGTCACAGCTCTCTCTGGGCAGGACCAGGCTGCCCAGCCCTGGGGTGCTCCTTGGTGCTGCTGTCTCCAGGCTGCACACAGCCTGCAGGGAAGGGCCAGTCCCTGCAAGGTCCTGGGATCCTGGGGTTGGGGGAGGTGTCTTTGCTTCCCCTACCGTTAGGGTGCCCGGATGTCCCGATTTTATAGGGACAGTCCCGATATTCAGGGCTTTTTCTTATATAGACGCCTATTACCCCCCACCCCCATTCCCAATGTTTCACACTGTCTATCTAGGCACTCTACCTACCGTTCTCTGGCTAGTTACACAGATGGCTCCCATCCCCCGTAGCTGAGCACCTGGGTGAATTCACCCCTCCCCTTGCCCGCTGGGAGTGGGGAGCTCCCCAGTGCGGCCCGAAGGCCCAGAGTTTTAAAGCTGTTTCGACGCTGCTGTACTCAGTGCGATTGTCTGTGGAAGTTAGACTCCTAAGTGCCTAAATCCATTCTGAGAATGAGTGCTAGGCTCCTAAATCTACTGGGCACTGCGACACTGAGCGCTGTGACACCTGCATTCCTTTAAACCTCTGGGCTAAGAGACTTTCCCACGGTCACCGAGGCGCCAGTGGGAAAACCAGGAACTCAGCCCAGACCTCCTGAGTGCCAACCCAGTGCCTCACCCACGGTGCGCACCCCGCTGGGCCTGAGCAGCCGCTGCTCTTCTGCACAGTGGGGTGGGGGGAGGAGATGGCTGGTGTGGTAACTGGAGACACAAGGCTCATGAGATAAACCCCTGTCTTGCGGCTCAGGCATCTCTATCGCATGCAGCTGCGTTGTAACGCCTCAATGCAAGGCTCTAGGGGGTGCCCCACTGAGCTGTCCGAACGTCCGGTCAGTTTGTTGCATCAATGCACTCTCTCTGCAGACCTCGGTGCATCCCGTCTCTGGGGGCACTGAGTGCTGACACAGCAGGAGGCCACTAACAATCTGCTTCCTATGGTAAAGACTGATGCTATGACCTGAGATTCCCAAATGCACATGGAGGCACTTGCATTGGGGTTAAATGAATGCCCAGGAATGTTGTGGGAAAGCCGTCCGAATGCAGCCCTGTCCAGTCTGCAGTCACAGTCCTGTCAGGCACCCAGTCACAGTGTGGGTGTGCTGCTGTGGGACATGGGTTTGCCCCCATAGACAAGGCCAAGCCATGTTAGATTTATATGAAGGGAAACACACAGTGCCACAATGTAAACACACCAATAACACAAGAACATACAAATCCCCAGACTAGATCAGACCCAAGGCCTGTCTAGCCCAGTGTCCTGGCCAGACACAATGCTTCAGAGGAAGGAGCAAGAACCCTGCAATAGGCAGATATTGGATAATCTGCCCCCTCTTGGGCCTCCTCCTGGTCTCTAACAGCTAGAGATTGGCTTAAGCCCTGAAGCAGAAATTTTATTATCCCTTCCAAACGTTGTTAGCATGAATCATGACACTTGTGCACACTTTTGCTATCCATATAAATGTCCAAACCATTTTTGAATCTTGCTGCGTTCTGTCCTCGATGACTCTGTGGCAATGAATTCCATAGTCTAATCCCATATAGTGGGGGAAAGTATTTCCTTTTATTGGTTTGAATGTCCCTTGTTCTTGGGTTATGAGACAGGGAGAACAGACACTCCCAATCTAGCTGCTCGAGACCAGTCATTATTTTATAGACTTTTATCATGTTCCTTCTTATTTGTCTCCTCTCTGAGGTAACAGTCCCTGTACATAGGAGAGGTTTTCCAGGCCCTTGATCATTCTCATCGCTTTTCATAGAATCATAGAATATCAGAGTTGGAAGGGACCTCAGGAGGTCATCTAGTCCAACCCCCTGCTCAAAGCAGGACCTAATCCCAACTAAATCATCCCAGCCAGGGCTCTGTCAAGCCGGGCCTTAAAAACCTCCAAGGAAGGAGATTCCACCACCTCCCTAGGTAACCCATTCCAGTGCTTCACCACCCTCCTAGTGAAAAAGTTTTTCCTAATATCGAACCTAGACCTCCCTCACTGCAACTTGAGACCATTGCTCCTTGTTCTGTCATCTGCCACCACTGAGAACAGCCGAGCTCCAACCTCTTTGGAACCCCCTTCAGGTAGTTGAAGGCTGCTATCAAATCCCCCCTCACTCTTCTCTTCTGGAGACTAAACAATCCCAGTTCCCTCAGCCTCTCCTCATAAGTCATGTGCTCCAGACCCCTAATCATTTTTGTTGCCCTCTGTTGGACTCTCTCCAATTTGTCCACATCCTTTCTGTAGTGGGGGGGCCAAAACTAGATGCAATACTCCAGATGTGGCCTCATCAGTGCCGAATAGAGGGGAATAATCACTTCCCTCGATCTGCTGGCAATACTCCTACTAATACAGCCCAATATGCCATTAGCCTTCTTGGCAACGAGGGCACAGTGCTGACTCATATCCAGCTTCTCGTCCACTGTAATCCCCAGGCCCTTTTCTGCAGTACTGCCGCTTAGCCAGCAACTGCTTTTCTCCTCTAGTTCTGCACTATCCAGTTGGAAATGAGGTGCCTAGTCCTGCACGCATGAGCCAGATGAAGGCGCACTATTGATTAATACAGAGAATATTCTAATGCCTTTATATAATTCTCCATCTCACTCTATCTGCTGCCCAATATCTGGTTGGCTTCTTTGGCCGCAGCTGCACATTGAGCAGAGGTCTCCATTGAGCTGTCCATGACACACCCCGGTTCCTTTCCTGAGGTGAGGCAGTTAACATACAGCCTTGTAAGATGTGAGAGTCATTTTAAGTTTCCCCTCTGACGTGCATTACTTTGCATTTATCGACACTGAATTTCCTTTGCTATCCTGGTGCCTGTTCACCCGGCTTGTTTAAGTCTCGCTGAAGTTCCTCACCATCCTCCCTGGTTCTGACTAAGTTAAATAACTTTGTGTCTTCCACAAATGTTGCCCCTCACTGCTCACCAGTAAGTATATTAACCCACGAAAGCTTATGCCCAAATAAATCTGTTAGTCTTTAAGGTGCCACCGGACTCCTTGTTGTTTTTGTGGATACAGACTAACACGGCTACCCCCTGATATATTAACCCAGGCTCTGGGTGTCCCCGATTCTCTAGCTGCCAGAAGTTGGGACTGGACAACAAGGGATGGATCACTTGCAATTGCCCTGTTCTGTTCATTCCCTTTGAAGCACCTGGCATTGGCCACGGTCAGCAGACAGGACACTGGCCTGGATGGACCTGACCCAGTCTGGCCGTTCTGATGTTCTTATGGAACCTAGGGCAGAACCTTGCAGCCCCCACTGCTAATCTTTGCCATGAGGTAAACTGGCCACTCTGCTTTCTGTCTCCTAACCAGTTTCTGATCCATGACAACACTTGGTCTTTCACCCCATTGACTCCTTAGCTTCTTTAATAGCCTCTTGGGTGAGATCCTGTCAGAGACCTGTTGGAATCTAAATAACTTATGTCAGCTGGTTCTCTTTTATCCACTAATTTACTGACGCATTCAAATAATTCTAAGAGATTAGCAAGACACGATTTCCTGTTGCAGAAATGGTGCTGGTTAGACCCTGTCATGCCATGATCGTTCAGGTGTTTTGCTATTCTGTTTTTAATGATCATTTTAGCCAGTTCACCAGGTAAGACTCATTGCTCTACAGTACTCCAGATCACCCCTAGAGCCTTTTAAAGATATACATACAATATTAGCTGCCCTCCAGTCTCTGGAACAGTGGATGTTTTCATTGAGAAACTGCAGATTTTTGTTAGCCCCTCAGCTCCTTCAGCCCTATGCTCCTTCAGACCTCTTGGCTGGACCAGCTGGCTTGGTAGCTAATTGCTTTTTAAATGGTCCGTTTGCTCTCGATCTCTCCTTCTGACAGCTCAGCCTCGGAGGGCACCTCAGCTTTGTTACCAGGAAGGAGCAGGGGCGATGTAGGACTCTCCCCAACATTCTCTGCAGTGAAGACTGGTCCAAAGAAATCATCTAGCTTCTCAGCCCTGCCTCGTCTTCCTGGACTGCTCCCTGGTAACCCCGGGTGAGCCAGCAGGTTCGCCGATTCTTTTCAGTGTTGCCAACCACCCAAATTTGAAGTAAACAAACTTGTGCCAGGATAGGAAATCTCCCTCCCCCTTGAGATGCTAGGGCCACTGCAATGCTAAAGGAATTAAGTTATTTCTTTTAATTTCCTCCCCCTTTTTATGCTTTAAAAAAATCAAGGAAATTAAATGCAAAAACCTAAAATAATGCAATAACGAGATTACACGCTAAACATCATAGTCAGAAAATGCAAAGGTCAAGTTTCCCACAGCAACATTAATGTGATCAGTGTTGTACCTATGTAGTATTTACCTCGTTTTCCTGATGGACGTGTGCCCTACTATATTATGCTAAATGGGTACCTTAAAGCATACAGAATGAGCATCATGCCTGAGTTAGCATCACCACTGGAAATTTAACTTTTCTGACTTTGTGATTTTTACTATTGAATTTACTGCTGCATGAAGGTTTTGGGGTTGTATTTAATATACTTTAACTTCCCAGGTTTCATGCGGTACTTTGCATACTTTTAATAAAATAGATAGAAATCTTTACATCACTGTCCAGTGTCCCAAAATATCTTATTAAAAACAACTGGTATCTAATATAAAGCATATGCATTAAATATCTTAGGAAACAATGTCAGATATAAAGTACCAGGACTCTGTAGTGAACACAAAGTGATTAATATAAATGATGTTATTAGCGTACACAAGAAATCTAAATTAAAGGCAAAATTCTGCTCTGAGGTCTGTTGGCAGATCTTGGCATGGCGCACTTAGCTGGGCAAGCGTGACAGCAGATAGAATTTCTTTGGTACAGGCTCTGGGAGGAGAAGCTTACGCTAAATCCAGGAACCTTAAGATGAAGGATCACTTCTTTCTTTCCCTCTAACTTTTTTCATTCAACAAATAAACTCCCCCATCGCCTGGTGATGTACTTCTGATGAATCAAACACCCCTCCTCCATAGGTATTTTTAGTGCTATTAATGCTTATGGACTACCCAAGTGTGGGGCAGAGCATTATTCCCCGCGTTCTTTGGGAGTTTATAATCCTAGCTGTCACCCTTTCGGACTGGAGGGTTATTACGCATTCCCTGCAGAAAGCATTCTTCTTACAATGGTTCTGATGCAGCACTGACACAGCAAAGGCGTTTGTCTGGCGCTCCACTCCTGCCTTCTTGCATGATTAACTTGCCTAAGGGTGGGTTGTGGAGGCGCTAGGGACTGCACAGAGAAGAATGTATCGTTCTCCTGTTCCTGCCTCGGTTAGAATGAGATAACTTCAGAAAGTATTTGAACTTAAATTTCTTCTGGACCCCTGAAGAAAGAGCTCTGCTGCGAACACCAAGGACAAATATGTATCATACAAAGGCAGCGTGTGGAGTTTCATTCTAGCGGAATCATGCATTAACTATTAGGTGTATACACACTTTCTCTTCATAGTTCACTTCAAAGAGTCACGCTCAAGAGATTTGCTCCGTGGCTGTGTGGCCTGTTGATTTGTGTCTAATATAAGAATCTCTTATATCCTTATAAATATTTTAGCTGCTCCTTCACTCACAGCCCCTGTTTCCAAAGCAAAATAGTGTTAAACTTGTTTGTAGTATTCTTCCTTCCTTCCCACCCATGCTGCTGGCCTCTCCTCCTGGGGTCAATGTGTTTCCTTAGCCCGTTGGGATATCGTTTTGTGCATATCTCTGCCCTGGTAGGCCTGATTCACCACACCTGGCTGACGCCACCTTTCCTGCTGCACTGGTGAACGTGGCCCATCATTTACGCCCGCTCTAATCCTGACCCGTCAGCCGCCAGCTAGCACCCAGGGCCTTGCTAGAGCATCTCATGCTCACACCTGGGCGATACTGATTATGTTCCTTTCTGGTCAACAAACCCTGGCTACTAGTTTCCCACCCGAACGACCCAATGTGACCCTCACTTGTCTACTTCCCCCTTGCCATTCTGGGCTCAGGGGTGTTGTCCTTTGGGCCCTGGAACCCAGGGTTGTTTGCTGCTGGCAGTTCCATCCGCTGGCTCGTCAGCACGACCCTCCACAAGGAGAGTTGTGAGGAGTGGCGACTGGGGCTTGTTCAACAACATTGGATTTCAGGGCTCAGGAGGTCGTTTCCCATCTGACGGCAGTCGCCCGACAGTATTTCACATCCTGGGCTGCTGCCAGATGGGGCTGCCTTCGCATGCAAATGATGAGAATTAATTCCCTGTGCCCAGAGCAGGAAACACTGGAATAAAGTGAAGATTTTTTTTAAAAAAGGAAGGGGAAAAGCTGAAAACAACGTGATGTTTTCTTGTTGTAACTGCGCCTCTGCCCCGTTCCTCAGTGGTCAGTATTATTGATTAGTGCCTGAAAGCCAGGCTGGGTTTCAAGAAGTGCTCCCTTCCCCAGAGAGCTGAACAGAGTTTAGTATCCTCAACCTGCAAAAAGACACAAAGGAAAGAGAGAGAAATCGTGAGAGAGAGAGAGAGAGAGAGAGAGAGAGAGTGTGTGTGTGTGTATAAAACAAATGCTTCAGATACTCCATGAACCATTGCAGAGCATATGCCTAGTTTGAAATGCTGTTTGTAGTCAGGATGGTGAGGTTTGGAAAAGCTCCTTATCTTTCCCCTTATGTTTGATTTATGTATGATGGGTTTGGCAGGAAGGCAGAAGGTTAGCGCAGTAAGGCCAGCAAGCTTATCAAATTACATATGGATAATTTATTTTGGGGGTATCCAGCTTTCTAACCCCGGCTCATATCCAGCAGGAGCAAACCATTACGCTCCGTTCTTGTACCCAATGCAAAATGATACAGCACTCCACAAACTGCTGTTAACCCACAGATTTCCCAAATACCAGCCCAGCCAGTGCTTGGGAGGATGATATACATGCGCGTCTGCTACACCTGATCATTAATATTCTCCAGACTTACAGAAGTGTAATTGTAGATGTGCTTTAGGAACTGCTGTAAAAATACTTCGCTCCAGTTCCATCCGGGAATATGCTACCTGCAATATGCATGATGCAGAAGCACTTAATTCTACAGCCTGTCATTTAGAGAGAGAGAGAGATTTCAAACCAGTATTCCTCATAATTCCCACTACCAGCACCAGGGCAGAGGAGGGCAGCCGGGGGGAAAACAGGGCAAGCATCTCTTTGGTAAGTTGAACCCGAGCAGATGGAATTCATTCTGTGTGATCCATCTTGCCTGGGGCTTTAGTCTGTACACTGCAGCTGTATCTCTCTATTAACCTGAAATACTGGATGCAGTTTGTAGTTCATCTCTGGGATTTGTCTGTGGCAGCAGCTTTATTAATCAGAAATCTCACTGTAATTTTTACTACATGCTGCAAGTGTTTCCCAGGAGGAATGCTCTGTTGCAACACAGAGGCAGGACTGCATGTGTCAATCCGTCTTCGCACCCGCCTGCACACATGCCCGGGGAGCACGTACATGCACACGCACTCAGCGCATGCCCTGGCAGAGTGGGTTGCAGTTTTGCTTTTCACCGCTCCCGTCAGGGGCAGTTGCTGATTCCTTAGAGTGGGAGACGGGCATTGGTGCTGTTCAGCCCTTCGCCCTTCCCCGGCTACTTGAATCACCGACATCCTCAGCATCCGCACCAAGACTCTGGGGCTCATGGAAGCGCAGGAATGGGAACTCTCTGTTTTGAGAGCCGTGGCTGGAATCTGTGACCAGACATTTGGCTCCGATTAAAACGAGCCCATGGAGGGAGGGGAGGTATGGCAGGTGCAAGGAAAAGGCCCAGCCCCTCCTCACTAGGATGTAAGTTGTTGCATTATCAGGGAGAACACGAAAGACCAGGGTAAGACAATGACAAGGATAAACACCCTGGAAATGCAGGGGAGTTCATGTAAGGCTCTTAACTATATGGCTGGGACCAATCTCTAGAGCTGATCGGGCCGTTGGCTGTCTGGTTGGCAGTGCTGCGCTCTGCGCGGCTTCCGGGAAGCAGCCGGCATGTCCCCCCGCTCCGGCTCCTATGTGTAGGGCAGGGGTGGGGAGCCTAGGGCCCATGGGCCGGATCTGGCCCTGTGGTTAATTTCATCTGGCCTGCGGTGCCCCCCGCAGCTTGTCCCACTGCAGGGGGAAGCCCTGAGCCTCCGCGCCCCTGGGCTGGTGACTGAGTGGCCTGCGATTGGCTTTTTTCTGTGGGTCAATAGCCAGTGAAAGAAAACAGGTGTCCCCCCCCCCGGAGCCCTTACTCCCCCACCGCGTCCCAACCCCCTGCCCCAGCCCAGATCACCCTCCTGCACCCCAAATCCCTCATTCCCAGCCCCGCCCCAGAACCTGCATCCCCAGCCTAGAGCCCGTACCTCCTCTGACACCCCAACCCCGTGCCCCATCCTGGAGCCCCCTCCCACACTCCAAACCCCTTGGTCCCAGCCCAGATCACCCTCCTGCACCCCAAATCCCTCATTCCTGGCCCCACATTAGAGCCCGCACCCACAGCTGGAGCCCTCATCCTCCCCACACCCTAACCCTCTGCCCCAGCCCAGAGCCCCCTCCTGCACCCTGAACCCCTCATTTCTGGCCCCACCCTGGAACCCGCATCCCCAGCCCAGAGCCCGTACCTCCTCCGACACCCCAACCCCCTGCCTCAACCCAGAGCCCCCTCCCATACTCTGAACCCCTCAGCTCCACCCCCCAGTCTGCAGCCGCCTCCTGTACCCCCAACTCCTCATCCCTGGCTCCACCCTAGAGCCCGCTCCCCCAGCCGGAGCCCTCACCCCCTCCCATACCCCAACCCCCTGAGCCAGCCTGGTGAAAATGAGCGAGTGAGTGAGGGTGGGGTGAGCGAGCGACGGACGGGGGAGAATGGAGTAAGAGGGGGCGGGGCATGGGCGGGGCCTCAGGGAGGGGTGGGGCAAAGGTGTTCGGTCTTGTGTGAGTAGAAAGTTGGCAACCCTAGTGAGTCTCCAGAGAAAATAAAGGCCCCCAGCAGCCTCTACCAGCTCTCCTCTTTCAGCAGAAGTGTTTCCTTTTGAATACTTTTTCTTAGATGTGCAGTGAGTGTCCGTGCCCCCACCCCCCCACAGCCCTTGGCAGCAACCCACACTGCAGGGCCAGACAACGCCCATGTCTTCGCTGACGAACCAGGTGTGTTTTTACTGCAGGATAATGAACACGTTTATCCCAGTGGAGACAAGGTTTTACCACCATGCAAACTAGACAAGGCCAGCCCTGGGTAGGGGCTAGGGCTGACCTCACCTTGGATGCTGCAAGTGCCCTGCCTCCATGGGCCGTGTCCAGTGAGGTCTCTGTCCCACTGGGGTCATCTCCCAGTTCAGAATGAACCAAGATGACACCTCAGTCCCTGCTTTTCTAGAGCAATTCCTACCGGCTTGGCCGGCTTTGCCCCCAGGTCATGAGCAGCGTCGGAAGTGCTGCCTGGTTCCAAGCGAGAGCAGGAGAAGCCCCGGTAGATGTGGCAATCCCCCTTCCCCCTGCAGTATGTTCTCTAGTGCTTTATCCAGGCCAGCTTAGTTCTCCTGCTAATGATCTCAGCCATGAGCTCACCTGCTAAGAGCTGTCTCTGATGCAGCCAAGAAACGTGCCAAGGTCTCTGTCTGCTTTTTTCCAAAGGTCGCCTGTTCTGATGGAGGCATTTCCCATCACTCTCAGCACATTGCACTGTCACATTGGACAAAGCGTGGCAAGGAAGAGACCCGAGAGCAGAGGGTGGGACACCAAGAGGTCTCACTGACCACGCTGAACAAGTGCTGACCCCCTCCCCTGGATGTGTGATGGCCCCTCCCAGGCGTGCCCAGGTAACCCTTCCCCCGAAGGGTGCTCATGCCACATGAAGCTAGGGAGGGTCCTGCGAGGCAAGCCAGGGAGAGAGCCAGAGCTCTGGGGTTCAGCTTGGTTCCCTCTGAACTCCCAGAGTTTGGGTTTCCAATTCAGCCCCTGGCCTTGGGGCAGAGGCAGCTGGATGCCCCCACTGCTGTCCTACTGGTTCAGGAGAGACGACACAATCCCCTCTGTGGTTAGCAGAGCCCCAGCAGGCGGGATGCACTCTAACCTCGTGCTAATAGCAGAGCTGAGCTTAATACAATAGCTTCAGCTTCACTAAGGAATAACAGCAGTTCAGAACCTGATCTCTCCAATCACAAAGACAAGCCTTCACCCAGAGAATATTAGCTCAGACCCCCTAATGCAACAGCAGTCACTGAAATCCATCTCCAGCTCTTTAATCGAAAAGGTAGAAATTCCAGCGCTATTCATCTCTGATATTTATATAACTAACGGCAGTGCTGTGAGCCGCAATCGGAGCGCTGATCTCAAACAAATACTTAGTCAAGGCTAGAGACTTAGTCATTCCTCTTAAACACAGAGATGCTATTTGCCCTTCCAAAGAGAGGCTTTAGTGCTGCTTTCTCAGAGCAGACTGGCTTCTGCTGCCACTGTAACTAGCTAATACAGCTCGGAGGCGCCTCGGCCTCTAACTGTGGTCACATTTCACCTGGCCGCCACACACAGCCCGGAGGAGTGGAGGGAGAAGTGTGGCGTGGCAGCTGCCCCTCCCCAGTGTCTGAGACCTCTCCCAGTCAGCAGCCCGTGGCAGAGCAGAAGTCAGAGAGCCGGGGCTGCAGCTCCCATGGAGGGGTGCCATAGAATCACGTTCTAAACCTCGCTGAGCCTGGGGTTTCCCACATGCCATGGGAGTGCTGGGATCTGACGGCGTCCCATCATTCTGCAGCTGTGGGACAACGTGTTCAAACGCTGTTGTGGGTGCAGCTGCACTTACCGGTGGGGTCCAGGGAGGTCACTTGAATGTCAAAGTGCCCAGGAGAAGTCCCGAGGCACCCCAGCAACTGCCATGGCTCCCACCAGTAGCCACAGGTACAGTCTGACAACCCCAATGTGCAGGCACAAAGCAGGAAGGCTGCTGGGTACTGGGCTCATGGCCTGTCTGCTCGGGAATAGCCTACGTGCTGCTGGGCTCTGGGGTCCAAGCCTTCGTGGAACATTTCCCGCTGCCAGGAGACCCTTCACGCTGCTGGGGAGTGAGGGACTCGGGTCCGCTGAACGGGTAAGCTACCTGGCAGGCTGTGGATGAGCTGAGCTGAACAATGAGGAGTTTCTCTCAGCTCCCCAGTGTGCACCGCCCCCGCTCTGTGTGTATTTGCTGTTTCTAGAGCCTGGAAGCAGCTCCAAGGGCAAACTTCCCTCTGTAAGAAGTTATATTTCCTGTGCTGAGGCCAGGAAGGGCAGTTCATCTCCGCAGAACAGGGGACGTGGCATTCATTTGGGGTTTGGGCCCAACTGGAAAGGTCTCAATGCAGAGGAGGTTCATAAATCAATTTGGGAGAAAGGAGATTTTGGGAAGAAAGTTCTGAAGTGGTGTTCCTGGCGGACTCCGAGGGGACCTGGCTGCGAATAAGTCCCCTCCTGCAGAAGTTCCAGGTTTGCACTTGGGCTCCTAAGGAGTGTTGAACAGTAAATATTTTAAGAGGTATTTTTAGAGACCCCCCAGGGATAAGTGCTCAGTGCAGCTCACCAGGAACTCAGAACTTCCCTTATTGCTAATGGGGCAGCCACCTGATTCCTCATGCACAGCACTGCAAGATCGCCCCGGGTAACTTGCAGTGCTACTGACTATCTTATAATTGTGCTTCCGGAGTTGGCACTGCTGTGACCAGTGGGGTCTCTGGCTGTTTCTCGCTGTGAGACAGACAGACACCAGGGCAGTTCACCAGCATATATTTATAGATACAGCAATGGAACAGATGCCTAGGGAGGTCATGGAAGCTCCTTCACTGGTGGGTTTTGAGAGGAGGCTGGATAGCATCTGTCTTGGATGGTTTAGACACAACAAATCCTGCATCTTGGCAGGGGGTGAGACTAGGTGACCCTTGCGGTCCCTTCTAACCTTGGGATTCTATGATTTATTAGGCTCTAAATTATAGCAGGGTGCGAGCAGGAGTGCCGTTTGTTTGTTTGTTTTTAAACTGAGCACCCGTCACAGTAAATGCCAGCAGCCCCAGTGCTTGGAATAATAAATGTGCAAATAGCAATTAACAGTCGCTTCTTCTGCTCTCCTGCAAAGGGCATAATTAGCCAGTTCCATCTGTTAATTATACCTGCCATGGTTCAGATATTCACACCCTAGCCAGATCTAGGCGGGAAGGTGAGCTGATTAAAGACGCAGTCAATGTCTAGATCCAGGTAGCTTCTCTCTCTTTACCAGGGGTTTGCCATATGGGAGCTTCCCCTGTAAGCAGGACATACACCCTTTGATCCATCCTCACTGTGTCTATCATCTGTCTAATCCTTTCCCAATGGCATTGTGCCAGGCCGCGGGAATCTCCAATGGCAGGTGCTCCTCAGAAACAATTTGGACTACAAATCTTATGGCAGCCTTTTTCTTCCAAAGAAACCTTCCAGTGCCTGCTGGTTCCGGCTAGGACAGACGGTCCAAGAACAGACTCTCTGTGCTAGTTCCAGTGCCAGCGCCGAGAGGCTGACTCAGACTTTGGGTGAACATAGGACCTGATATTTCTTTAGCTCTGTAGCAGGAAGCCAGGCAGAGGTGGGGCAGGGGGCGGGCAGGGAGCTGAGGAAGGTTCTTAGCAGAAGCACGGAGGTGCAGAGGGGCTGTAGAGACAAGCTGGTTCATTACTCTGAGTCCCTTGTTCAGTGTTAGAGGAAAGCAGCTCTTTTTCAGTCGTTCTTTACCACATGACAACGTGATCTCCTTGCTCTAAAGGCCCCGATCTCCTGTGTTTTCTCCTGCGAGCTCTGTCTACATTAGGGGTTCACCATGCACACCTGAAACGTGCCATCTGGGCTGTGGCAGCTCAGACATCAAGCACAGAAGCAAAGGGTCAGTGGGGCGCTTGCCCAAAGAGGAGAGCACGGTCACAAGGAATAGCAGCCATCGCTGGGTGTGGGTGCGGAGTGCAGCCATCCCACTGCCTGGTCTAGCTGTCCGGGGAGAGCTGCGCCCTGGGGGCAGCAGGCAAAGAGCCCACTGACAGCGAATGACAGGGGGAGCCTTCCCTCTTGTCACCCCTGCAGTGATAAGAGACTAACAGGTATTCCCAGGAGGCACAAAGTAATTTTCTGCTGGAAATGGGGCAAAACCACAGGCTCCTTAGGGTGGGGCAGGAACCCAAGGGGGCCAACCAGTATCTTCCCCTGCACAGTAGATGGGCTTTTGTCATTAGACCTACCCCAACCTGAGAGACGAGTACTGAGCCTTAGAGAGACAGATCCCCATGCAGCCAGGCATTGCTCACAGACTCTCCCCAGGCTGGCTCTCATCTCACTTTGTCTATAAACATGCACCCTCCTCAGATCTCCGGGAGCATGTACAACAACGGCAGCGTTTAGCGGGACACAGTCAGTCCCAGGGGCACCCCACTGGGAAACACAAATCCACCCCACTGCCTGCCTGTCTGAGCAGCTGGGGCACACACCACACATGCAGGGCCAAATTCACCCTGCTCAGCGGGCCAGAACAAGGCCAAGCCCCCGGCCATCCCCAGAGCAGAGGGACGGTCTGTGGCTGGGGCCTCAGGAGCTCTGGGTTTAGTTCCCAGGGACTCCTGCGTGACCTTGGGCTGAATCTCTCTGTGTCTCGGGTCCTGTCTGTGCAGTGAGGATTGTACTTCCCATCTCCAATCTGTCGGCTTGTCTACTCGGATTATCAGTCTTCAGGCCGGGGGCTGTTTCTTACAATGGACACCTGGCAGCCGGGGCTGGTGCTCTTGCCTCTATGGTGATGCTAATAACAATAATTAACAACAACGTCACCATCCGGGAAAATTCAGGGTCAGTAGGCATTTGAAAGAAGTGTGCAATTGCATGGGTATACAATGGAACCAGACCCGTCGTGGGTGATATTCAATCCCGCTGAGACGCTGTGTGCTCTGGATACGGTGTGCTAGACACGGCTTCTGTCAGGTCACCAGGAGAAGGCAATGCCAGAGTCAACCCCCAGGAGATACCCTCAGAAATGTCAGCCCAGGGAACAGCTGCCAAGACAACTGGGGACGAGAGGCAGTTTCTGTACGTAGCCCTCCCAACATCTGGAACGGCAGCTGAGCCTGCATGAGCCCGCGCATGCTGTGCAGGAACGATGCAATGTGCCCCTTGCAGCTGGCTGCATGGCTGAGCAAGCAGGCGGCTGCATCACAACAGCAGGGTCGGCAAAGTCAAGGGACCTTGTGGGAAAACTCTTCACGTGGCTGTTTAGAAGCTCACAGGCAGGCAAAGCAATTGCTCACCTGCTCTTCATGTCTTGCCAACTGCTTGGTTCCAATTGCTGCACAAAACACCAGCCACTCCCAGGGAGAGCTGGACTTCGGGAGGGGAGCCTGTCTGCTTGTGAAGCCCTCTCCCGCTCTCTCTACTGCTCGGGGACACCTGGGGTGCCCTCTCTAGTCACCGGAGGGCAGGAGTGTGGCCTGGATGGTGCTCCCCTGCCTGCAGTGTGCTCGAAAAGGTAGTAACTTTCCATTGCTGGGCTTCAGCATTGGCGTGAAAACAACAGAGATGCCGGCTCAGATTGATGTCGTCTTTTGAGTATTCCTTAGGAGATTTTGGTTCATCTTAATCTTCACTGCAAAGGCAGAACATGTCATTTAAGCCTTTTAGTATTCTAGCAGGATAGTAACAAATATCACTTAGAGGCCGATTTTATAATAGTTTTAAATGTTTTGCTTTCCGTGTATTTACATAATTCCGTGAAAAGCCTGTAAAGAGAGTTTGCATGTTGTGGTCATGGAGCAAAATGAATGTGAGGAATCACGTAAAGACAATCAGCACCGGTGGTCTCTCCTTCAGGAGGAGCAGGTGGAGTAGCAGAGACACAAACTTAAGTGGGCTGTGTTCATGGCTGGTGGGAGGTAAGGAGTCGGGCTGGGACACTGCCCCAAATCCCGCAGGTTTAACATGGACCCCATGTGGCAGCCGTTTGGTGCCCTTGGTGGGACAGACGGGGGGTCTGAGCCAGGTTCCCCACGGGCAGGTGCTCACATCAGGGCTGGTGCTGAATGAGGCTCTCAGCAGAGAGGTGAAGGGGCCCTGGATTCTCAAGTGCTCCATCCCGCATGGGCTGCCCCACCCCCACCCCGTTAACACACCAAGGCCTGACTGGAGCTGGGTCAGGGATGGTCCAAGCGGGCTTTGACCGGGGACACAGGACAATGCATCCAGGGGCTGGACACACAAGGATCACTGTATTCTCTCTGTGTCGCCTTGTTTGTTTGCCTGCGTTAGTCAGAATGAGCCAGAAATCACGTTGTGAAGCTGGCGCCGAGCTGAGGAAGAGGGCGGTCTGCACTCTGCCCAGCAGGCCTCTAGACTGGCCAGTTCCAGCCACTCAGTATAACCCTCAGCAGAGACTATTCCACAGGCCCCCTCACGCCGAGCTGGGAACCAGCAGGCCTAGGTCTGTTCCAGGTTCTGCCACTGGACTTGCTGCATCGCCTTGGGCAAGTCACGTATCAGCCTCAGTACATCCAAGAAATGGGGCCAGCAGATACTCACTGCCCCACCCTGGGGTGCGCTGTCAGAGGGGCGCAGTGCTGTGGTTATCATCCGAGAAATGGGGCCAGCAGATACTCACTGCCCCGCCCTGGGGTGCGCTGTCAGAGGGGCGCAGTGCTGTGGTTATCCCTCATTATCGTCCTGTGGGAAGCTTTGGGACTCACTCCTTCAGCAACACTTCTGGTTCTGTCTCCCACACTTCCTGTGTCCCACTGGCCTTGTAGGAAGGTTCAAAATGCTTTGTAAAGACAGAAGGTGCAGAGACCGACTGATTTGATATCATTGCTGGAGTGCAACAGAGATTCATCGCACCTCTCCTCTTCTGCGTTGGGATAGATTATGAGATGCGAAAAGCAACATCAAAGGAAGATACAAGAATTATATGGAGTAGAGGAAGGCTTCAAGAGCTCAACTTTGCAGATGATATTGGTCTGATGGATAATTTTTAAGAAAGGCAAACGGGATGATCTGGGTAATTGTAGGCCTGTCAGTCTGATACCAGTCCCAGGTACGATAATGGGGGTGCTGATAAAGGACTCTATTAATACCTAACTAAAGCAGGGTAATGTTAGCGCAAAAAACTTGGGTTTATTAAAGACAGCTCCTGTCAAACTAACTTGGCATCTTTTTTGGATGAAATTACAAGTTTGGTTGATAAAAGTAATAGTGTTGATGTAATAAACTTAGATTTCTGTAAGGCATTTGACTTGATACCGCATGACTTTTTGATTAAAAAACTAGACTAATATGAAATTAACATGGCACACATTAAATGAATTAAAAACTGGCTAGCTACTAGGTCTCAAAATGTATCTGTAAACTGGGAATCTTCATCCAGCGGGTCTATTGCTAGTGCTGTCCCGGGGGATTGGTTCTTGGCCCTATGCTATTTAACATCTTTATCAATGATCTGGAAAAAAAACATCAAATCATCACTGATAAAGTTTGCAGATGACACAAAAATTGGGGGAGTGGTAAATAATGAAGTGGACTGATCACTGATATCAAGCAATCCAGATCAGTGGGTAAATTGAGTGCAAGCAAACAATATGCATTTTAATACAGCTAAATGTAATGTATACATCTAGGAACAAAGCACGTAAGCCGTACTTGCAGGATACGGGACTCTATCCTGGGATGCAGGGACTGAGAAAAAAATTTGGGGTTGGTGGTGGATAATCAGCTGAACGTGAGCTCCCAAAGTGACGCTGTGGCTAAAAAGACTAATGCAATCCTTGGATACGTAAACGGGAAATCTGGAGTAGGAGTAGAGAGGTTATTTTATCTCTGTATTTGGCACTGATTTGACCGTTGCTGGAATCCTGTGTCCTGTTCTGGTGCCCACAATTCAAGAAGGATGTTGATAAATTGGAGGGGCTCAGAGAAGAGTCACGAGAATGATTAACGGATTTAAAAACCTGCCTTATAATGATAGACTCAAGGAGCTCCATCTATTTAGCTTCACAAAGGGAAGGTGAAGGGGTGACTTGATCCCAGTCTGTAAGTACCTGCATGGAGAACAGATTGTTGATAACGGGCTCTTCAGCCAAGCAGCGAAAGATCTAACATGATCCAGTGGCTGGAAGTTGAAACTAGAAGAATTCAGACTGGAAATAAGTTGTGGGAGTAATTAACCACTGGAACAATTTTTAATAATGGTCAGTGATGGAGAATCCACCATGACCCTTGGCAATCCAGACTGGGTGTTTTTCGAAAAGCCCTGCTCTGGGAATGATTTGGGGGCAGGTCTCTGGTCTGTACTCTACAGGGGTCAGACAAGATGATCTCAATGGTCCCTTCTGGCCTTGGACAGCACACAATAGCTAAGAACGCCGTTGAGGAAGATGTCACTGTCAGGGAAACAGACTACGACCGAGCAAGAAGTGTGGCGGTGGCAGATGGAGGCGGAAGGAACGGGCTGCTGCATGTGACACGGGGCATGAGAGCATCTAATACAGAATAAATAACAAGAATGGCTCTGAGAGGCTACGAAGCCCAACACACTCCTTCCCCCAGTCCTGTCTGCGCCTGGCTTTGAGCAGCTCTGAAGACTGGGCTGGATCCCAGCCCGACGGCCCAGGGGTTTCTACCCGGTGAGAGCGCTAGCAGGAAGGCTCTAAAGGAGCCACCTTCTCCCTCTCCTGCCATTTGCTGTCCTTATTCACATTAACCCTACGCTGTCTATATCCATTTAATGCATTGAGCAGAGCTTGGGTTTTCTCCCTGAAGCTCAGAGGCTCCTGCTTGCCATGGCAGCTGGTTGCCAACCTTACTGCAGCCTGCAGCGGTTCTCATGTCTGGGCCCTGCCCTGCGCACGCTCCACAAAGCGAACAGCACGGCTTTTGCACGGCGCTTGCTACCCGGGAGGAGCAGCTGCACCAAGCTCACCCTCTAGCATGAAAAATAAATGGTTTCATCCAAGGGGGCGGAATATTGTCCAAGCAAACAGGCAGCAGTGGGGAGCCTCCCTCTCCGACCCATTATTCTCGCTTTCAGTTTCCGCTGGTGGTAAACTTCAGACTGTGCAAACCACCACCATTCATTTCTATTCTGTTCCACTGCTGCCTCAGCCAGCACTAATGATGACACAGGTAGAAGGCACAATCCTCAGCCCTTGTCAGAGGGGAGAAGCTCTGTTCATCACACCCAGTACTGCACTGTCTATAGATCAACACACACACAACTCTCCCCCCCACACACTTCACCCTACCCCCCCCCACACACACACACACACCCTGGGAGTGTTACACGCAGCTGTTTTGTTGTTAGGAAATAATTCTAAATTCCAAAGTAGAGGCTGAGAAATTGACTCCTGACTCACTAGACATATTTCCTATATGTTAATTTCAAACAGACTTTCAGAATGTGCTTTCCTAGATCTAAAGTTGGCAACAGAATCTTAACTATTTGAGTTTCTTGCTGGCTGATAAAATATGAATAAAGGAACCATCACTTTATAACAGCAGGAAGAAAAATAATTGCCAGGGCTGGCTCCTATTTGAATATTGTTTAAAACCCACGTAGCGTGGAGGAGGCTGTTGCCGTTGCGTTCTCCTGGTGTGAATAACGATGGGATGCAAGATTTCCCAAGCTGTCCAGCTAGATGGGAGGGTAACGGGGCTGTTTTCTAATTGCCCCCACCACAGGCTGGAAATGATCGAATCACACAAGTGACGCACCATTCTCCATCCTACCCCTGAGCAATGAGAGCAGTGCTGTGTGTTTAAATTCTACACGCCAAGGGCTGGGCTGTGATCTCTGGTGCCAGAAAGCGTTTTCCGGCTCAACAAGGGGAATGGGTCAGTTCTCTAGCAGCTACAGCACCTGACTAGAGCACTGGAAGGAAAGAAAGAGATGAGTCAAAGAGCTGGCTGGCTCGCAATTGCCATGCACGGTTCTGAATCCCCCCAGTAGCCCGAGTATACAGAGGAGCTGGGTTTTGGCAGGATTTGTTGTGTTTTTAACAGAGTGGGTTTTTTTAAATGAGCTGCCGCTGCAGAGGCACACAAGGACGGGAAAGTGACACTGACTAATTGAATTCTGAACAAGCTGGAGCAATGCAAATATCTGACAAATTGATTTAATTGCATTCACGTACAATAAAGCTGAGATCTAAAAGGTCAGCTAGAAAATGGAAAGGGTCCCTGGAGTGCTAACAGGGAGAAGCTGACTTTAATACACATTCATCACATTTTATCATCTAATTAGTTCACACAATGCCAGACTGATAGACAGAAGCCTAAACAAAAGTATTGATTGATTATTACCCCTGTATCTATCATATTACCTTCAGCCCCTTGTCGGCTGGTTCTGGCAACTGCTGCTTAGTGTATCAGCAGAACAGGGTGTTTGTTTTGATAAATTGTTTTTCTATAGCAGAATTTAGACTCAGGAAAGTCTCTCTCCTGGATTCCAAATGATAAAGGTGCTGCTTTATTCCCCAGAACGCAGCCAGCCCGGGCTCCCCCCTCACCTGGTCTGCACCGTGAACCCATCCAGTTCAGGTTGTTAATGAGCTCCAGCCTTGCATGGCGTTACCTGGACAGGCCCACTCTCCTAGAGACGTTAACACCAAACCACTTGGAATCAGCAACTTTCTGGCCATGGAAAGCAGGACCCACATCTCTGGCTGACTTTCAGTGTCTGTGATTTTGCCTAGGTTAAATATCATTAACTTTCCTTGGTTACTGTAATGGGCTGGAGCCCTGGCTGTAATGTAGAGTTCTGGCAGGGCATGTCCCAGGGTTCTCTATCCGATAGGCACTGGAAGACAATATTGCTCATCCTGGCTGGGTTCCTGTTTTGGGGGCTGCTGGATGTGATCTCTGGAGCCCGTGTTCCCATTCACTGTTATGAAACTGCTTCTCTGCAGCTCTTTTGAGTCTCAGATCAGTCACAGTTTTCCCTTTTCTTTGCTTTTACAAAGCAGGGAAATTCTGAAAACACAACAGGAAGCCTCCTTGCAAAGCTGAGTTATTTCCTATCGCTGTGCACAGCACTCGCACACGGCACTGTGCTTTCGTAGCCGAGTTATAGCTGCTATGAAAAACAGAGCTTGGCCTGCCCTGACTTTGTGCATCTTCCATCTGAGCCCCTGCCAAGCTGGCCAGGCGGCTTTTTGCACTTACTTCCCTCCGACGTGCACAAACGCTCACGGAGCCTGGGCAATGAATCCCTGCCTTGTAGTGACGCTTTTCCTAAGTGGTGCAGTCCCTGCTACTGGCCTATCTGGGCTTTCACCTCCTCAGCGGAGAGTTTGAAAGGCAGGCAGTGATCAGGGAGAAGTGGGCATTCATCCGCCAGGACCCTAGCCACTGTGCTTTTGTCTCCAGTGTTTGTGTTACTCTGAAAAGGGCTTTTCATGCAGGGAGGGAAAGCCGACATGCCTCTCCCCTCCTGCAGCCCGGCATTTCTCACTCATAGGTGGAGAAACATTTAAAAAATCATTTTAAAAAGACAAATGTGATTGTACTGACTGCCAGTCGGTGAGAGCTCAGCCAGACGCTGCTGCAGCCGACACGCTCCAGGGATGGCACGGCAGGCTGGGCTGGAAAAAACCAAACTCCTCTGTTGATTTGCCATCTAGGTGGGGCCTGAGCAGCCCCTAAGAGCAGGAGCTGGCCTGTGCCCCACTCAGCCAGAACCCAACAGGGGGCCGTGCAGTGCTATGGGCTGGGGCGAAGGCCCTGTGGGATGTGACATCCTCACAGGCAGTGGGCCAGGGGACTTTTATCCATCCCGATTGTGTGTCTCATGGAAACAGTGAATTCAGTTACAGACAGAGAGAACGAGCAACCCCCAGGCATCGCCCCCTCCCACTTGGGAAAGAAGAAGAGGAGAAAACTCCGTGAAGTCCCCTTTGGACTCAGCTTTCAGATCCAATTACCTGGCAATTGCTCAGATGCTAGAGTGATGGGTGCTGTAGGACAGTGGTTCTCAGCCAGGGGTACGCAGGGGTCTTCCAAGGGTTATTTGCCCGGTTTTACCACAGGCGACGTAAACAGCCCTAGCGAAGTCAGTACAAAGTAAAATTTCACCCAATGACTTGTTTATGCTGCTCTATATACTACACACTGAAATGTAAGTACAGCATTTATATTCCAATTGATTTATATGGTAAAAATGAGAACGTCAGCCATTTTTCAGTGTGCTGTGATACTTTTGTATTTTTATGTTTGATTTTGTAAGCAAGTAGTGAGGTGAAACTTGGGGTTCGCAAGACAAATCAGACTCCTGCAAGGGGGACAGCAATCTGGAAAGGTTGAAAAGCACTGCTGTAGGAGACCCTCAGACAGACAGACAGACAGATGAATGGACAGATGGAGAAACAGACTTTTCTCTTCCAACTCTTTGAGGCAGGGGAGACTTTGCAGCATGGATGTAATTCTTTAGCACTTCTTTTTGCTGAGAGGTGTGATAAACGTTTAAGACTCCTTCTTTCCCTGAGTAGTGCCCTCCTTTCTCCATGACTCATTTCATAAACCTCTGAGTCTGTGATACATCTGTGCTGTTGGGTGACGTGATGCTGGACGTTTCCTGGAGATGCTGTTACCTGATCCAAACCAACTTCCTGGCACAGTTGCAAACGCTACTTTAACAACTGTTTAATTCCTGTCGCTTTCACACCATTGAAACGTCTCCATCCTGCAGGTGAGTCCAGCTCCCAGGTTCCCGTCAGCCCCATGCTGTGCTGGCAGGAGGATCGGAAAAGGTGCTGCCCCCATGCAGTGCTCTGGTTTGGACCTTTTAAACGGGGCCAGCCCAGCAGTCCCATAGCAGACACTCGGCTCCACTGAGACCTGGGATTGAGGAGAGCTCAGGCTTTCCATAGCTATCACGGCTTCTGCATCGCTGGCTGTAGGTACGCAGCTGATGTCCCTCCAGACATGCTGCACTGTTCCCAGGGCACTACCCTGTGATTTCTCACAAGTTCATAGCACTGACTGTCCTGGGGCATGCAATAGCTCAGTCTACTGCCACCAGGCCTCGCTGAGCGCTCTCCGGCCGCAGGAGAACCGGCTTGCTCCCGGCTTTTGTCTCCCAGGCTCAGCAAGACTTGTCCGAAGCAAAGGCAGGAACCATGTGCCTCAGAAAGTCTCCACATGTATTTAGTATTGATTTGTACAATGGCAAATGTTATGAACTGCAATTTCATTAAGCATGAGCCAGTGGCTTCTCCCCCATGACCCAGCTGCCATACGCAGCCTGTTCTCAGCACAGAGCTGAGTTTGGGGGAGACTGATCTTTATCAAGGAGACTACATTGATCGAGGGCAGTGAGAGAAAGGAAAGGCCTGGAGCCATCGGTCATGGGAGTAACATGCAGCAGGGGCCCCGAACGCTGTGGGGACAGACTAATTAATGACATCTGATTTAATACAATTTCACTGAGTTTGCCACATTCCAGCTTGTATTTTAATCAGCCCAAAGTAGTGAAAGTGCAAAAGAAATCCCTTTCAAAGGGGATGAGTTTAAGCATTTGTAAAAGTAATTTAATGAGCAAAGGCAAAACAACAGTTTGAAACAACTGCCATAAGGTTACATAATATTCTCTTGGCATACAGTTACATTTGCATTTATTTGCATTATTTTTGTGTCAGAACATATGGAATGGGACCTCGTCGGGGAAGCGGGAGGGTTTGTTTTGCCTTTTCTTTAGGCTCTATTCCTTCTGACTCCAGATTATCTCATTATTCAGGTTTTCAATCATGAGGGTTTGAACCTGGATATTTTACTATTGCCGAATCTGGATGATGTAAACGGCTTCTGGTGAGACAGGCACATTTAGCTGCTGCCACAACAATACCAGAACTCGAACCCCCCCCACCGTCCTGGCTTGATTTCTATAAAAAATGAATAAAACACGTCAGTGGGATGACTGAGTTTAGCTACCTGGAGCACCCAGAGCACGTGTAGCTCTGTGTTAATGAGACTGTTAAACAAGTCTTAGAAGATTAAATGATCCCAGCCCTGAGGAGCTTCCTCCCGGGACTGCAGCAGCATCTGCGCCCTGCCCAGGGAAGGGATTGGTCCCTCGTGGGTGCCGCACTGGGGCTGCTGCTGTACAAGGAGCACTCCCCCCCCCCCGAGTGGCTAAGCTGCTGCTCCTGCTGTATCTAGGTATGTGGCCATGGCTGAGATGGGCTGGGATTTACAGGGCGATTGTAATGTCTGGTTTGGGCACAGCACTCTATAAATAACGACTGCCTCCCACTTCAGCCCCCCCATCGCTCCTCCCTCACCTCCATAGGAGACATGAGGAAGAGGGAAGCAGTGAGTATGCCCAAAGCACACCCATGGGCTGGAGGCTGCTTTTGTGTAAACAGCTTTTCCTCCTGTGTAATTCTGGTGACTTCAGTGGAGTTGTTCCTGCTTTACCCCAGTGCAAGCGAGGGCAGAGTCCGGCTCTTTATCTGGGCAGATAAATGAGGTTGTTTCTTGAAATTAGATTGGGGAAGCATCTGTGCAGGCCTGGAGCCGCTTTCCAGCGTGATCACTCAAAGCGTCTCAGGCCCATCGGCGCACACACTTGCTAGACTCGGCTCCGGAATTGCCACCGGAGGCCAGTCGACTGGCTGTCATGTCACTTCGCACTTTCTCCCATGCCTCTCCTTCTGCTCCTGTAAAGATCTGCACTGTCCTGCAAATCCCCTCCTTCAAACACCCCCTGCCATGGTGCCGACAGCCCCCCGCGATGCCTGGGCAGCTGGCGTGCTGTAACCACTGCTTCTCACCCGGACCGGGATCAGCGCCTTGATTCCTTGTGCTCCCGCATTGCTCCCTCTTTCATCTTGGACAGTGAGCTCTTCCGGGCAAGGGCATCTTTTTGCTGCATGTTTGTCCGTGCCTAGCAGGATGGGGCCTAGCCGTGGGCAGGGCCACAACACACGTAACAGCAGCACGTCCCACCCAGCAGATGTAGCAGCCTCTGAATCCGAGGAACTAGTCTCAGTTCTTCTTTAAAGCTTTAGGTCGGGAGGGCTCAGGCTGGGACCGACCATCTGGAATTCTTCCCCATGTGCCAGTCCTGTGAAGTGCTCGGTGCCTCCTGGCTACCCTCAATCCCCTGCCCTGCTTCAGCAGGGACTCAGCCTCTTCTGGTCTGGGCAGCCTCCCTTGTAGGGTTGGGTCCTCGCTCTGGACTGACTCCAGTTCAGGCAGTGACCTAGGGAGCGTTTCTTGCATTTCCGGCTCTCTCGTGACTATAATAACCTGTCTGAACAGACTAGCACAACTAATTTATTCTGAACAAAGCGAGAAATAAAAGGATAATCAGGTTATCCCAAATGACAGCAACAACATCTGTATTTTCTGGTACACTGGGCACATTCGATGTACAGAATATTGTAATCAGGCTGGAAAACTTGTCAGCAATATTGCTTTTGTCCCTTTCTCAAAGGAGCGATGGTTAGCACTCCAAAAAGAATATTAATTGCTACAAAATGTGGAGAGTAGCACGTTCCTGTCCTGACAGTCGTTCATTTCTGTCTTTCTGTCCCACCAGCGGTATTTCCTTCAGCAGTCCATCGGGAGGGAACAACTGAAAGCACATGGCCCACAGCAATCTCTCAATAGCTGCCAACGTGGATTTGGTTCATCATGAAAGATCCATCTGCCTTTATAATTTGACACTCGCCTCAGTACTGGAAGCAGCTCTGTGCCATTTCCCCGGCTCTGCAACCAGAGCTGCCCTTGGACATGCTGCAAGCGCTGCAGGGTCAGTGTGGGTGAGTGGCCAACTCAGCTCCCCACCCCTCACCCCCGGTCCGGGAACTGCCTGAGATCAGGCTGGACAGTACATAAGAACATAAGAACGGCCAGACTGGATCAGACCAAAGGTCCATCTAGCCCAGTATCCTGTTTTCCGACAGTGGCCAATGCCAGGTGCCCCAGAGGGAATGAACAGAACAGGGAATCATCAAGTGATCCATCCCCTGTCGCCCATTCCCAGCTTCTGGCAAACAGAGGCTAGAGACACCATCCCTGCCCATCCTGGCTAATAGCCATTGATGGACCGATCCTCCATGAACTGATCTAGTTCTTTTTTTTACCCTGTTATGGTCTTGGCCTTCACAACATCCTCTGTTAAGGAGTTCCACAGGTTGACTGTGCATTGTGTGAAGAAATACGTCCTTTTATTTGTTTTAAACCTGCTACCTATTAATTTCATTTGGTGACCCCTAGTTCTTGTGTTATGAGAAGTAGTAAACAACCCTTCCTTGTCTACTTTCTCTACACCAGTCATGATTTTATAGACCTCAATCATATCTCCCCTTAGTCATCTCTTTTCCATGCTGAAAAGTCCCAGTCTTATTACTCTCTCCTCATACGGAAGCCTTTCCATACCCCTAATCATTTTTGTTGCCCTTTTCTGAACCTTTTCCAATTCCAATATATCTTTTTTGAGATGGGGAGACCACATCCACACACAGTATTCAAGATGTGGGTTTACCATGGATTTATAGAGAGGCAACATGATATTTTCTGTCCTGTTATCTATCCCTTTCTTAATTATTCCCAGCATTCTGTTTGCTTTTTTGACTGCCGCTGCACATTGAGTGGATGTTTTCAGAGAACTATCCACAATGGCTCCAAGATCTCTCTCTTAAGTGGTAAAAGCTAATTTAGACCCCCATCATTGTATATGTATAGTTGGGATGATGTTTTCCAATGTACATTTTTTTGCATTTATCAACATTAAATTTCATCTGCCATTTTGTTGCCCGGTTACCCAGTTCTGAGAGATCCTTTTGTAGCTCTTCACAGTCTGCCTGGGACTTAACTATCTTTAGTAATTTTGTATCATCTGCAAATGTTGCCACCTCACCATTTACCCCTTTTCCCAGATCATTTATGAATATGTTGACTAGCACTGGGCCCAGTACAGACCCCTGGGGGACACCACTATTTACCTCTCTCCATTCTGAAAACTGGCCATTTATTCCTACCCTTTGTTTCCTATCTTTTAACCAGTTACCGATCCTTAAGAGAACCTTCCCTCTTATCCTGTGGCAGCTCACTTTGTGTAAGAGCCTTTGGTGAGGGACATTGTCAAAGGCTTTCTGAAAATCTAAATACAGTATATCCACTGGATCTCCTTTGTCCGCGTGCTTGTTGACCCCCTCAAAGAATTCTAGTAGATTGGTGAGGCATGATTTCCCTTTACAAAAACCATGTTGAATCTTCCCCAACAAATTATGTTCATCTGTGTGTCTGACAATTTTGTTCTTTATTATAGTTTCAACCAGTTTCCCCAGTACTGAAGTCAGGCTTACAGGCCTGTAATTGCCAGGATCACCTCTGGAGCCTTTTTAAAAATTGGCCTCACATTAGCTATCCTCCAGTCATCTGGCACAGAAGGTGATTTAAATGAGAGGTTACAGACGACAGTTAGTAGTTCTGCAATTTCACATCTGAGTTCCTTCAGAACTCAGTACGGCTGCCTTTGGGGAGCTGAGCAAGGAGCAATGGTCTCAAGTTGCAGTGGGGGAGGTCCAGGTTGGATATCAGGAAAAACTATTTCACTAGGAGGGTGGTGAAACACTGGAATGCGTTACCTAGGGAGGTGGTGGAGTCTCCTTCCTTGGAGGTTTTTAAGGCCCGGCTTGACAAAGCCCTGGCTGGGATGATTTAGTTGGGAATTGGTCCTACTTTGAGCAGGGGGTTGGACTAGATGACCTCTTGAGGTCCCTTCCAACTCTGATATTCTATGATTCTATGAGTTGGGACCTGCTTCTCAGAGCTCTCCTGGCTCCCACAGTGTGTTCAGCTTGTTCTTTTCATGGTTAGCAATGGCCATTTCTCTTCCCCATGACCTCTGGACATAGGGAAGAGGGAAAGCTCGGGGGGAGGAAGTGGGGAAGACTGGAGAACCTGTCCAGTCTCCCCTATAGGAGACACCCCAATCCATGTCCCTGTTTCAGTATTTTCGGATTGGAGCTGCCCTGCCGGATTCAGATCAGGGACTTGGCCTGGGGTCTAGCACGTCCCAGTTGAAAGCTCTAACTCCCGGCTGTTGGCTGGGCTCTCTCACACTCATATTTCTGTGAACAATTTCAAAAGGTCTCAGGTTTTTCCACATCAGAACAAAAGCACATTTCAAAATGTCGACGTTTTTTGCAAAATGGACGAAGGATCGTTTTCAGGCTGGCCCTGTCTCTGATAAGTCGTGTCAACTGCTGTCGTCACCACAGCTCCCTTCAGCAACCGCACCTGACTGGTGAGAAGAGCACCCCAGCTGACACCTGAAGTTACCTCAAGGAATGGGTGGCCGTGACGGAAACTGCTTCCCCTCCCCCAGTTTGCCGGTGCTTCGTCTGCTAGGATGTGTGACTGCCTCGCGTCCAGCCCCATCCTGCCAGGGGATGTGCTGGTAAGAGGCACTTTGCTGCTCTCTGTTGTGATGGGTTCAAGTTAGCACAGCTCTGAAATCACTGCTCAAGTTTTTATTTATGCTGATGGTTTTTTTCTATTTCTAGGCTTTGAGCTCTGCCGATTTTAGTGGGGTTTTATGTGCTACTAAATAACAGGTGGTTGTTACTGGGTTTGAATAACCACTTTCAATGGATGAATTTTATGTGCTCAGATGGTGCAATCTGTGCCGACCATAGACATGAGGGGCGACTGCATTCAGCTTGAAGTCAGGGGCAAGTCTCCCGTTTACAGGGGGTGCCCCAAAGAGCCGAGGAAGCACTGTGGGAATCTCGGATACCTGCTACTTAGACAAGGAAGGATCTTACCTGATAAAACCACAGCTACTTTGGATAGAGCTCCCAGGCTCTGCAAGCTCTGGAGAGAAGACTGATTCCTATTGAGTCTTCCCTCATCCCCACATTCAACACCAAATTTTCAGCCTGGCCTTACCTGAGCCTCCCCTCGAGGGCGCAAATCACTGCGGGTGCAGCTTTGTGCCTGTCATTATTTGGACCCACAAAAATGGAGGCTAGTGTCTGAAAATCTGCAGGGTCCAAATGCCCTCCCCCCGCACCGCAGTGCAGCATGTAGGGGAGTGCACGGAATAACAGAGGCCCCATGAGAGGATCAGCTGAACGTTCGCATCCCAGGAACTGCATGCTGGAGAGGAGCACGTTTGCCTGGCTGGAGATTGATCTGCAGCCTGTGATCGGCAAAAGGCCTAGGGGGCTTTTCCTCCCTTCCACTGATTAGGAAGTATTATTTTCTCCTCCCATGCCCAGCTGCTAACCCTTCAGCAGGGTCTCCAGCCTGGCCTGTGGTGTGTACCTCGCAGAGAGGGAAGGCTCCTCCTTCAGGAGACAGCGCTTCCTCCCAGTTTAATATTTTAATAGCTGTTAAAAATTTTAATTGTGTTGCTTTTTGGCTGCCTCCAGCACTGACACCAAGCTCGGCGAGTTCCCACCCAGGCCCTCTGAAAGAACAGGTCTCCCTCTGGCTTTCCTCTGAATCTTCCTTCTGTCCCTGCAGCTCTGTTCCCATCTTTCCCTCTCCCACCCTACAGGGATAGCCGCCAAATGGCACTGTCCAAAGTCGAGGCCGGAGATCCCAGCCCGGGAGCAGCAGGGTGCGTAGCTGGCTTGGTGGCGACAGGAACAATGTTATCTTCATCCGTGGAGGATGTGACGAATCGTACACTCCATATCTTCCTGCTTGGGAGCCATCCGGCAGCCACTCTCTCGTGTCATTAATAGCTCAGGCGAAGGAGTGGCCCTCTCACAAAGGCATTTACCAGCTCTTGGGTGGAACCCAAAGAATTATATTTAGCTGTGAGGTTATAATTCATCTCTTCATTTCGTCTGTGCAGGTTCCCAGGATATGCAACTAGACACCATCTTGAAAATGTACCGTTGATGTGGATTTTTTTTGTGCTAGCTCATGAGAACTCAGGGCCTAAGAAATTAATCATGGGGCTGGCTAAGATAACTGTCCCCTCATTTGCTAGTTTTCATTTAAATGGAGCTTTGTGCGGCTTTGATGAAGGAACATATTAAAGCTAGCATGGCTGACATTTTTGTAATAAATTCCAAGATGAATTCCATGCATTTGCTGCATTAATGTGGAAGGTGGAGATAGAGACCGGGATGAGCTGAAGCAGAAAGTAGACTGTAAATTGAAGTTTGGCATAGAATATAAATGGGAAGCATGGCTTGGCTGCCAAGAACAGAAAATCAGGTTCCAACCCCCTGGGGCAGGAGGGCTGAGAGATGCTATTCCAGCCTGACTCTGCGGGTTTGGTGGGTCGCTCGGGTGCGGGTGACTCAGTGAGAGATGTGTAAACCTAAGAAAATGGTTCTTTCCAGTGTAAAAGCCGCCCCAGTCTTGGCCCTACAGGATGTGTGCCAGCCAGGGGCCTGATCCTGTGAGGTGCTGAGCTCCCTCAGCTTCCAATGACTTCAGCGGGACTTGGGCTGTGCAGTACTGGACCCTTAGGGTGGCATGGGGGTCCTGTGCCCCGCTCTTGTGGCTCACACCCATTTGGAGCAACAGCATATTCCTTCCTCTCTAGCTGCACAGCACATGCACTAGCGACCTAATTACCTAGTGTTGTTATTGAGTAGTGCCTGGAGTCCTCAGCGGAGCTCAGGGGTGCTGGGTGCTGTGCAAACACACAGCGAGAGTTCCCTGCCCGAAGAGCTTACAGACAAGATGGGCAAGGAGTCAGAGAGGAAACTGAGGCACGGGGAGGGGAAGTGACTTGCCCAAGGTCACTCAGTCAGTGGCAGAGCCGGGAATAGAACTTGCGTCTCCTGAGACCTCGGACAGTGCCCCAGCCACTCGCTAAAGCCCTCCCGGCTTTTCCTGAGCATTCCAGCTTTGACCTGTCCGTGTCCAAGGGCCACGCCTGTAAATAAGCACTTGCTTGGGAATGCTCCATGGAATGGGGCTCTATGGGGGAGTGGGACCAAAGAAATTAACTTGCCATTAACCCTTCTCCCACCACACGACTAACTGAAATGGGCTAAAACCCCTGTTCCCTTTCCATTGGTCCACAGCCCTCTTTTACAGCCCCAGGGCTCAATATTGCTTAGATTAAGCACCAGTCAGTTCCCACAGAAGGGAATAATGATGGTTCATCTTCCCCTATGCCTGAGAGAGGTTTGTATTCCCTCATGGGAAAGTCCTATAGAACTACAAGGGGATACAACCAGTCTATAGGAATTACTCTAATAGCAGAATTGGATGGGTCAGGAAACCTTGGCTAGGTGTTTTGAACCATCCGGTAGAACCCTATCACCAGGATAAACTCTCATCTAGATGCCAAAGGAAGGCCCCCAAATCCCACAGAAACGTCCTCATTTGCTATTCAGGCCAATAAAGCTTTTCCATAAGGGTTTCCCGTGCGTCAGCCCCTCACCCTCTTTTCATTCAAATCCTTCTTTAAAGCCATCTAGGACAAAACCTTCCCACCCCAATCCACCAAAACTAGACATTAGCTGCATTAAGAATTACAACACCAAGCAGTAAATATGTAAAACAAAGTCAATCTGGGATCTGCTCCCTACAGAAAACCCGACCCTCCCCAGGGATCAGTGTTCTCTGCTACCCTTTGCCCCTCTCTCCCCACCCTTGGGGATGTGGCGCAAATTTAAAATCAGAAAATAGCAATGGAGATCATAAAATCCATACTCGAAACCACCCAGCTAAACAGATCAGGAGCCGAGGCTCTGAATCCTTCGAGAGCAGGTGCGGGCCGGGGCTTAGCAGGCAGAAGAATCAATCGCTGAAGCCTGGGAAAAGTTCATTTGAGTTTGTTAATTCAGAAAGGAGTTTGTGTGTTGGAGGGTAATGGAAGTAATTCTGGGGGAAATGGTTCTGCCTCTGATTAGAGGAATTGATGGGCTAGGAACTGGTCTGCGATAAAGCTAACTGCAGTGTGAGCAGCAATGTTTCACAGGGAGCACATGGTCTGTAAGAATCAGCAGTGGATTTCTCAGCTAAATTCCCATTGCAAACTCCTTGTAACTGGTGATGGGATAGGCGGCAGAAAGATTCTGGCTCTGTTTTGGATCCCAGCTGAAATCTGGGATATCATCAGTTAGAAGAATAATTTCTGGCTTATAACTGAATGCCAGCACAGGTGAGATGTCAGCTCACAGTGGCACTGACCCTAGGGCACTGGGAATGAAGAGACCTCGACTGTGTTCTACGGAGAGGGACTGGTAGATATGAAGACAGGTGTGTAACACGGCGAATGCTGCTCTCCCCAGAGCATACAAAACAAGAGAGAGATTTTTATTGAAGAAAAAAAAAACCAAAAAATCCCCCCCAAACCTAATCAGAATTGAAGGTTTTAAGCAGTAGCCACAACTCTCCGGAGTCATGACAAAGCTAGATTTAATCATGCTAGCTGCAGAAAAGGACATAAATACTGCTGAGGAAATAGGAGACACCGGATTATGAGTTATTCTGGTCAGAGGTTGCAAAGATTTTAATGCCAGAAAGAACCATTATGATCATCTTGTCTGCGTAACACAGGCCAGGACCCTTGCCCAGTAATTTATGCCTCAGGCCCATCTCCTGGTTTGAGCGAGCCCATGTCTTTTAGAAAGAGACTCAGCCTTGAGCTAAAAACTGCCGGTGATGAGGAATCCACCCAGCCCTCGGTACAGTGGTCCAGGGGTTAATCACCCTCGCTTAAAAATGTGCCCCTCATCTCTAGTCTGAGTTTGTGTAACTTCAGCTTCCAGCCATGGGATTTCCTTAGGCCTTTTCCCGATAAATTAAAGGCGCCCTGTACTACCAGAAATCTCTTCTCCGTGCCGGTACTTGTAGACTGATCAAGTCACCTCTTATCTTTCTCTTGGATAACCTAATACAGTAGATTGAACTTCTTTAGTCTCTCACTAATAGGCAGGTTTTCCAGACGGTGAATCATTCATGTAGCTCTTTTCTGCACCCTCTCCAATTTTTCAACACCCTTTTAAAGCTGTGGCCATGAGAACTGGACACAGGATCCGCTAACAGTCTCACTAATGCTGAGCGCAGAGGTGATGCCGGCTTCCTGCTCGTACTCAGTGTCCCCTGCTTCTACGTC
This sequence comes from Trachemys scripta elegans, assembly GCF_013100865.1. Classification (NCBI taxonomy): domain Eukaryota; kingdom Metazoa; phylum Chordata; order Testudines; family Emydidae; genus Trachemys; species Trachemys scripta. The sequence continues at coordinate 1,168,193 of NC_048307.1, read as the reverse complement.
TGAGGGTCGTGTTCACCCTCTTCGCTGTGGCAGCACACTGGGAGCTTATGTTCAGCTGGTTCTCCATCATGAATACTAAGTCCCTTTCTGTGTCGCTTCTTCCCAGGATGCACTTCTCCATAGCGTAAGTACGACCTACGTTCTTTGTTTGACTGTATTAAAAACGCATGTTCCAATGAGCCCACCTTCCCAAGCAATCCAGATCATTCTGTGTAACTGACCTGTCCGCATCATTATTTACCACTCCACCGATTGTCATGTCTTCTGCAAATTTTTCCAGCAATTATATTTTGTTCCCGTTCATTGATAAGATATTGAACAGCAGTGGACAGAGAACAGATCCTCAGAAGCTCCTCTAGGAACACCCCAATTGGATGCCAGTTCCCCATTTACAATGACTTTTTCTGATCTACCAGTTAACCAGTTTTGACTCCATTTAATATGGGCTATACTGATTTTGCACGATGTTAAAAAAAATTTTTTATCAGCATGGCATGCAGGACTAAGTCTATCCACACAGATACCTCTATCAACTAAAAATATGGACTCATCAAAAAGCATTGTCAAGTTTGTCAGACAAGACTTATTTTCCATAAAACCCATATCAATTGCTAGTAAGTATGCTGCCATTCTTAAATGATTTACCAACCAGGTCCCATATCAGCCCTGCCGTGATTTTGCACAGAATCGATGTCAGGCTCGCCGGCATATAGTTGTCAAGTCATTCTGTTTCCTCTGTGTAACTATTGTAAAAACATTAGTTTTTTTCCAATCCTGTGGAACGTCCCATTATTCCAAGATTTGTTAACTATTAACAACTGATGGTTCATAGAGCTCCTCAGTCAATTCTTTTAATACTCTTGGATGCAAGTTATTGGCGTCTGCAGATTTCAAAATGCTTAACTTTAGCAGCTGCTGTTTAACACCCTCCCTAGTTACTGATGACATAGCCTCTCTCTGACCTCCTATCTACGGCAGGCTGCCTGCCAGCGAGGGCCTGAGCCCGCCGCCTTGCACTCATCTAGTAGGCTGGTGAATGAGGCACAAGGTGCAGAGTCAGGGCGGAGCAGCCGACAGACTATGCCCTTCTGGTGCCTCCCCTGAGAGCAGCTTTTAGAACTGCTGCTACCTGTGGAATCTCTGCTGAGGAGAACTGGCGTCAGGTCTGTTCCGGCTGATGGCAGGAGAAGACCCAAAGTGAAATCCCTGCCCTGTCCTGGCGACGGACGCGTAGAACGTTCTGGATGACTCACGTGACCTGTTCCTGATTAGCTCCTTGCCCCAGCCCCTGGGACCGCCGCCTTTTGATCGCAACGATTACCCTAGTGGCTAAGACAATTCGCTATCCAGCGTCTCTCCTCCGGGGCACCAGGAACGACAGGAGCCGCTCCCGTTCTAACAGCCGCCCGACACTAACACGTCTGAGGATACTGTCGCTTTTCCCCACAGGTGTCTGAAACGCTCCATCTAACCCAGACGTCTTCAGTTCAGATATTACAAATACTGACTTGAAAAGCGCAGGTACAGACCCATCCATCACCGGTAAACGTGAATGTGGGCGTGTGGGCCTGACACTGGTGGGAACGCAGACCAGTGGGCTGTGGTTTATTTTCACAACTGGAAGTTAATGACAAGTATCCAGTGTGTGCTGGCAGGTTACAGCCTGGGAGGTTTCCCAACAAGCAGACGACTGGGCGAGCGATGGGTGCTCTCGTCACGCGGCTAGCGCTGCCCGTGGAAAATACAGGTGTCCCTGTGACCAGGCTGGCCGGGATGGGGCTCACTCCGGATTCTAGCCCCAATCCCCGGTTGCCATGCTTCCCCCTCAGAAAAAGTTTCCCAGCTCCCAGCTCTCCTGCGTCAGACCAATGATCCATCTAGCCCAGTGTCCTGTCTGCCGACAGCGGCCAGTGCCAGGTGCCCCAGAGGGGATGAACAGAACAGGGCAATTATCAAGTGATCCATCCCCTCTTGTCCAGTCTCAGCATATGGCAGTCAGAGGCTTAGGGACGCTCAGAACATGGGGTTGCATCTCAGACAGATGGTCACACTGGGTCAGAGCAAAGGTCCAACTAGCCAGTGGTCACTGCCAGGTGCTTCAGAGGGAATGAACACAACAGGGAGTCATTGAGTGATCCATGCCCTGCCGCCCATTCCCTGCTTCTGGCAAACAGAGGCTAGGGACACTCAGCTATTCTCTGACTGATGCTCAGGTGCTGAAACACCTTGTTTTACTGCCCCCTCGTTCACCCCTCCATCTCCTACCCGGCCAGCGTGTGGTATCCTGTTCTAACTTAGACTATAAACGCTTTGGGACGGGGACTATTAAATACGTGCACAATGAGGGCCTGTCCCTTACTGCGGCCCTGAAATGTGGGTGTAACATCCTTGATACATTCTAGCAATGATAACAGTATGTCACTGAGCACTCCCTGCTTAGCCAGATGTTCTAAATTCAAATCTGGGCTTCTCTGTCAATGTACAGAAACGCAGCCCAGGAGAATCCGCCGGGTGGCCATTCTGGGTCTGTCTAGACCACATTTGGGAGCAACCCTCCCAGCCCAGGTCGACACACTTGTGCCAGCGGGCCTGTGCTACCAGGCTACAAGTGGCTGCCTGGACACTGCTTTGGTGTCGCGGCTCAGACTCTCAAGCCCACCTCCCTCCCCCCACTCCCAGATGCAGTGTAAACCTTCTCCCAGAGTCTTCAAAGCTGCCTGGGCTGTTTGGGATCGTAGGGTCTGGTCAGAGTATTTTGCTGTTGGGTTTGGGATCATCACAAATCGAGATCCCAGACTGCCGCCTCATAGAACTGATGCTTTGCTAATTGTCATGGATCCCTGGTGTTTCATGCCCTGGTGTCCTGTCATGCACTGACAGTTTTAGTCCAAGAGCTGCAGACCAATATGCTGATGAGTAATAGCATCTTATTGGAGTGTAAAGATCTTCCTATTTCACTGATTTATCCTGCATTTAAACTATTTCAAAATTCACTTACTTGAAGTAGAACTGGAAGCAAAATACTCCCTGTAAATAGCTTGGCTTCTTCTAAACTGATATCTCTGAATGGGAAGATGGAATAACTTGTGCTATCTATTTTCTCTTGGAGACGGCTGCGCTGTTCTATTTTGACTGTTTTTCACGAAAAGGGCCAGAGATGATTCTTTTTCCTCAAAAAAAAAAAAAAAAAGGCTTCTGGGCTGGCAAGGACTATTTGACCTTTTCATCTGAGGCCTTAGGAACTCACTGCAGATTAAGCTGAAGTTTGCTCAAGTGGGTCATTAGGAGGTCACTTCATTTTCAATTCACGGCATGGTGGATTTTTGAATCACAAAATGCCAGATATCAAAACCCAATTCCTTTTCATTTGCATTATGCTCCCCCCCCCCGCTAAATATTTTAGATACTCTATCTGAGCTGTCACTTATCACATCACAGGAGAAAAGCAGAACCCAGCCAGGGCTGGTTACATTGTTCAGCTTTGACAGGAAGCTGAAAAGCTACAAAGGTGGAAGTAGAGAAGGAGGCAGATCATGCGCAGTGCATGCGGCAGAGAACAGAGACCAGCACAGCCAGTGCAATCTACACGACTGGAGATGTGGAGAACGAGGTGGGAAATGTTTATTGAAAATGATTTTTGAAGAAAATCATAAAACATTTTCAACTAGTTTCCCCCCTATTTCCCCACCATTTTTTGAACAGCTCTAGTCAGGAGACAAGGAGCCTTTTGCCTCTAGGTCCCTGGTGTCAGGTGAGTAGAGACCAGACCTTATTACTGTAGCTTTGACAGGCTCTAGGAATTGGATTCGCACCAGCTGCGATGAAAGCAATGGTGGAACTGGATTGGACTGGCTACCTCCTTCACAGCTGTAAGGGAGAGGCCAAGGCCTGGATCCATCAGAGACTGGAATTCCCTGTCGCTGCTGGAGGTTCACCGGTGGGGGCATTCAGTGTCTTTGCTAAAGTCTTGCCTGTACTGTTCCTATTCAGGGACACCCCGAGGGCTTCAGTCTCTAGCCTTTCACCAGAACTAATGAACTTTGTGGGGACAGAGCTGCAGGATGGGTTGTGGTTAAGGCCCACAACCATGACTCAGCAGATGTGGGCTCGATTCCTGGCTCTGCCCTGACCCTCTGTGCAAACGTGGGCAAATCACTGCCTCTCTCCATGGGGATAGTAGTTAGGTGTGAGCGCTTCGGGGCAGGGACTGGCTCTTACGATGGGTGTGCAGTACTACGGGCTCCACTTTCAGCTGGGCTTTACTGGAACGCAAGTAATAATCATTTGAATGTTAACAAAATACCAAGTGAACCTTATAAAGCACAAGTACCCAGCAGAACTTGGGAACTATTTCTAAGAAAAAGAACCAGAAAGAATGTGTCCTTTCTAGCAGAGGAACGATGACTCTGTGGCCATGATAACTGTCATTATAATAACTAATGACCCAGTCAGGGGGTGTATCTGGTAGGTTCTTGGGAACCTAGTTTCATGGTCCCAGTTACATCAGGATCGTTTGCATCAGGTGAACTCGGGTATGTCAGCAGTGAGATTCCCTTTACTAGCCCAGGGACTGGGAAGAGTAAACGTGGTACCAAGCTTCAGAAAACAGTGATCCTGGTATAACCATCTGCTAAATCCAGCTTTGGTCCCTAGACCAATATCGTAACACATTCTAAGAGGGGAAAATGCTCCCTAACTATCCACGAGAGCAGAGCCAAGAGCAACAGTGGACGCGGGGGGATGTAGGGAATAGATCTTGGCAGGAACATTCTGGGCACCTCATCACAGGCAGATGCTGATAAATTTGGGAGCTCAGAGAAGAGCTACAGAAATGATGAGGGGGTGGCAGGTCTGATGGATGAGCAGAGATTAAATGAGTCAAATTTGCAGCGCTTGGCTATGTGACACGTGTGTGAAGAGAGGGGAGAGGGAGGAATTACTCCGGGAGGTCCAGAGGGGTTAGCTAGGAGGATGGGATGATGCTACGGAAGGGAACGTCTGTCGGAAGGTCTCTCTTGACGATGAGATGTGTCAGGCTGTGGGACGTCCTGAGGAAGCAATGTTTCATCGGAATCATTCCAACCAGCTCCACTGGGAACGATCAACAGAGCCAGAATCAGCGAAGAGGTGAAGTCAGACAAGGATGCCGGGGAGGCCCTGAGGTCTGGCCGGGACAGGCTGTTAGACACCCTGGCGGCAGCCGTGCCAGCAGAGTGGGACCAGGGAGGTCTGGGATGGAGCTGGAGGAGAGGGACTCGTGTAGCCCTTGTAAGCTGCTTGCTTGGTGAGTTCGGTGGTGAAGGGAGGGGGCAGTAGCTGGAGAGGCAGATTGGGCCCAGGTGATTTCAGAGTCTCGGGGAGACCAGGCTGACCCCTGTGTTGTGAGCAGGAGCTAGAGGAAAGTGACGAGATATTGTCCCCGAAATGTGAGGTCCACGGGAGGCAGGGTCATCGTCTCGTGTGCTCTTGGTAGCACCCACCTACCTCCAAGTGCCAGGCTGGGGGATTGATTGTGGTAACAGCAGCTGACTGCCAGCCCCTCTCTGCTGCCAATAGCAGGCTCTGGGTGATGTGGCTTCAAGCAGCTGGCAAGTTGGCTTGTGCTCCTGGAAGCCATTTTCTCTGAAATCACCTGGTTGCTTAATTTGCTTATCCCTGACTGGACTGCACTTTCCTCACAGGCTTCAGGTGCCATGATGGGAAAAACTGGTCTCAGTGATCGAGGACAGGAGAAGAGTCACTGCTGTGTTCCGCCGCTGAGCTGGCCTCTGGCAGGAAACGGCCACATCTAACTCCTCTCGTAACAATCCTCCTCAGCTGAGCAAAACCCGGGCCTGGCTACTATCGCCGGTTCCGACGCCCGTCACTCTCCAAAGCCGCCCGGTGGAAGCTGTCGCTGTCTGGGCAGGTTTATGAGCTGGCGACGTGGCGGATGATCACACGCGGGTTTATGATCTAGTTGGGTGACAGATGTCCATGGGAGAAAGGCGTTAGGCATTTGGAAAATGAAGGTATTTGGGGCGTTTAATGGGGCGTGACGGCGTGAGTGACAGATGTCTGCTTGCCGGACAGGGCTGGCTCCCCTCACTCTGTTCCAGCAGCAGTCGCTTTAGAAGAGATTCTTTCCTCAGAGAGGCAAGCACTAAAATCTGCCCTTAACCATTTACCTGCCTGTTCGTCCTCAGCCATTCATGCCCCACGGGCGTCAGTGGGCTCTGGAGAGGCTTAAGCCACATTAGGTGCACCAGAGCTGTCTGGTGCATCTGGTTGCACAGCAGGTGTGTGCTGCCAGGATCAAGCGAGCCCTCGGCAGGAAAGCAGACGAACTCGGCCTGCCTAGCACATGCATTTTCCTTTTGGCCACCAGTGCGACTCAGCGCTGTAGAGCAGGAGAGCAGTGCTGTGGGGGTAGCACACACCTTCACCACCCCCTTAGTCAGCACCCACCCCAAGAGTCACTGCAGGGCTCCCAGCTAACACGGCCTCTGAAAGCCAGGGGAACTGTGGGGCTTCAGCACCTCACAAACCAGCCCCCGTGTGCCTGGCTTTGGCCAGCATACGTGTCGTGTTTGACCTATTCTGTAGAGATTAATACATTCTTATGGCTTTCAAAAGCTGTGAGAGGAGGCAGAGCTTCTTGGCTCATGGTGTCGACTTTTCTTTCTAGTGTCTAATAATCTCAAAGGTTTCTCCTGCGTCTCTGGTGGCAAACTGGGCAAGTCCTTTTGCAATATTCACTTCCCACCATCTGCAAGAATTGCAGCACGCTGCTTCTCTTTCTCTTCATCGCCTGCTATCAGTCAGGTGTCCCGGACACAGCCTGAGAACAGCGAGACAGGTGGCGAGTGGAGACTATTGCTTATTATTCAAACACACATTCCTTTCCCCATCTCCCCCAAGTGTCTGCTTCGGCCACCTGTTGCATCTTAACCTAGCCTGGCAGCCCCCTGGGCCAGGACTGCCTTTTCTAACTCCATGTCTGTGCAGCGCCGAGCACACCGGGGCCCGGATCCCTGCCTAGGAGCTCTAGATGCTCCCGTACTGCACATAATGCAGGAGAAGGATAATTTATTCTGACGTAAATCCGGTTTGGTTGGCTCTGACCACAACAGGGTAAAAGGCTGCCAACAGCAGCTGCAAAGGTCTGGACTGTCCAGGAAAGAGGAGAAAAGGAGGCTCCACAGAGGTAACCCAAGCGTTCTTCGGCGAATCGGAGGGTGGTATCTGCACTACGGATCTCAGACCCCAGTGCGGAATGAGAGAGACACACAAAGAATTCCTGCTTCCTCCGCACAGTCGTCAGTGGCTATCAGAGAGATGCACCCGCTGGATATGGCGCTGCAGAGGCTGGACTGGCCATTTCATCTCCATGCCACCTCTCCGATTGCTATGGTGACAGGATCCCGGGATGAGCACCTCAGAGAGAGGCATGTGTGCCAAGCTGCCTGAACTAGACGAGTGAGGTCAGCACCAAGACTGATTCGGTGGCATCAGCAGCCGGGGAGAGGATGCGAGAGCACTCCCCTGGGACTCTGAGACACAGCGGTGCAGAAGCCCAGCACACAGCAGTTAATTGACCCCAGGGAGCATTTCATTCGCTGCATTGTCTCCCCGGAGGTGGAGCTGGGCATTAATGGGCAGCAGCTGATGACGGGCATTTTCATATGCACAGACTGTGTTGGCACAACCGCCAGAATTCAGCCTTCAGGCCCAGTGCTGGCAGCAAACGCTGCAGAGGTGAACTTGTGCATCCAACCCCCTATCCCTGTGTGCCAGCCGCTGAGACTCATCCGCCCCCTTCCAACTCACAATCCATCCCTGTTATTTAGGCAGCTGGGTGACACCCCCTGCACCGTATTGGAGTGCGCAGGGGCATTGGCCTCACCCCCTGCAGGCGAGATCCTGGCCCCCGGGGAGGGAGCCTGCTGGGCTTACTTGGACGAATGCTTCTCCGCATTTCTCCCCCCGGACCCAGCCGTCACACTGAGGAATGAGTCACTCCGATCCCGCAGCATGGGTCTCCCTGCCGTGGCTGCTGCGCTAAGCTGTGGATGCCCCAGCACCCGAATGCAAGGCCCAGCCCCAGAGTTGCAGGTGGCGTGTCCAGCAGGTGCGTTATTCCGGGAAGGCACTTTCTGCTCCATGTGCTGCTGAACACCGCAGGGTCACGCTAGCTGTGCACAGCGCTGCCCGGAGCCAAGACAGGGCCCAGGGCTCAGAACAGGCAGGGCCAGATATGAGCTGCTGGGAGCCAGGTCATAGCACAGTGAGCAGAAGTGGCAGGAACTCCGTAGCAGGGGCAGTGGGAGGTTCTGGGGGCTAGACTGGAGAACGGGGTTCAGATGGGGAAGAGGCCATGTGGGCAGGGCACACAGGGGCCAAGTCTCCACTCTGGGCTCACGTGGGGAAGAAGCTGTTGGGGCAGGGCCCTGTGTGGGGCTCAGAGGGGCAGGGAATGGGCTCTCCCAGCACTCCTGCAAAGCTGCAGCTTGGAATATGGAAACAGGTGGAATTGGAGTAGTTCAATCAGGAAAAGGAGCAGGGTCTTCACTCTGAGGCACCATCTACCCTGGGCAATTAACCCTTTCCTGGGGCAGCAGACGAGCCCCCTGGCCCAGGACTGAAAGTGCTGGTGGGACAAAGCTATTTGCAGCACCATTCAGGAGGTAGGTGTGGGGATCGGGGCCCATCTACACTAGCAGTGATCTCACTCTCAGCCCGGGGTGAGCTGCCCAGGGCAAACCTGGCATTGGTACAGGTCAGAGCTCTTTCCATTACAGCCTGTCCTGAAGAAATAACCCACCCTTGGTAAGTGACATTCACAGCGTGGAGCACTGGGCAGTGCCCACTCCCTGGGCCCCCAGGGAGCTGCTGGGACAGGCAGGGAGATTGTGCCCTGCAAGGCCACAGAATGGCTCTTGGCCGACAGCCTGCAGGCTGCCCGTGGTGCCCACACCCCTGTGTGTATTTGTACACAATAGGACGGAGCTCAGCCTATGCGGCATCAGCGAGCTGCTGGCCCTGGGTGAGGGCTGCACACACTCCCCCTGGCTGGGTGCAGAACTGGGGCTGTCCCTTCTCCCTGGAGGTGGCCCGGTGGCTAGAGGCGACTGAGTGAAAACATCTCAGCCTGGCAGGAGCACAAGGGGCTGAGAGTGATTTTCTTTCAGGTGGATTTAGTGTTGGTGGAGGGTGCTCAGCAGACAGGATGGACTGAGCTGGGCAGATCTCCCTGGGCAAGACGTCTCCATCCCGTGGGTCATGCAAGCATTGACCTGTTCTCACAAAGGGCTAGATGCTGCCAGTCACTGGGACTGTGATTTCTGTGATCTGGGCCCTTGTCCAGAGGGAGCTGGACTCAAAGCACAACCCCCTAATCCCACTCACCCTGAGCTACAGTCCTAAAAGGTAAGAGGCTGCCTGTCCCATTCCCAGGCTGTATGCTGGGTAATCACGGACACTCGGTGTGATGTCATGCCAGCTCCGACTGACATCACCCTGACAAAGCAGCCTTGTCCGTGATACAGCAGCTGTATGAGCAACGGTTTGTCAGGAGCTGGGATCAGGAACGTTGCCACGTCCCAGCAACCATCCTAGCCTTTAAGTTGGGAGGCAGCATGCTTCATTGTACAGGGCATGGGGCTGGAAGCCAGAGACCAGGGCTTCGACTCCTCCACAGAACCCTGTGTGCCCTTGGTCAAGTCACTTAGCCTCTCTGTGCCTCAGTTCCCATGTGTACAATAGCCCTGCCTTGCCTCACAGGGGAGCGTGAGAGTGCTCAGATCCTGAGGTAATGTGGGCCAGAGACGTATCTAACAGTTTCCTGGCTCTGCAACTAACTCACTGGGTGCCTTTGGGCAAGGCTTGTCTTCTCTCCGGGCCTCAGTTTCCCCTTCTAGGGATGATGACATTTAGCCCCTGGAGAGCGAAGCATTGTTACTGTTGTAGTCACACACATAATGGAGACGCCCAGTTTGCTTCTGCGCTCAGTGTAACCTGCTGCCTGCTACACCATGTCAACCTGCCCTGCAATCAGACAGAGGCTTTCCTTCATTTGGCTGCAAGCACTTGGTTAGATTATCTCCTGACAACGTGCAGATAATGCCACTCACCCACACACCACCGTACGTCGCTACGTGACAGATTGGAAAAGCTCCCACGGACACCCTTTCTGAAGGAGCAGCTACGGCTCCACACGCGTTTAACAGGGAGATGGAGGGCAGAACAGGGCCGGGCACGCTGGCCTTGCCTGATGGGAGTGGGTCTCTGAAATAGAGCCACGGACTAGACTCCTTCTGTGCAGTGCCCCTGACACTTCAGAAAACGGAAACCTCCCCCCAGCCTGGAGACGAATGCAGGCACGTCACTGCCGTAGGACAGAACGCAGGAAGGGCAGGAAAGCGTCTGCTCCTGCATTCCTGGTCCACTCTCTGGGGCCGGGGAGAGCAGAGCGGTTAGCAGGCCCACAGAGGGTGGAAGGGACAATGAAGACCACCAAGACCCAGCGGAGGCTCAGAATAATCCTGCTGATCTGCTGCTGGGGAGGTGGGCGCTGTGCAGGCAAGGCTGTGGGGCACTACGGCCCTGCTCTCCGAGCAGCTGGATTGAAGGGGGGCGGTGACCCCTGAGGTGTCTCCAGCAGCCCCAAAGAGGAGATCTGGGGATTGAGTGTGCCATTTCACGCTGCTTTCCTGGGAGGATGGAGCAGTGCACTGGGTGTCTCCCTCAGCTTCATCCTCTCCCCACCCAAGCAGGCCAAGCCGCCGAGCGTCACGTATGCGGGGATCCTGGTGTGCAGGAGTTTAGAGGAGCCCAAGGGAGGGTGTGAGGATGTAGCTGAGCTCAGCCCTTCTGCCCCTGAGGAGTGCTGGGCCAGGCCCCCGGGGTGCTGCTCTTTCCCTGCCCCTCCCTTTGGAAGCAGAAGGCCCAGGCTGGCCCAGGCAAACGCACAGATCCTCCATGGGGAGTTTAGACACCAGAGAAGCGTCAGTTCAGGAGCCAGCTCAGGTCGAGGCCTCCGGGGCAGACTCTTGGCCTCAGTGCAGGCAAGGATGGTGGCTCCATTGGATAACGCCCCGGGAAGCTGCTGGGCTGCTCTCAGTGGTGGCTGGGTCCCTTTCCCTAGCCCCAGGCACGTGGCCACTTCCCTGAATGGCTCCCCAAGATCCTAGCAGTGGCTAACTCTTCCTGGGCTGCTAAACAACTCACACTGCAGAGCCCTGGCCTCCCCCGTTCTGCTCCAGACCTGAGCCGTGCTGGTGCATGTGCAAGGACGGGCCCAGGGGTGGGTGACAGCGCCTCCCCGTCAGCCTCCGAAACGGCTCTGCAACTGCCCAGGAATGGAAATCAAGTTCCAAGCCTCAGCCGCTTTATGGTCCTTTCCTCAAGGATGGATGATTATCCACCAAACCATCTCAACTAAGCCAGATCCACAGAGAAACACTGGGTGCACACATTACTTCCCTCCCCCCCTCCCTCCCTCTCTCTGTCTAGATAGATAGCCAGCCCCTTCCTCAATTCCCCCTTGACCCCGCTTCCCCTTCCTTTTATACTCTGCCCTGAGCAGCCATGTGACCAGCCAGGACCTGTTAACCCTTTACAGGCTGTAGTACCTTTGCCTTGCTGCAGTTACCTTAGCTAGCAAAATCAGCCAATTCCACATTAGATACTTAAAGCCATTTCAAAGCACCTTCACCAGCTAGCTAGTCAAAAAGCATAAGAGGAAAAGAAAAGTGGGTCGTTACTGAGGCCACAAACTCAGCAGAATTCAAAAAAAGATAAATATTGTTAGGGCAGGCCTCACCAGGTGGCACTGCCACATATAGTTTTCCAAGTTCTTTTTTCTCAGCATGTGAGCAAATGTTCAGTCTTGGGGAGACATGCTGTTAGCTTTCTTTATGTAAAGTTTAGTGCAACTTTGGAAAGAGAGAGCTGTGTGAGCAGCAGGAAAGTTTCTGTCTTGGACTTTAATTAGAGTTAATTCTTGAGGCAGAGTTGGTGCTGGGCTGAATTTGTTGGAGAAGGGATTGCCCTGTGTAATGTTTGACCCACCTCTGCTCCAGGACTGGGGACATATGTGTAAATGAAACTCATTACACTCAGCATATACCCAGACACCACGTCACTGATTTCTCCTCCACTGGGAAGCAGTCCTGGATATCTGCTCCCATTGGGCAGAGCGATGAAACTGGTGACAGAACAGCACTGTGGGAAGAAGGGGGAACAATATGGATAAAGAGAACAGCCATGATTACATTAGAGAGGCTGCAGTTGAATCAGCAATAGAAATCTGCCCGCTCCGGGGCTTGAGCCAATGACTAGCAGCTTGAGGTTTTCAAGAATCTTCCCTTGTGGACAAGTTATTCCCTAACTGATCTCTCTGGGTGTCGTGCATCCTCCACCAGCACAGGCTGTGATCAGAGACAGGACAGCAAGGTGAGTCAGGATCACCCAAGGAGCTGGTTGCCATGAAGAGCTCTGGTTTCATAGGTGAATGCATCTCACAGAACGGTGGGTTCTGGGGGCTGCTGGAGATGAGCTGGAGAAGTCATTGCACATGCCTAGTGTTCTCATTGGCCTGTACCAGCAAACAGCCCGAGGACTCAAACAAATCCCAGTGTCTTGTGAGTGTTCCCGGCAGGGATGGGGGGGAGGCAGTCACCTTGTCACCATGGAAACAAGGGTTAAGGGCCCTGCTCCTGGCCCCGTCCACAGCAGAAAGAACATGGACAAATTCCACAGGCCCCTATTAGCCCATATCCGGACACTGCAAATAGGAGCTTTGGGTGAAAGTGGGTGGCAAGAAAGGCCTGGCCCTCCCTCGGTGCATTCACACGGGTTCTACAGGGCTCCATGGAAAGGTGAAAGGTCATTTATCTTGATGTGTGAACTTCATGCTGGTGAGAGGTGCTGTCTGGACATCGCTGGAGGCTGACGTTGTCTATGTACCCACAGAAGGAGTGCAGAGGCCACACCAACTTCCGCCTCGCGGCCCACTGGCCAGCAATGTGCATCAACAAGAGAGTGAAGGGGCTACTTTAGGATTGAAGTTTCCTTTCCATTTCTGCTCATTATCCCTTAGCCTGTCTGCTGGGATTTTTACCAGCACAGAGATCTACTGGTGCCAATGGCAGCGGACTGTTAGGTGGCACGGATTCCTGAGACCTTAACATTTCACACAGACTGCTGACAAAAGTCCTCATGATACACTCCGATCCTGAACTCAGAGCTGTTTCCCTCACATCAAAAACTCCTTGTGACTGCAGAATCCATCACAGAGCATTCTACGGGCGGCTATGCAGCTTTTGCCAGGTTTTAAATGGTTCCTTCATTTGTAGTTTACTACCTAGTCAGCCTGTATTTACAATCTCATTCTCTCATTCAAGTGGCTAGGACACAACATGGAATAATTCTTACCTCTTAGAGGCGTTTCATCATTTCTGATTAAAAATAAATAATGAAACTGAAATAGGAGAGGAAGGTTGGGTAGGGAGGTTTCTGGAAATATAGGTACAGGACTATATGATTATATCTACAATGTTGTAACAGTCAGGAGAAGAAGATCACCTCCATGCCTTCTGTTTGGAAATTTGCTTCCAGGTGCCAGTAGCAATGAGGTAATACAAGCTTCTGACACACGTAGATTCACCAATTTTAATCAGGCCAGAAGGGACCATTGTGATTGTTTAGCCTGACCTCCTGACCCTGTACAACACAGGCCAGATAATTTGACCCAGCGATTCCTGCCTCAAGCCCCATCGTGTGGCTGAGTTAGAGCAGATCTTTTAGAAAGCTATCCAGTTCTGATTTAAAGACTTCGTGCGATGGAGAGCCAGTCACAACCCTGGATAGGTTGTTCCAGTGATCACTAGCCCCCCACCCCACCCCCAAAATGTCCACCTTGTTTCTAGCCTGAATTTGTCTAACTTCAGTATCCAGCCATTGGATCCCATTAGGCCTTTGTCTGCTAGACTGAAGAGCCCTCTCCTGTCAGAGATCTTCTCCCCAGGTAGGCACTTGCAGACCATGATCACATAACATCTGACCCTTCTCTTGGGTAAACACAAACAATTCCTTTCTTTGGATAGGGGCCAAACTCTGCCCTCCCCCCATGAGCCGGATGCTGAATCTGCTCAAGTGACAACAGCAGAACAGAGCCCCTGGGCGGCCTGGAGAGAAGAACATCACCAGTGGGACGGAGGGAAGCGGCTGGTACCGCAGCAATGGACCACGTCTGGATTTCCTGCTCTCTAGCTCTCCACTAGGAGCCGACCCAGCTCCCGTGAAAACCATTGAAATGACTCTCGTGACGCCAGGGAGACTTGGCGCAGGCCCGAGGGCCTCGTACAACAAAGGGTCCCTGTAACAGGGGCTGCCGCCAGCAGAGCCCCCCCTCATGGCCAGGGTGCCTCTACTGTTCCCTTTGCCAGCCTCTTTCAGTCACGGCCCTGCACAGGGACTGGGGTTTTAGCACATTAACACAATTCTCAAACAAACACAGAAACAACCTTCCAGCCAGGCTCGAGCTGGCACAGCTCTCCTCCCTGGGGACCTGGCCCTTCTCAGGCACCCCTCCAGGAGCCCTCCTTCCCTGCAGCTTCATCCACCATCCCCCCATGGCAGGAGCCCCAGCCCTGCCGCTCCCTGCTGCTGCCTTTTACCCTGGGATGGCTCATCCCCAGGCTCTGCAGCCCATGGGCCGTGCCCGAATGTCTACAGCCACCCATTGCCGCAGGATGCCTTGGGCCCAGCAGGCATCCCACAAAGGAGCCGACATTTATATGGGGGTGAGAGAATCCAGTTATATCACATAGGATGGGAAAAATTAGAAGTGTCCTAAACCTTCAAGCCTCAGGGCAACCACTAAACAATGGGGGCTTGAAAGAAACCCCCTTTATGGGAGGGATATGCCATAATTGTCCATTGCGGGGTTTTTGCACCTTCCCCTCAAACAGCCGGTCTTGGCCCCTGCCAGAGAGAGGAGCCTGAGCTAGATGGATCATGGGTCTGATCTGTCCAGGTAATTCCTGTGCACCCGCTGGACACTTCCCGAATACCTGGGAGTGACTTTCGGGGCTAATTAATGTGCCTGGAAATGTGCAGGTGTGCAATGGAAACGTAGGAGCCCTCGGTAGCAGAAACTGTGAAATAAAGTGTCACACTCCATCAGTTCCTATCACATCCACGCACAGAACACTACCAGACACTTGGATCACACTCACATCTGCTCAGGCATGTGTTTGACACCCATACAAGAAAAATACAAAACGTTGCTTCCTTTATAAGGAATAAAATACTCAGCTCTGAGCCTGGGTACCAGCCGTTTCAGGAAACCCCCTCGATTTACAGGGCTTTACAGTCTGGTTGTAAAATTTTTCTCTGGGCTAGAAGCTGTAGCCCGAGAGGAGATTCTCTTTGCTGGATGTAGGGTACGCGTGCACATCCTGTTGGGGGCATGAGCAGCAAGCAGACCACCTGGCGAGCAGCCCCTCGAATCTCAGACAGGAGCGTTCGGTAAACGCTGCCCTATAAATGTGTGCTCTGTTTTACAATAAAGAACTGAAGTTTTTCTGGCCCCTCCTGTTTATCCTGGAGCTTCAAAATCACTTCCACCTCCTCATTTCACAGGTGAAAATGGCTGCCGCAGAGTAACTGCATGTGGCCAACACGGCCTTGAAGATTTTTCACACGTGGCGTCAGTGCAGAGATGCATAATCTGCTCGGTCAGTGGTTCAGGCAGGATGCTGGCAGATTCAATCCATCACTAGGTTATTGACTCCAATAGATGCCCAGTGGTTTCTCCAAGTTTCAATCAAAGAAAAACGAGTGCGGAAGCAGCTCCGAGAAGCTCTGAGGATATCCAAGCACTGATCTAAGAGGAGATATCTCCATATTAATGTTGGAGACCAACTCCCGAGAATGCCAGCACGCGTCCAGTTCAGTATGGAGGATAACAAGACAACACTGTGCGCCCAGCACACCCAGGAGTCGGCAGCTCTGATGCATTCACACCATGCTCATAGCTTCCAAGTGGGGAGTGAGGGGAAAGGGCTGGAACCAGCAGGCTGGACTCTCCCAAGGCCTGATCAATCAGGGGCAGTTCTCTCTGGAAAGAGCAGTTGCACTATTGATTTGCTTACGCTCATATTGCAGCAACTACATGGGATTTAGGTTAAGGATGGTTAGAGTTACTAAACATTCCTAAACCAGAACAGCAGATTAAAACCGCTCTGCTCAGAACTTCTGGGAAGGGTGGAGCTGTATCTAGCACGTACAGTTCACACTTCCACCTACGATGGGCTGCACTGCAGCCCCCCCCCCCAGAGCTTTCAGGACCTTTGGCTTTGGGTTTGAATCCTGGTTTCACCTTGCTTGTCCTCACTTCTGCATCAGATGCCCCTCTGCCCCTCGCCCCCGAAGAAATGCCCCCTGGAATGCACCTGGTCACGGCAGAGATAGAAGGACAGTGTGGTCCTTAGGCTAGGAGTCATCCAGCCCAACCTCGCTGGCTTCCCAAGCTCTATGTTGCGCTGCCAATGGCCACGCTCGGCTCTGGCAGGTGTTTCAAGGACCCTGCATGTGCTCAGCCGAGTATTCGCTCCAGTACTGAGGCACAAGGCTGTGAGGGAAGGGAGACGAGGCTTTACTTCTGTCAGCCCAGGTTAGCCCCGTAATATTAACATAACTGTAACGCAGTTGAAAAGGAATCCACTAGTTACAGGAAATGATTTACAGGACACAAGACTGCCTTTCAGAGGCCTCAAGTGTACCATAAAAAATATATTATAAAGGAGTAATCTTTATCTGAACTGAGGCTGCACTGAGAGAACACATGTCCAGCTGAGAGCAGCATTGAGCTTTGGTTCACTCTGGGAAAAGTCAATGCTCTTCATCTTATTTGATTAATTTTTTTCTTGGCACTGGGCATCTAGTTAATATTTGTGCTCAACAATGGGGTTTTTTTTCCTCCAAAGGTTGCTCTTGTCCTGGGCTCAGACAAAGGCAGAGATGCCAATAGTATCTCCCCAGACAAACTGCCCTGCTGGGATTGTGTGTTAACAGCAAGATGTGGAGAAGTCAGACTCCACTCCCCGCTGTCCCGCCCCACGCTGTGAAAGATTGGCCTATCTCTGGGCAGAAGGTGCCAGGGGAACTAAGCTCCCTGCCCCCCAGCCAGGCTGATGCTGAAGCCCATTTGCAGGAGCCTGCATGATGAGCTGTGGAAAACCTCCAGACCCGCGGGAGTCTGAGCAGGGGCGACTGTCTTCAGGTGTATTTTCTTCTCCCCCTTGGTGAAGCTGAGGTTCCCGGGGTTCATAGTATTCAATGCTGAAAACATGGGCATTGTGGTTGTGCCCAGAAACGTGTGTACACACGAGCCAGGCGTAGCATGCAGCTGTACCTAAGCGTGCAGGGGGGTTTCTGTCCCTAACTCAGGTGTGTGCACTTCGGCACACGCATCTTCAAAAGCTGGGCCCTAATGTTCACTTTCAGATCCCCACTGAGTCAAGTCAGCAATGTAGGGAGGAAGGAGAGTCCAGAGATTAGGGCACTAGGGGTCAGTTCCCTGCTCCATCAGATATCACTAGTCTCTCTGGCTCCGTATACACAGCAACTAGACACCCACGGCTGGGGCTCGCGGGGCTCGGGCTGGGGAGCTGTTTCACTGCTCTGCAGACTTCTGGGCTCAGGCTGGAGCTTGGGCACCAGGACCCTGCGGGATGGGAGGACCCATCTGTACACCCAGGGAATAGCCCTGCCCTGCCTCCCGGGGGGTTCCCAGGGATAAATACACCACAGGATAAGTACCTACAAGATACCAACAGACTCCAGGGCAAGGTGGCGAATGTAACAAACTCACGTCCACACACCCCAGGAGCGGCTCAGCTAAGCACACCTCTGAGGCCCTCCCTTCGCCCCGAACGTCAGCTCAGGGAGGTTACTGGATGGGGCTCTCGGAGGAGACCAGGTACCTCTTGTTGACATCCCGAAGGACAGGAGGATCAGGGTAATTTTATGCCTTTGATGGAGTCGATCCTCTATGGAGATCACTAAGCCACCCTTGCGGGGACCAGGTCCAGGGTCCCATATTGGTATTTCTGAAGGATAAACAAGGACGGCCACTGCCTCCCCTTGCGTCCCATGGGAAGACGGTGCCTCCTTAGTCATGATGAGGAGAGCTCCTGGGTTGGGGCGGGGGGCTCTACCCCAGCTGGGAACAGACTCTCCTGCCCATGGGGGGGGTGTCATCTAGTCTAGCCCCATCTTCGGGCTTTTCCCCGCAGAGGGAATCCCCACCTGTAGGGGCAGGGCCCAGCCTCCTCTCATGAAAGAGGAGGTACCTTTCCCCTATGGCTGGGGGTCACAGTGGCCCCTGATTGGAGCCCCCAAAGACAGAAGATGGGGGCTGACAGCCAGTCACCCCAGAACCCTGCAAAGGAGCGGGTGAAAGGCCCCGTCCTCCAAAGACTGTCAGGGATTAGTGCTGGGGAAGCTATGCAGGAGTGGGGAGAAGCAGAGGGTGGGGGCGGGGTGATCGGGGGCAGGAGCAGGGAGGAGCAGAGGCTGGGGGTCAGGGTGGCTGGGGGCAGGGAGGAGCGGGGGCTGGGGGGCAGGGTCGGGGGGCAGGGAAAAGCAGGCGGAGGCAGAGTGACTGAGGGCAGGAGCAGAGGCTGGGGGCAGGGTGGCTGGGGCTGGGGCAGGGGCAGGGAGGAGCAGAGGCTGGGGGCAGGGTGGCTGGGGGGCAGGGAGGAGCCGTGGCTGGGGGGCAGGGTGGCTGGGGCTGGGGCAGGGGCAGGGGCAGGGAGGAGCAGAGGCTGGGGCAGGGAGGAGCAGAGGCTGAGGGGCAGGATCGGGGGGCAGGGAGAAGCGGGGGGGCAGAGTGACTGAGGGCAGGAGCAGAGGCTGGGGGGCAGGAGCAGGGAGGAGCCGTGGCTGGGGGGCACAGCCGGCAGACCGGGGCGGCAGGAGGGAGCGGCTGGGTGGCACACGAGCTGTAAGGCAGCAAGGGGGGACCGGGGACAGCCCGTGCTGCGGGGCGGGGCGGGGCGGGGGGCAGCGGGGATTCCGGGGCGAGGTTGCCCGGGCGCGCGCTCTCCATCTCCGTTCCCAGCGCCGGGCGCGCTGCCCTCAGCCCCAGGCCGGCCCGGGGCGCGGTGCCAGGCGCGGTGCCAGCCCCGCTCTCCCCGCCGCCCCGTGCCGGGGGCGGGCTCTCCCCACGCCGGGAGCGCGCTCTCCTCCTCCCGCTCGGCACAAAGTTTAGCAGCAGGAACTCGGGCTGCAACAGTGCGAGGCGGCGGCGGCGGAGCCAGAGCGCAGCGTCCCCGGGCGCGCCGCGGAGCCGGTCCCCATGCGCCCGGAGCCGGTCCCCATGCGCCCGGCCGGCTGGAGGCGGCTGCACCGCGGGGGCTGCGGGGCTCCGCGCTGACTGTGCCATGCGGGGCTCCCCCCCGGCGGCTGCGGGGCGGGAGGGCAGCGGCGCCCCATGCACACGGGGCTGCCGGGCGGCGGCTGACACCATGTGCGCCCGGTGCGCGGGGCTAGGAGCGGGGAGCAGTCATGCCCCCCCCCGCCCAGCCTGGGGCGCAGGGCGGGCGCGGCTCTAAGGGGCCTCCCGCTCGAAAGCTGCTCTGCATGTGCAGCCTCTCGCTGTGCCTCACCTACCTGTGCTACAGCCTGATGGGGGGCACCGGCCCGGGCGCCCTGCGCTCCCCCGCCGGCCTGCGCGGCTTCCCGGCTCCCAGCGCCCTGCGCGGCTCCCCGGCTCCCAGCGCCCTGCGCTCCCCCGCCGGCCTGCGCGGCTCCTCGGCCACCCCCGCGCCCCCCACTCGGGCCAGCAACGCCAGCCGCCCGGGAGTGTCGGCGGCCGCCTGGCTCCGGACTGCGCTGGCCCCCGGCGAGGTGATCGCGACGCAGAGCGGCGCCTTCGAGAGGGACCCGCAGGAATCCAGCACCACGGACGAGGAGCTGAGCCGGGCGGGCAGCACCACGCCGGACTACGGCGAGAAGCGGCTGCCGCAAGCCCTGATCATCGGCGTGAAGAAGGGGGGCACCCGGGCGCTGCTGGAGGCCATCCGGGCGCACCCCGACGTGCGCGCCGTGGGGGTCGAGCCCCACTTCTTCGACAGGAACTACGAGAAGGGGCTGGAGTGGTACAGGTGAGCGCCGGGCGGGGCGGCCGGGGGCAGAGACACCTGCGCGGGGCCAATAGCGGGCAGCCTGCGCCCCCCAAGCGGGAAGGAGCCGGGCCTGTAGCCGGGGGGGAGCGCTCCTGGCTGGAAGGGCTGGGCCCGGGCTCTCCCTGGCCTGTTTGGAGAGAGCCCCCGGGCAGGTTGGCTCCACTGCGCTGCCTGTAGCCCTCCCCTCGGGACCCTCTCCGGCTCCTTCCCGCTCCCCTAAGGCACCATCGGCTCCGCCCTGGGAGCAGGTGGCAAATTCCCTTCGCCCCATGCCACCCTCTGGAGGCTCTGGCCTCCTGCCCCTCGGGGGGCGGGCTGTGCCTTGGGGCCTGAGGGGCGCTTGGCTGCTGTGCTGGGTACCAGGGGCTGTAGCGGTGCGAGGCAGCCCCAGCCCAGTCCTCAGGGACAGAGCCTGGGGCGGGGTATTAGTAACGATTGTGCCCAGGGCTGAGGAGAAGAGAGTGTGAGTTGTTAGTGGCTTGACTTGCCATTGCCTTGCTTTTGTGGGTTTGTGTCTGGTGTGTGTGTGTGGCTCACCCTGCAGGTTTCTGTGTATTTAAAATCGAACCCCCCCACCCTCTGTGCAGAAGTTCTCACATTGAGTCTATTGCTTACTTATTTACTGCCCATCTCCTACCTGGCAGCTTACCTGAGCAAGGTACTGTCTCCAGGATCTGTGTGAATCCCAGCCATGCCCTCCGCTTTCAACTGCAGGCACCTTGGGATTGATTAAGCACATCAAAACAATATATAGGGGACAGATGAGGCCCCAGAGCAGCTAGTGCCTGGTGTGGAGACAAATTGTGCAATAACAGATTTAAATGCAGGCAAAATAACTGTATCATTAATGTTACTGGCTATTATACTATTTAAAATACAGGGTTCTGATGGAGATGCCAGAAATAGATAAAAAAATGCATTTTATGCAGCTCCCAGCACACAGAAGATTTGAACAGATTGCTCCGGGTAGCTGCACTTGCAATATACAAATCTCGACTGTTCAGTAGTTAATAATTACAGAAATAAACAAGCCTGCAAGCCCAGGTGATAGCTGCAGTTTTAAAGTGACAATAAATAAACAAGGATTCTTTCCTCATACAAGCCACAGCATCCTGAATTTACTTCCCAAATGGAGATTTATTCCTTTTATGCAACAAGTTCCATCTGCTAGAAGTTTTTGAATTGATTAGTCTGAGCTCTGTGTATGAATTACTCTTGGTATTGCCGTTTGATCTAACACATTTAAAACTTTGAACGTAGACTCCTTTTAACCTGTTCCAATATATGAAAACAGGCTGAATTCATCAGTAGGGTTCTTTGCCGTTTCAACATATCAAACTAATTGTGATGTTCACTGTTTTGAAATATTTATCTCAAAACTTGAAAATACAAATCATTAATTTAACTTGAAAATTATTGATGATATTATTTTTTAGCTTCTGGCAGCACTCGCACTGTGCTTGTTGCTTTCCAAATAGGAAATAATCATGATTAAAACATCGAGGTCCTGGCTTTTTATTTCACTCAGTAGGGTAGTTGACTAAACAGCTGGAAAGAATGAGGAACATTTTCAGTTTCAGAGGCAAAAAGTTAACAACTGTTTGAATTAGCTGTTTTTTTTTTTAAATAAAAATAAAGTGTGAGGTTTTCATGTCAACACTAACTTAGATGTGATCATCTTCAGGCAGGTTTCCTCAGAAATTTTGGAAGCAAAGTGTTTGCAATAATACTTATTTGCTGTGGCATTTGCTTGGCTTTATTATGATGCCCAGCGATTCCCTGAGGAACTCCAGTGAAGTGGAGACCAGCAATCAGAGAGTACTTGTATGAGAGCTTGTTTGTTATGTGCTGTCAAAGGCTATGTGTGTTGCATCAACATCTGGACATGAGGAGGACTGGCTCAAGTGATTTTATTTGTGCACACTTTATTTCAAACAGCCAACATCCTATTTTACCTAATTGTCACCCAGGAAAGCTTTTCTTTAAAGACCAAGTTTAGAAACTCGATGAAAGAAGCTAAAGATAGGGGTGTAGAGAGGTTTGGTTTTGTTCAAAATAGGCGGAAGAAGATCAAGCACTGAATATGCCAAGCAGCTGTGTTTTCATCTTGAAAGTAAAGCTGGGAGAAAAGGGCCAGGGAGTGAGCGTAGCTTTCCCTTGGAGCGAAAGGCACAAACAGGTATGCATCTGCAGAACAGTATTCGGATCTTTTTGTCATTCTTGTAGCTATGTGGTGTTGCTCTCGTAGGTTTATTTAAGCTGATTTTTAGTGCTGGTGAATGGTGTTGGACTCAACAGCTGTGGGCACTAGGGTGACCAGACAGCAAGTGTGAAAAATCGGGAGGGGGGAGGGGGATAATAGGAGCTTATATAAGAAAAAGTCCCAAAAATCGGGACTGTTCCTATAAAACCGGGACATCTAGGCACCCTAGTGGGCACTGAAATCTACTGGTTACCCGACCAGCAGCCACAGCGCAAGCAGTGAGCAGATCTTCGTCTCAATCCTGAGCTGGAATTGCCATATTGGAAGACAGCAAGGAGACACATATAGTAGCTATCCTTAGTGCCTCAGAGTAAGCCCTAAATCCCCATTTTTGACACATGAAGGGGATTTCTTCCTGATCCTAGCCGATGGGTAGCTTCTGTCCTGCATCATGAAGGTTGAGAGTCTTTGCAATTGTATCCTAGCTAGAGAAATTGCAGATGTTATTCATATTCACATAAATGTCTGTTTTTAACCTTCTTGAATTACTTGCATTAATGTCTTCTGGCAGTGAGTTCCACGGGATACTTACACATTTGGTAACATGTGGCTTCCTTTTGTCCATTTTAAAACTGTTGCCTTTTAATACTATCAAATTATTATTTTCTAGTGTCACGGGGTGGAAAATGGGGCCACTTTACTGGCCTTCTCTGCATCATTCATTGTTGAAAGTTTGTTTTGGTGATTACTGTACTGTCCTAGGAAACAGTAACTTTATGTTCTACTCCAAACTCTGCCAACATGGCCTAGAGCCAGTTCCCTTTTAACTTCCCCATACCTCAGCTTCCTAATCTGTAAAATGGGGATAATAATACTTAGCTATTTCTTTTGGCTGTGTATCTTGCTACAGTTGGTCATGCCTTTGTCTCCTTGAGTTTGACTACTATAATACACTCTACATGAGATTATATCTTATGACGCTCCAGAAGCTGAAGTTAGTGCAAAATACACTTTAGGTAGGGAATCGGTTACACCGGTTCTCTAGAGTCTTCTGTTTTCTGTAAGGTTTAGGAAAAGCTATGTGAATGGGTGATCTGTGCTGATTGTGAGAGTTCAAAAGCCAGGGTTACAGTTTATGTGGAAATTACAGAATTGAAATCTTCCTACGTGTGTACTGATGTATTATGTTTAAGGTGGCGTTAAGGCTGCATGGGGTTGTTCAGGATTAAGGTGTCCGATTTGGTGATTCCATACACTTTTTAGTGTTGGGTTGTTTGAGGGATTTGTTCAGTGGTACATCTTCCCTTCAATTCCATTTATAGCCTTCGGTGTAAGTTAACTGTTGCTGAATTTCCTAGATTTTCTTTTTTCTAACTGTAGGATATATTTTGAATGCTATTAAAAGTTGTATTTAAGGGTTTGTGGGAAGCATTATCTATTTTTAGCCTCTCTTTTTCTTAACAATCCAGTGATATTTCTTTCTGGCATATATGTCTTTTGCATGTTCTCAGTTTCACCTCTTTCTTTTATCGGAGACATTGGTACTTAACAGTAGATATTATCCTTCATGATAAAGAGAACTAACTGCATCCCTTCTACAATGCCAAAATGATTTGCTCCACAGTGAATCATTGTGAGGTTTGTCAAAGGTCATGAGGTCTTCATTTCCATCAAAGTGGAAATTAACTGATGCCTCTTCATTCCTTTCTTACCCTTCTAGATCACATGATCTTTCTATAATCCTAAATATGAATTGCCATGGATTTTTAGTCAGTACTCGGTGCTTTTATAATCCAAGACTTTCCCACAGTCAACACAGGGGAATGTCTTTCACTGCAGAATTAACTTGGGTGTCCAGCACTCGGGGCTGAGTACGGGGGTTGCCCTAGTCAGGGTGTGAGCTGCCACACTGCAAATCCGGACTCGACTGCGTCCACACAGTTGCTGTGCTCATCCATGTTAGCACTGGAACTTCTGGGGGCTCGTAGTGCTGCAGCATGATGTGATGCTCTGTGATTCTTTCCTAGTGAATTGTGGGAGAACTTGTCTGTCCTTCTGGGCACACGGGGGAATTGTGAGAAGGCATCGGAGGACTGTCAGCACATGAGTGGCTTAACCTGAATCCTCACTGCAAAGTGGGCAGGTTGCCAGCCCAAAGGTAAGCCATGTTCATGCGTTAGCCTAGACCCCAGGACGGGCCAGCTAGCCCGGGTAAAGCTGAGGCGTGGGTGTGAATGAGAGCCAGAATAAGGCCAACCCCACCTAATAGCCTGGTTTAACTCTGCAGCGAGGATGGACCCACAGTCATTTCTGGAGCTGGGATACACCTGTCATCTTGCAGTGTTAGATGCCAAAACTTGTATTCTTTAAACATTTGTCATCTACTATGAAACCCTTTGGCAAAACCCCGCGTACTCCAGAAGACGCTGGACCTGGATTCTATGGCGAAGTCTCCGAAATCTCTGGCACTCTGTTGCAGCTTCATTTCAATTGAAACGTGGATGAAATACTAGCGGAATGACACAGTTAGCACACTAGCCCCTGTGCTGCTCATTTAGAGGTTAATGTAGAAACAGCATCAAATAAAATGATGAGATCGGCTTTCAGCACGCGGCACCTGCAGCCTGTTCCTGCATTGTAGGACTTGTCCCATGGAAGCAGGTTTGGGGACTTGGGCTGAGGGCATGTGGGGCACTGTCACTGTCTGGGACAGGGGCGGCTCTATGGTTTTTGCCGCCCCAAGCATGGCAGTCAGGCGGCTTTCGGCGGCGTGCCTGCGGGCGGTCCGCTGGCCACGCGGATTCGGTGGCATACCTGCGGGAGGTCCGCCGGTGCTGTGCCTTCAGCGTCCCCGCCGCCGAATCCACGGGACGGGCGGACCTCCCGCAGGCATGCCGCCGAAGGCAGCCTGACTGCCACCCTCACAGCGACCGGCAGGCCGCTCCCCGCGCTTGCTGCCCCAGGTCTGCGCTTGCTGTGCTGGTGCCTGGAGCCGCCCCTGGTCTGGGAGTGCATTAAGTACATTAGTGAGGTGTGATCAGCAAAGAAATAGTTAATCATGCTGGCATTTAAATTGTCAACTTTAGGTATCACAGGAGCTCACTGAGAAGGGTGGGACAGTTCATGGATCTCAGAGCTATTGTTTCAGCTGCTTGGAGGTTCAGGAAGCTTCACGCTTTCAAGGTTATCTTGGCATCTGAAAAGGCCAGAAACATTTTTAAATGAAAGTTTAGAGTCTGTAGCATCCATTGGATAACAAATGCACCATTTGTAACAAAATATGACAGGCCTCATAACGTAAATACAGCATTTATGACTAGCAGTATTAAATCCAATATTTTCACATTAATAACCAGGGCATGTTTCCTGTGTCTTAGATTTTCAAATAATCTATAAATCAGTGAATTTTCAGATCTCAAACTTCAGGAATTAATTTGCTAGAGGGATCCAAAAAAAGGTTAGACTCATAAAAATCAAAATGGAGACATTTTAAAATGATTATAACTAACAGATTTACTGGTAAATTCTCAGAAAATTCATTTGGTACTGTTAAGAGTAAGTGCTGTAAGTATGGGGAGGATATGATAAATTTATATTCTTCATTCATAATGAAGACCTTTCATCCTTTTAGTGAAACTCTCAATGCAACTTTAACTAAGGAACTGCTATGGTGTCTTCATAATTATAACCTTGCTTTTACTTCATGGCTCATTCCCTCTTATGCCTCAATCCTTTAGGCTTAATTTTTCGCACGTGCCCCAACGGGCCTACGTTCCTGGGGAAGGTGAAATGCACGTTCCTTGTCTGTCTTGTCTTTCTAGGCTGTCAAATTGTTCGGCTAGGGCCTGTCTAATGTGGTTGTAACATGCCCAGCACAATAAAGCCCCCAGATGCTACAGTCATATAAATAATTAATAACACCAATAAATCGGGGATCCTTGTCCTGAATAATACAAGAAGCTGCTTCAGGAAATATCTGTTTCTGAACCAGTTGGTCCAAGAAGCAATTGCACTGGGATTGAGAAACTGATTCTTTAAATCACACCCCTGTGGCCACTACACTAGTGCAGGGATAGACAACGGGTGGACCATGGGCCAAATCCGGACCACCAGACCCTTTTTTATTTACTGATTATTATCATTATTGTGATTGCGGTGTGAAAAGATGTTGCTCTGGAGTGTGGACCTTATCTATACCTTGACCAAGGAATTTGGATCTTGACAAAAAAGAATGGATTACCCCTGCACTAGTGCATCTTTGGGTAGCGACTGTCGTGCACTATTGTCGTTTGAACAGGTTTTGTTGCCTCCCTGCTGTTGCTACCATTCTGTGTTCCCCATCCCTGGCTGTGTTGATGGAGAGGCCAGTGGTCTGTACTTCACACTCGTACAATGTTTGTACTCCTGTGACCTGCGATTTGTATCCACGCAGATTGAACAGCATGAATTACCTTTCAGGTAGATTGGTTTCCATGGCCATGCGTCTCTTGGGCCTCTCTGCTCAGACTGCCAGCAGGGGAAGTGAGGGTAGGGGCAAGGAAGGCTAAAGACCCTGGACTGAGACCATGGACTCATTTCACATTGGGCCCCGAACAGCCATCAGATAGCAATAGCCTTTGGTCACCTCAGTGTTAATCCTGTGCTGTTTGAATCTCACTGCTGTGCTGCTGTGTAATATTTATACCCCTCTATTCCGTGTCAGAATATTCAGAAAATAAAATCACCGCCACTAGGGCTGACATTCAGCGCTGAGGGGCACTATAGGGTGGATAGATAGATGGGGCTTTTCTTCTAATGATGTGAGAGACTGCTGGTACTTTGTAACTACTGTATTTCTCTGTGAAAGGCCTTTCCCGTGTATACCGTATTCTCAGCACTTCTGATCCTTTAGGGACGGGGGATTGATTTTTCCAGGTCCTGCTGTGAGTTGGCTTTGGCTGAAATGCAGTGACTCAGCTGCCCCCCCTTACACTGTGTTGGGATTACCCTGGGCTATGAATTTAAAATTATACACACCCGTGCCCCATTTTAACATTGGCCATTTCAAGACTGTCACCTCTCATTTCTCCTTAAACATTTAGGACCTGATTTTCCGTGGTAGCCTCTAATGTTGAGGCACAATTTTGCACCTGCAAATAATTCTGGGATAATATCAGTGCTGTTTCTCACGGGGGGAAAAGAATGAGCCTACTGTTATTTCAGATGCATATTTCTCTTGTGCATTCCTGTGCAAGGCAGAGATGCATGTATATGTATACACCCCACTTAGTTCTGTAGCCAGTTCTCACGAAAATTGACAGAAGGACTGTAATAGACGTCAATGCTCTTTTGATTGGGCCTGTACTCTGCATGCCAAGGGCCAGACTCTGCCCTTGGCAAGGTGCCTGGAATTCCCTATTCTTGCCCTGCTGAGAGGTTGGGGGCGGGGATGAGTAAAGGTCTCTCACAGGCTCCGTTAGCCTCTTCAGCTGGGGGCTGGATCTGCTCCCAAACCAAGAGCTATTAGGTGACTCTACGCCGGTGCAGACAGGTCTGGCCCAGGTCTTAGGCCAGGAGAGCTACATTTCCCAAAGATGGTACCTGGCTTCTCTTAGCCTTTCTGTTTTGTTTCAGGTAGAGGGATGTAGGGAGACATCAGGCTTCGCTTCAATGTCATATGGCCTAATGGCCACAGAGCAGCACCTAGCGCTCAGCATCCCCACGCCGGCCGCAGACACTGAGCTCAGCCCTGCACAGCAAGGGGCAGCGTGCTCGCAGGGCAAGGGGAGCGTATGTAGAGCAAGGGGCAGCGTGCTCGCAGGGCAAGGGGAGTGTATGTAGAGCAAAGGGGAGCGTGCTCGCAGGGCAAGGGGAGCGTATGTAGAGCAAAGGGCAGCGTGCTCGCAGGGCAAGGGGAGCGTATGTAGAGCAAAGGGGAGCGTGCTCGCAGGGCAAGGGGAGCGTATGTAGAGCAAGGGGCAGCGTGCTCGCAGGGCAAGGGGAGTGTATGTAGAGCAAAGGGGAGCGTGCTCGCAGGGCAAGGGGAGCGTATGTAGAGCAAAGGGCAGTGTGCTCGCAGGGCAAGGGGAGCGTATGTAGAGCAAAGGGGAGCGTGCTCGCAGGGCAAGGGGAGCGTATGTAGAGCAAAGGGCAGTGTGCGCAGGGCAAGGGGCAGCGTACGTAGGGCAAGGGGCAGCGTGCATAGAGCAAGGGGCAGCGTGCGTAGGGCAAGGGGCAGCGTGCTCGCAGGGCAAGGGGCAGCGTGCGTAGGGCAAGGGGCAGTGTGCTCACAGGGCAAGGGGCAGCGTGCGTAGAGCAAAGGGCAGCGTGCTCACAGGGCAAGGGGCAGCGTACGTAGGGCAAGGGGCAGCGTGCATAGAGCAAGGGGCAGCGTGCGTAGGGCAAGGGGCAGTGTGCTCACAGGGCAAGGGGCAGCGTGCGTAGAGCAAAGGGCAGCGTGCTCACAGGGCAAGGGGCAGTGTGCTCACAGGGCAAGGGGCAGCGTGCGTAGAGCAAAGGGCAGCGTGCTCGCAGGGCAAGGGGCAGTGTGCTCGCAGAGCAAGGGGCAGCGTACGTAGGGCAAGGGGCAGCGTGCATAGAGCAAGGGGCAGCGTGCGTAGGGCAAGGGGCAGCGTGCTCGCAGGGCAAGCGATGCGGGAACACCCATTCCTGCTGGAAGGCCAGCGCTAGCGCCAAGCTGCTCCTCCTGCCCCCTTTTAGATTTATTGTTTGCTGCTGAAAGGGCCTTGGGGGGCCCCGGTGCACAGAGTCCCTCCCGGCCTCCTAAGAGGAACCAGACCTCAGTGAGCTCAGAGTTATGCGCCTCCTCAGCATGACGGAGGTCACGCCCCCACCTCCTCAGCCACACCCACTGCTCGTCCAGGCTCCTTGTGCCCTGCACTCTGGAAAGGGAAGGAGCAGAAGCATGGGGCTTGAGACCTCCTGCACTCAGAGTGGAGGATGAAGCCTGGTGCTTCTCCCCACACGTAGACTCTATTCACACTCACATGGCAACACGAGAACCTTGTGCTCCCCGCTGGGTGCTGTGCATGGGCTTGCGGGGTCATGGTCATGGTCATGATCTCGGCTATCTGTAAGAGACCACAAACAGGAGCAACTAAAGATTTCCCCAATTAAGCATTTATTCTTTGCTTTCTGACTGATTACCTGTTCAGGGGGCTATGCCTGCCCCATCTCTGCTCCTGTACCCGATCACTGGGGCAGTCATCCTTCCCCCACGACCCCCTGATTATCCAGGTCAGAGCTCTATTAGCAACGCTTCCAATGAGCACAAGCAGATATAGGTCTGAGTGCGAGGTCCCCCCTGCTCTGTCAAACTGAAGTCCCTTCTGTTGGGATTATGACTGTCCCAAAGCCGTCCTTAAACAGGGTATGATGGAGTTACAAGTTGGAAGATAAATAACAACCACCAAAAGGTCAAGTTGTGTTTCTTCTAACACCTTTTTGCCAGATGGGGGCCAGCGCCACACTGCCAGGCCTGGGACGATTTACACATCAATATACGTATGTGGGAACAATGAAGCTTCGGAGCATTGGTCTCAGTAATCCACAGAGGAAATTCCACAGTGCTTTGCTTCTAACGATTTGTCATTTCTACGATCGAAGTTTGCCCAGTGAGCTTTGTGTGACTGCCGTTTCACACCGGCCATGCAGCGGCTGCAGCAAAGGGCACAACAGGAAACCCAGAAATAGGACTGAGCCCCTTTGGAAAACACGGTGGAAAAGAATCAGCTGGTTACATTTCTGGGTTTAAATGATGCGTTTGACCCCTATTCATGTATTGATTTAGTGAGGCATGTTCTGCTTTGTAAAAACTGTGGTCTAGGGAAGGGAGGAACAACAGGTTTACAAAGAAAGTTAAGAGCAAAGGCTTTTGCTTTTCAAAGTGAAAATTCCACCACGGATTGGTGACACCTTCTATTGAGAGCAGTTTGAATCCTCTGCTTTTCATGGATCTCTTTTTCCTCCTGTTGTCATGGGGATTTCTTTTCCCTGAGTTATTATATCATGCACTTCAGCAGAAATTGTATTGCTTTTGGGGCCGGCCAGGCTCATGTGGGACATTTCTCACTGCTCACGGTGTAACACTCTGAAGTAATTTCTTTCAAATGTTTTTTGCTTGAAGTGGTTTCAATGAATTGAGAAGGGTAAGAGTGTGAATGAATGGCTGAGAATTTAGCACTGAGTTCAAGTAAGGAACATACAATATCAAACTTTCCAAAGCATTAAGTGTGGATATCGTAATTTCAGTGTGGCATATACATAGCTAGCAGTCCATTTTATTCGTTTCCTCCCCAAGGATTATTTAGCATTGGAATCTGTTTAAATTGCTTTTCAGCCCCTTTTCAAAGTTTTATTGTAAATCACAGGCTATCTGAATGTCTTCATCCAAGGGGAAAATTATTGTTGTTTAGATTGAGGATATAGGGTTCAATCCTGCAAGATGCGGCATACCCGTTAACTTCCGTGGGAGCTGAGGGCACTCCGCACTTGGCAGGATCATGCCTATGACCTAGTCCTCACACACACAAGTCGTTCTGACACATGGGAGTTGCTCCCATTGTAGTCAGTGAGGCCACTTGGCTGAGTAAGGGTTGTTCATGTGAATAAGTATTTGCGGGATTAAACCTTGAACCCTCAATTCTGCAAAGATTTACACCGATGTCTCACTTCCCTATTGAATTCACATGCGGAAAGTTCAGCCTCAGTCTTTGCAGGATCAGGCCTTAACCTGTAACCGCTTTGGGGCAGAGACCTCGTCATTTGATTTCGCTGTGAAGGGCCCAGCATACGCTTGGCACCGTGTCAATATAAACCATTGGTTGACATATTGAGAAAATGCCTTAATGTCAACATTAGGGGGCTATCCCGGAGCTTTTAATGTGGCCAGAAAACATTGTTTCCTTTAGAGAACCAAGTCTCTGGATTTTTCTAAGGCCAGTTTCAGCCCTAGGAGTCTACACCCACTGAAGCCAAGGGGAATCACTGGCATGAGGGGAACATATAGGCAATTGGATTCCCTAGCTGGGACTCCTGATCCGTGGTCTCCAGTGTGGCGCTGGCTGTGGTATGGCTACCTGCAGTTCATCTTCCCTTTTCCCAGCTGCCGGAAGGCCCTTGAGCACGTTGGAGTTTGGAAACTCACTAATTACTCCGAGTGAGACTCTCCTTGTTGGCAGCAAGAAGGCGGCACTCTTAGGCAAA
The DNA here is from genome assembly GCF_013100865.1 of Trachemys scripta elegans. Lineage (NCBI taxonomy): Eukaryota > Metazoa > Chordata > Testudines > Emydidae > Trachemys > Trachemys scripta. The sequence goes on along the minus strand of NC_048307.1, from coordinate 1,136,609 downwards.
CCTTGTTAATTACTGCAATCGAGATTCCAAAACCAACTGCCGCTTGTGAACACAACATTCATTGGGTGTTTTATTCCCGGCCAGGTCTCTGCTCTGCAGTTGCATTTAGTTAGTCGCCATTTCAATGCTGAAAGAGTATTTAAAAAGCAAAGTGTTTGAAGGCTGTGGAAAAAAATCATGCTTATGAAAAATATCTATTTTTGTAAATCTCCAATTTTTTCCCCCAAAATCTCCACACCAGTTAGTAAATGTTGCAAGATTTGCTGTTTTTCTCCCTGTCAGATTGTACATCCAAGCATCATAAACTTGCTCTTTATTGCTTTAATAGTTACAATCGCTAGTGACATTTTATGTAAATGATGGCATTTACCTTGACAAACTCTCCTGTGAAGTACAGTAACTTGAAAGAATTTATTTTGCAATATAAACAGGCCCAAAATGCCTGGGGTGGATGTAAAATTCAGCGTGGTTTTTACAGCTAAGTTCTTCCCAAAATGTCCTGCTAGGTATACCTAGCTCAGGCCCCAGCTGGAGTCGGTCAGCTCCAAATTGAATCAGTGCTTGAGAGAAACTCAGTAAAGGAGGCTTATGGGAAAGACGAATCGGCAAAGAGCTTGAAGCTACATTCGAGAACGTGTGAAGCAGCACAGGACGTTGGATAAAAGCAGTAACTGCCAGGTGGTGTGTTCATTAGGAAAATCGTTGGAACACATCTTGAGCCAAAATTTGCTTTTAGTTGCATCCATGGAGCCACTCTGGAGCAGGATTTGGCCCGTTCTGTTATGACTGAATAAAGGCCTTGGGCTCTTTAGGCCAAGAGCCAGAATTCACAACTCTCTGATGTTTTGGACCCACATACACCTCCACCCCACACAGAGATGGACAAGCAACACAACTGACGTTCCATCACTATTCTCCCACGTGTGTAAATAGCATTGCTTCAGCCATGTCGCTGCCCTTTCTACACTCACACTCCCTGAACGTTTGTGTAATTCACCCTGACAAGCAGGGGGTTCATGGGAAGTGAAGTTCAGACCCACGTACAGAAGCATTTGTTGAAACCATATTTTGGATTCACATAGTCAAGTATGCATCCTGCACTCATCCAATCAGGGAACAAAAGCAAAGCCATGTGACATTCTGACCAATTGCAATGAAGTAAGATTGCTGTGAAACTGAATTCGCGGGGAACACTTTGCCATCACCACAAGGAACTAAAAATATCATCTAAAAATCAAAAATGTATACGTTGGAGGAAATCACAGCCTGGATGATGTGTGCAGAAAAAGGGTAAATTAGCCGGAACAGTAATTACACTTCCAGCTCTAATCCCAATTACAAACCGTGAATTTTATAGTCATTCCTTTTGGAGGAGATCTCTAATTGGCCAGTAGTTTATCCCCATTTGGTTCTTCCCCCTAGAGAATATTGGCATTGATTCTGCTACCTTTTGCATACAAAGTCAGCACTCTAACCTGCGAGCTAATTTCCCATCTCTTTGTTTCACCTAAATTAATCCCAGCTGCCATCACTGCTCTCCTGTCTCTAATTTTGGGCCTCAGCAGGGTAAGCGGTACACGCTGATGGGACAAAGGTGCTGCTAGCATGTGACGGTTGAAGAAAGGGATGGCATTGTGCTGTTTATATGGGCCGCGAAGCACAAAAATAAAGAAAAAAGTGAGTGGGTTTAACCGCTGCTAGTGAGAGCTGAGAGCCAGAGAGGAGTTTGACAGTGTTCATGTGAAAGGCCATGATCCTGGAATGAAATGGGCAGTCAGAACAATGCAGGATTAAAGATGTGATGGTAGCCAGTGGATACCAACCCCTGCTACACCAGAAGGGGAATTAGCTTTTTGTAAGCCTGATTCAAGTGATATGGCAAGGGCCAAGAAATCAAGTGCAGCCTCTAAGCAACATTCTTGTTGGCCAGATCTGTATGGCATAGTACCAGAAATGGAGCAAACGAAGCTACCCGAGTCTCTGTCTGTTGCCATTGAGTTCATAGCCACACTTGTGCCTTCCTGCCCTCCACCCACCAGCCCGACTTGGGTTGGAAGCACAGAGCTGGGGGATGCAGGCTTTAATGCTGCAGTTAGCACCCCTGGAAACTCCATAATAAGGTCGGTTGTTCAAGGTGGGATACGAGAGGCCGTGTCCAGTGCCCATCCCCTCTCTCTGCCTCCTTCCCAGAGCGTTAACCACAGGAGAGTCCCTTCGAGGGGTTTTTACACCCACGAGCAATGTGAGGGGAAAGAGGATATGGCAGGTGAGTGCAGTACCAATGACAAGCTCTCTTTTACAAACACCTGTGCCTAGACTGCTGCCTTTTGCCTTCGTCTTCTGGTCCAGTTTAACTAGGCGAGTTGGTAACCAAGCAACAGATCACCTGACAAGGGCTATGAAGTGCCCAAGTAGAATCACCTGGCTGGGGCGGGGGCGGGCAGAGTCTTATAAAAGGTTTTCTCACTGGCCATGAGAAAGGTGAGCAGAGCAGGGCCAGAAGCAGACATGGCTGGGCAGGAGGAATCCTGCTGGACCCCCTGGAAAGACACTGATCAAATCCCCCAGGGCTCTTGGTGTGGTGAGGGTGCTGAGGTAGGGTTCTGCATGCAGGTTTTTCATAGATCTGTGTGTCTTGTTTGCTGTCTAAGAGTAAAGTGTGTGTGTGTGTGTTTGGAAATTCCTTTGCAGAGCCAGTGTGTTACTTGCTTGCACTGTCATGTAGTCCCTGCAGGGGCAAACAGGAAACCAGCAGGCCCACAGCTTCCCTGGAGCTCTGGGAGCATACAGCAGCTACCAGGGAGACTAGGGAGAGCTGGCACTGGTTTCAGGGTCTAGGCAACTAGACTGTAGAGTCCCCACTGCCAAGAGGGTTATCAGACACGGGCTCTGCACCTGGAGAGATTGCCTCCCAGGCCAGAGACGGACAGACAGTGTCTGAACTCCGCCCAGCCCTGGCAAGCTAAGAGCACATGGGATGGAAGGTTTGGGTTCAGAACAGCAGCTGCTGCTTGTGCGTCTCCTCCCATCCCCCTTCCACACTCATGTCAGCCATTGCATCATATGAGTAAGCTGGGCCGGGGAGATGACCTGTCCCTGTGGATGCACTACACATGCCTACATCATGAACAATAAAGATTCCTTACTCCGCTCCAAATCCTCTGGAAACCTGAAAGAAAACAATCAAAGCACCATGGAAAAATGCCTGAAGCAATAACTTCATTGGTAAAGGAAGACATCTAGCTGAGAATTGCTAAGACCCAGCAAATCATAATGCAATTTCCTATGCAAAAAGGGTTTATCTTTATCTAAATATTATTCTGCATCATTACTCATTGAAGGGAAACTATTGCTATCCTAGGTTAACTGAGTGAACTTTGCAACCACAGCTGCAAGCTTATCATCCTGATGCTAGTTTGACTTTTATTGCTCCTGAATTGCAGTGATATTGTGAGATGTGAGTAAATGTACACTCCATTAGGAAATGTTAAAGTTTTATACCTCTTTAGAATTAAAAAGATTAAAAGAGGCATTTCTGTGATCTAGTCCACCATGAAATTGGAATCTATTTGGTATGTAAAATGTGTAATACAGATATTCTAACAATTAATGATAACGGTGGGAATAGGTTGGATTTAATGCTCAAAGCTAGCCTGGATTTTCTGAGGCTGATAAAACATATTGCTAGACTGTCACAACCCTTATGGCAAGAATCACTTGCCATGGGTATAGTTACATCGGGGTGTTTCATTATAACCTTGTTTCTATATGCTCAGAACTTTCTGAAAACCTTTCATGTTGGGTTGAAATGGTCCATGGTGGGCATCTACCAAGGGGTGGCTGTTTAGAAAGTTTGAGGGAAGATTTCTGCAGCTGTTTCTGCCGTTTGCAATGGTGAGAAAATACTTTTCCATTGAAAGAGCCTTTTAAAGGTGTGTATTTGTTCATTTGTAACTTAGAAGTGGATGAACATAAAGCTGTGACATTGTATTGCTCTCTTGGGCCTAGGGCCCCCCATACAGCATAACACTGAAGCACATGCATAACTTTGCCAATGGGACAACGTATGTGCCTAAGTTTGTTTGCTGGATGGGTTCTAGGTCCTTCCCCTACTTCACATAACAATCAGATAAGTGCTTAAAAGGTGGTTTTGCACATATGCCTATTAGCTTAAGCTAGTGTTTAGAGATTCAGTACTGACGTTGGAGCTAAGGATGAAATTCACACCTGTGCACGGAGGCCAATGATTTTGAGTGCTTAACAGGTGGACAGGCATGGTGATGGCCTTCGGCACAGAGGTGATTTTCACCCTTAGGACTTGGATCCTGCAATAAACTCTGTGCAGGTTCGGGACCAACATCACTGTCATAGCTACTGTTTTGGTTGAAAACCTTCAGCCAAGCTGTATATAAACAGTTCTCCATGGGTAGATGTCTGTGCACAGGGGCTGGGTTCTGCGTCACACCCTTCATGGCTGGTGAGGAAGCAGGGAGCCTTTCCCCGTGCAGAACTTCTAACCTCTGCAAGAAGAAGCTTCTCCCATGGGGAACTTTACCACTCTGACGACTCCCTTTCGTCTCTTCTTCTTTTCATCCCTGCAAGAGCAACACTGGGGATTCCAAATGGAGTTTGTAAATGGGGCCAGTCCAATAGCTCCTCAGACTTAGTCATGTTCTTTTCATTGTTCCTTTGTTTTCTTCCGGGGGACAAAGAAATTAAAATAAAAAACCTGACGTTAGGATGAGGTTAGGGTGCGTCTCTCAGTGCTCAAAGCTGGGGAAATGAAAAAACCCAGGTTGTCGTATTAACGTTCGGTGGCCGCGCTGCACGTACCTTGTAGTCCTAGTCATGTCACCCTTTGTGAAAGTGCATTGCAATAGCTAAGCTATCAGCGGCACAACACTGATCACTCTGTTTTTAAATGTATAGGGCAGACTCTGGAGATCCTTCGTCACTGAACTGACCATGAGACCGTTGGCATTTCATTGCTGGACTTGTCGGTGCTTTAATGAATAACTTTAATGTTACATTAATGTAGGATTCTTGTACTTTAATTATTTGTGTTGCCATTGGAAATGAAGGGGCACAAATGGCAGTGAGTTCAAAAAGCAAGTGGCAGGTTTAATTGGTGGTATGTGTGAAACTGGAAGTTCTTGGTGATTAACTGCACAATCCCTCGCAGGGCCAGCTTCTCCAGTCCAGCCGCGTTGTGCTCAGCATCAGATCCCACGGAACAGGCAAAGATGGTTTGAGGCTGCCTTTGCGGCCTCCCGCCCCAATCCTGGGGACAGTAGGCCACAGTCTGATCCCTAATGTAAAGTAGAGCAGCCTTGAGGCTGCTCTACTGTGTGTCATGCTGCCTGTGGCACGAAGGGGATATTCCTACAGGTGGAGATCCCTGGGGTTCCCTTTGACCACAAGTTGATGGGGCATGAATGGCACAGGAGTTGCTATACTAACACTAATATCACCTGTGGATTCCTCTGTACATGGGGACTCCACCACCGGCAGTTACACTGGCTTTCAGGTTGCTTTGTGCTACCAGAAAGGTGCAAAGCTGCTTAATAAACCATAGAATCTGGCTCAGAATAGTACTCTGAAAAATATGCAACGGTACAAGGCTTGCTTTCTCTGAGTCCCATGCATGCCCGGCCTGTGGCAATAAAACCATTTCTGAAGATGTTTGGCATTCAAGGATTTGCAGGTTCCTGGCCCATGAATATTCAGATCCTGGCTTGTTCTTTCTGTGGGTGGACTGTACCAATACTTTCCTCCTCTTCTCCCCCCCCCCCCCCCGGGGATTCAATTAGTTCTGTTTGCTGTATTAGCAATAAACAATTCCCTCTGTGGCATAAAAATGAGTTTGTGTTTCATTGTCTCCTTGTTACATTTTAAAAACTGAGCAGGGAAGGGTGAGCTGCTGGGGGGCTGCCCCGGTTTGCAGAGCCAAGCACAAGAGGGCACAAGATGTATGTGGGGCAGCATTGAGAATGAATGAAGAGTCTTGAAAACCACAAACTCAAAAGGTTGTTTCTGCCGAGACAGGAGCCCCGGCGAACAGGGCTTGGTTTAGCGGCCATTGGTAAAATGTTCACAAGTGCCACATCCCAGGGGCTCCGGGGGAACTTTTGGCACCTAAGTCACGTAGATGCTATTGAAAATTTTTACTCTATAGCCTTAAAAGTGTGGCCTGTTGGAGTCAGTTCTGAGAAGGCTCCTAAACACACAGCACCTTTCGTTACCCAGTGGGGATGGAATACATTTAACTGGTCTTTATTTAAACTGAAGCATGAGTTCCTTGGTGCTGAAACGTCAATTTCAATCCAACACAGAGGTCTATTGAAATGATATTTGAAAACGTCCACGTTTGAAATATTCACTAGGGAACCAGGACTGTATCGAGGAGCCGTGTAATTTGACTTCCAGGGCATGGGAGCGCACAATGTAAAGAAAGAAATTAAGCTTTATAAGAGCCGTAATAACACTGATTACGTGGGCAGGGTATATAAATAATTATACAGGATGCCAGAATTTTGTTAGCAGTCTGCACTTTTTGGGGGTTGAAATGTCGTCAGGTACCTGAATAATGTTAACAGACCCATAAATCATTCTTATTTCACACTGCGTTAAACAGAAATCATATTAGTTACAACATTGAAGAGAATCTAAGTAAAGAAAAGGGAAAGGCAAGGTAGTAAGAGGAAACTAGATTTAAATCTAATTGCTTTTTCATGTGTATTTCACTGCTGTTTGCCTGGAACACAATGGTATTCTGTAGGAACTAAAAATTAGACTGTGCACGGGGAGGGAATTCACACAATGTTCCACATCTCCCATCCAGGTTGTTAACAGCACACACTTGTATGAACGGTGGATGAAAGAGGATGTCTTTGTTTATTTTAGTTTTTTAAATGGCTCGTCCTCTTCTTTCGGTGTCTAATACATTTTTAAGCTGTAGCACTGGTTCCTTTTTCATTAATGAGATTAAATCTAGACTCAGATGAGAATTTCTAGACCAGAATGCTCAGAATAGCTACTTGGACCTACATGGATTTAACTAGTGTGGGAATTCTTGGCGAAAGAGCTCTGTGCTTTTCCTGTCCCCAAGACTTGTGTGTCACACTTGGAAAAGGCCTGAACTTCCTCTAACGGAAAGTGAAGTGACTAATTAAACCCACTATGGAACCAAGGCTAGGACTGTTCTCCACAGCAGCCCGGCAGGTTGTGGTGAATCTCTTTGCTGCAGGTTTCAGTGGCTGTGACATATTGAAAGTTCCTGTTAATAACAACATAAAGCAAAGAAGCTTAAAAAGGAAATACGTCTATTTAAGATGAAAACCCATTTTAAACAGATGAAAAATGAGAGCGTAGGGCAGGATAAGCGGGATGGCAAAGTTAAGGAATTAATCACATGGGTTGTAATGTGGAAGGGAAATAAACGTGATAAAAGGATTTGTCTGAGTAGATTACAGACAAACAAAAAAAAGCACCGGGCATCACTGGCTTGGGAATTGTGCTCTTTAGAAATCTTCAATCATCCTTACAATCAATTCTGCATTTCCTTAATAGCGGTGTGAAACATGGCTCCTGTGCATTGGCTGAGATTAACCGCTAACTGCAAACCATACATTAAATGAAGTATTGAATATTTGTCTCGCAACAATACACTTGGAAGTTGTTTATTTCTTTGCTAGGTCTTCTGCGATGCATTTAGGTACTGTACCTAAATTGTAAAATACATACTTGGAATATCCGCACTCAATAGTCTCCCAATGTCTCGCCTGCAAAGCACCTGTGCCGAGGACCCACGATTACAGGGAGTTCTTCTAAACGGATTGTTTGTTTCGGGAGACAATTACACTGTGACTTTATTATACAATGTATGTTTCCCTGCAACAAACAATCTGCTTTATGGGTTTTCTTAGTAAAATACCAAGTTGAGATATGCTGTGTTCACTAATATGAGTCAATTGTACTGTGTTATCTGACCTTTAAGGAACTTGCAATCTATAATAACACGGTTCTACCGCAGATCTGCTAGTAAAAAGGCTCCGCTTCTGGGGAATTCAGTCTATAAACAAATGGAGCAGAGGTATAACAAGAGTAACTAGGCATCTTAACCCTTTTACTGCTGACTTTCTGAGGTGCTGAGTGGGAGTAGCATTCCAATGTAGATTGTATACTCCATTGCTACTGGAACAGAAAAGTCTCCCAGTGTGCACCTGGGACGCTGTGCATCACGGGGAAGTCTCCTGGGATATCGGCCCTGGGTTCTTGGGAGTCAGATAATACAAAACTGGAACAATTTCTCTCCAAATCATATCTTCCTCTGCCTCCCTGTTCTCCCCCAGTGCCCCTGGCACCAGGACCCCGCTCCCCAACTGTGGGCCCATCCTTGGTCCTTTGGCTTCTCCCCTGTGCTCGCCTGCTGCAGCCCCTGGTGACACCTGGGTGGGAGAGGGCTCCCCTGTCGTGCCCGTTTGACTGAGACCGTGAGGGGGGGTTGAGGCCTCAGCAGCTCCTTAGCCTGCAGCACCGCCCCTCGGAGGCGAGGGCCTCTGGTCTCTTTGCGGCCATCTGTGGGAACTTACCCCTCAGCACACCCCTCCAATGGTCAGGATAAAACAAGAGTAAAGAGATGAAATCCCATTAAATGAGAAGAACCCGTTTTCCTAGCCCCCTTGGCAGACTACTCTGCAAAGCCCAGCCAGGTGGGCACTGCATGGCTTAGCTACAGAGCCAGGAGGGCACACCGGACACCACTAGAAATCCACCTCTTGCCTGACTTTGCCAGGCCATGCTGAGACAGCATCTCCTCTGTGGGACTCAGAGCTCCCTGCTTTTCAAGGGCTTTGGGGCCCTTCCAGAGCCCAGTGTTATGCCAGACAGCCCCCATCTCTGGGTCTCAGCTTATCCCTAAAGTGTCTGTTAAAGGAGGGTGCCTACAACAGGTGTCAGTAAAAGTTTGCATTCCCCTTCCTCCAGGGCAGGGGGAGAAGCTCCTTTAGCGATGCTAAATCACTGCCTTCTAAAAGCTCAGTTTCATGACTCAGCAGATGGAAGCTGCCTGCTCCGGGAACTCCATAGCTCTTTTCCTGGGACCTACCCCCATCATAACTCAGTTTTCAACTTATTTGCCCCATATTAGTGTCTCTTATTGACAGGTATTAGCAGTTCCCCATCTACCATCTCTGTGTCACTCATTATTTTGTATCGTTTTATCATGTCCCCTCTTGTCTGTCTCCTCTCTCAAGTAAACAGGCACAATTTTTTCAAACTCTCTTCATAGAGAAGGTTTTCCAGACCTCTAATCATTGTTCCTGGCCATATCTGAACCCTCTCTAGGACAAAAACAACAGTATCAGTACCCCCTGATACTCTCTAGGACAGTAATGCTCCTTTTGGGATGACTTTGGAGGATTTATTTAGATAGGGGCATGATGTGGGATATTCAGGAATCTCCTATCCCGATCATATGGGCAGAAAACTCCAGCAGAGGAAGGAAATAGCCTGTTACTTTGTTAATGGCTATTTTACAAGACGCTCCAGTAAAGCCACTGCCAATCTCTTGGTTTGAAGGTTTTTTTTCCCCATCCTGCCACATGGACTTCTGGTACAGATCTTTGTGAAATCATTTTTCCACTGAAGAACCAGAGATCAGAGAATCACTCTGTTTAATGTTGAGTGAGCATGAACGTGCAGGGATATTATCTGAGGCTCTAATAACCTCCTTAAAGGTCACCTTTTGATCCCATCAAATATCCTCTTTACCGGGAGATAAGGTTTAAAAATGAAAGGCGAAAAATAAATCGCTTAAGAGAGAAGGAAAACTCAGAAGCTAGCAGTGCAGACAGGTGATGAGCATTTTTACTCTCAGGTTATTAGAGCAACTGCTGAACAGTTGGAGAAATCACCATGCAATGGGTGAACTGCTGTTGAGGTTTTATGGGCAGTAACTTTCTTAGGATCCCTAGGGAGGAGTGCATGTGAAATCTCTTTTAATGTATTCAAAACACTGCTGCGGTTAGAAGGCAGAATCTTCTGTGAATCAATGGAGAGCCTTGTGACTTGATCCAAATTATCTATGTGATGCCTCTTGCGATAATGAAAACACAGGGTTGAATACTGGCCCTCAGCGTGCACTAGAATCCTGTTAGACTGCAGGGTTCTCTGGTGCTGGGTTAACTAATGCACCAGGGCAGCCTGCTTGAATTAATCACTTGCAGGCTTTTGCTTTGGAGAAGTAGCATAAGGAATCACTCAGGATTCAACTCTGAAAACCTACAATGGGGGCCCAGTGACTGGTGCATTATAGTAATTGCTTTTCGTTAGCATCGTCCATCCAAGGTTCTTGTCCCGCTTTGCGGGTGTGAATGAATTTAGCCTCCCAACACCCCTGTGAGGTGACTCCCCAGGGCATGCAGTGAGTCTGGCGGAGGTAAGGACTGAACGTGGCTCTTCAGCCACCCAGTCCTATGCTCTATCCATAAGCCCAGCCATAGCCCCGTAGAGGCTGTGCTGTCTTCTCATATGTCCAGCTCTGAAGAATGACGTAAGAACCCTTTGAAGAGCACCAGCTGACTTAGGAATTACACTGACAGACTTGAAGGGCTGCTGTAGGATCATGGCGAGGAGAGAACTGGAGGGGAGCTCCCCCTCTGGGATTGTTGGTGGCCCACTAGAACGGCGAAGCTCAATGATGAACAAGCAGGCAGGAGGAGGGTGCTGGGTTTCGTGAGCTGAAATGTGTATGGGGCAGCGTGTTCTCCGTCGTACAGTTCTTGGGATGCCTGTATTGGCCTGAGTGTTCCCGAAGGACAAGGACTGTGTCTCTGTAGCCGTGCACAGCACCAGGAGCGCTTCTGATGTCAAAATACCACGTGAAATGTAAGCTTAGAACATTACTGTTTGGGGGCTAGAGGAGAGGACCCAGCAGATCTCTCAGGCCTGGGTGTGCTGGGCTTAGGACTGGCTTTGTATCAACCCAGCCAAGTCAAAGAAAAATCAACCTCTGCTGGATCTTGTGGGTAGGCGGTGAGTCAGTCAGCGGGACTGGTACTTTCCTGCTCTGCTGGGTAGCAAGCAGAGCATGGCGTGCTGCCTTCTCGGGCCCAGCTGATAACATGATCACTAGTGCTGTGGTTTTCTGTTCTGCCTGGCTTGATGTTCGCCCCCTCACACCTCCACCTGGCTGGCAGGCTGTGGAACGTAATCCTGACATGTTTACATGGCAGTGTGGATTGAGTACAGAGCCTTCGTGCAGAACCTCCAGCCACGGGAGCCCTTCTGTGATGTGGGGTTTCAGCAATTGTTTGCCTTTTACAATCAATTCCCATGTGAGGGGCTTGAAAATGTATAACGGTCTCCTTGAAACTGCAGTGTTCAGCAGGTGGGAACATGCAGGCCTTTTAAAAATCTGTATGAAGGATTTAAAAAGGAAACCTTGACTTTTAGATTGATTTTTAAATAAGCATATATTTAGCTGGTTGTGCTTGAAGTACATATTGGATTATATTCTTCTGCAAACAGAATATTCTAATTGATCTTGCTAATAAATAATGAAAGCCAGGCATGCTACATATAATTCAAGGTTATCCTATGTTTGTACCAGCAGCACTGGGGTGGTTTTTGATGTTTAAAAGATTGTTTCTTTATCACACACACAAAAAAAGAGAGCGAGAGAGAAAGAGAGAGGAGGGGGGTTGGGAGCGAAAGGAGAATGCTGGGTTTTTGTCTAGAGTTCCCTTCTGTTCTTTTCTAAAATGTAATTAGTGAGCTTCACAGTGTGGGATTCTTAAACACATACAATTAACAGGCAAGCCTTTTCTTCTCTGGGAACGGCTGGCCACAGCACAGACCTGGCCCTGGATTCCTGAGGTTTCTAGCCACCATGACTAACTGTCCGAGGTTTGCTGTTGTAAGCCTGACCCTTCATGTTCTTAGTGCAACTTTTTTGTTTGCAAATAATAACAGAAAGTCTTCAGCAATTGTCCGGATAAAGGTGCAGCTGATTACCAGAATGGTAGATTGTCTGCAGAATCAATTTTAATGTTGAGCCTAATATTGATCGGAGCTGTGACGGGTCACTTTCCTGTAGTGCAAGAAGCTTCAAGGAGCGTCTGTTCTGGGCTAGATCCAAGGTGTCTGAACGCTCAGAGAATACTAACCTCGCCAGGGCCGGGGAGCTGGAGTGGCTGGACTCTGTGTGTTTTCTGAAGCATTCACAGGAAGGAGAGTATCAGAGGGGTAGCCGTGTTAGTCTGAATCTGTAAAAAGCAACAGAGGGTCCTGTGGCACCTTTAAGACTAACAGAAGTATTGGGAGCATAAGCTTTCGTGGGTAAGAACCTCACTTCTTCAGATGCAGGAAGGAGAGTGCACCACAAGCCTTAGTGGGCAACTTCTCCCTTGTGACACTTTCCACACAGGCTGGTCTTGTTGCAGGGCACACCCTCTGGGAAGGCATCGGAGGTTATAGGCAGAGTCATTCCAGCACTTGAGATGCACGTGTATCTGTCTGTCTAGGGACCACATGGCAAGACATTGTACAAACCAAACCAGCTACCCAGAGAATCACAGCACAGATTCCTGCACAGAGTAAACCTGAATCAAAGGGGCAACTCTCAGCCTCATTTCAAACCAGGGCACTCAGGGCACCACAAAACATGTATGGAATGGACTTCCCCAGAGCTGGAACATCTTGCTATAGACATTGTGCTGGCCAACCCATCACCAACAATGACCAACATTGGCTCATCAGACCCCAGTAGACAGCCAGCCGCACAAAGGCCATGCACAACCTCCTGATTCAAAGGAGCATGGTTTTATGGTTTGCTAATGTTGCGTGCATCCTTTGCTTGCAAAGAAGAAATTAATCATTTGGTGACATTTCAATTATCATACAGGGGTAGGGCATTTATTTGGCATTTAACGTATAATTAAATAACTATTTCTCTCCCTGAGACAGTGCAAATCACACGAGGCCAGATTCTGACCTGGTGAAAGTGTTGGCAATGTGACTGCAGGGAAGTTGCTCCAGGGCAGTTGTTTTTTTGCCTAGCCAAGTGCAATTATAAAGCCTGTTCTAGAATCGAGTGGATGTCGCACTGGAGTCTCAACTAAAGCCCCAGCTTGCGGCTGGAGCCAGAACAGGGATCAGTCGTGTGGAGGACGAGGAGTTCCGTGTTCAAGGTTTTGAAAGTTGGCTTCATTCTGAATCAGAGCAAAAATGGCTAATTATGAAATTCTCTGCAAAGGAAAAGTCTGAAAAAATGTCAGTTGCGGTTGATCAAATGTTTAATTGTTATTTATTTAGGGTTGGCAGAATTAGATATTTTATGTAATTTCAATGGGATAATAGGAATGTTTATTTTTAAGCTTTTTTATTTTTATCAATTTAAATTTTCTGAGTTGCACAAAATTATGGGACTTAAACATTTTAAAAAATATATTGATTTAAATTTTCAGAGTTGTGGTAAATTAACTCTGGGGGTGTCAGACTGATTATTTAATGGTAGTAGACATTGAGATTCAAAAAGTTAAAGCTTTATAACCTTAATACACAAATTGTCAGCATCATATTTCAAAATATACAAAGTAAATCTCCTTAAATCAAATTCTAATAAGTTCTCAAGCAGCATTTTTCCTACCTTGCCTGTCTGTACATTTCAATTATATTCGATGGAAATTTTTTTCTTGTTGTGTGTGTACATGGTGAAATAGACATTTACCAACATATACTAATAGATATCTAATCATTCCAAGCCTCATTATATTACATTATACAAAATAAAAATAATTCTAGATGAAAAGTCATTTCAAAATGAAAAATGGGAACATTTTGTTCCAAAAATGGCAAAACAGGACATTTCAACATTGTCAGGCCTTATTTTCCCCATTTTTCTTCCAAAATAGCATTCCAGTGAAATCAACCAGATTTCATGAAGCATTTTGATTTCCATGGAAGTGCATATTTTGATGGAAGAAGGTCCCTCGACGTTTCTCTGACAGCTCTAACCGTGGGACGATGGTGATTGTCACATGTCCCATCCCAGCGCGTGGCAGTTATCAAATGGGAAGGCGCCTAGACAAGCTATTAGCTAGTCCTTTCCATCCAAGTGAATCCCTGAAGCAGAATCCTCGGGATTACAGGACTCCCAAGCAAAGAAAGCTGCAGTGCTCTCCGTGGCCTGCAAGCCACGATTGCCAGCTCTCCCCATGACCACTCAGTGAAGCAGGCAAATGCTTCCTCGCCTGAGCTAGGGCAGGGGTCTGTGTTTAGTCCTTTGACCTGGACTGAGGTTGCTTCTCTGGCCCCGCTCCCTGGCTCTCCTGCTGCTGTGTGAGCGGTTTGTGGTTTGTTCCTTTTGGGCTCTGCTAGTGCAGTTGTTGCTTGGGAGCCCTGTCCCAAGCTCTCAGCCAGCAGAGGAACTTGGAGCTGGCTGAGCAGACGCGGCAGGCATGGAGCGGCAGTGCCAGCCTGTGGCCGGGGCAGGAGCAGGGTAGGAGGGGGGCTGAGAAGCAGAGCAGAAGATAATGTCTTGTTTTGTCTCCTGGGCAGGCCGACCCCTCTCGAGCTCTGAGCATATCCCCTTGCAGCCAGTGGCTGGAACTTGTCCCTGCTCAGTACTCGTGGGGAGGGGATGGTGCAGAGAGCTGGAGCTGGACCAACGAACTGCTTCTCCTTTTGCTGCTGTCATGTTGCCCCTTGTGCGGAGCTGTTCTTGCTCAAAGTCAGATGTGACGGTGGAGCAGCAGCCGGTGTAGCTCTTCCAGGAGAGAGGAAACGTGTTGCTATCATCCCTTTCCTTAAGGAAGCTGCAGCCACACTCCCCACCCGCTGGGGCTCCGGCATGATCAGCCAGCAAAGGCAGGACAATATTAAAGAGCTGAAAACTCATTTTAAAAACATTGTATTTGGATGCGCGTGTGCAGGGAGATCACAGATTTTCTGCTCCCCTCCCCCTCGCTCTGTGTCACTGGGGAGGTTTGCATGGAAAACAGGAGCAGGGTGAGGAAGTTTAGTCCCTGCCCTTTGGCTAGTGGGGGGAAGGATGCATGGAGCTGAGTGTTTTAGGACATTCAGGGCCAAACCCCAGGCCTCTGATACAGCAATGGCATCACGTTCAGTGAGTGCACCGAGTCTGCCGGGCCTCTGGACAAGCACTTCCTGGAATACTCTGCCCGGGATGCATAAGCCAGGCGGGGGCAGAGGGGACAGTGTGTTTGTGCTGGCAGGCAGGGCCGGCGCAACCCATTGGGCGACCTAGGCGGTCACCTAGGGCACTACAATTTGGGGGGCGGTGACCGCAGTGATATTTCAGCGGCAGGACCTTCCGCCGCCTCTGTGGAAGGCGGCATTTCGGGGCGGGACCTTCCGCCACCTAGGGCAGCAGAAAAGCTGGCGGTGCTCCTGCTGGCAGGAAAGGATTTAGTTGGGGTTGGTCCTGCTTTGAGCAGGGGGTTGGACTAGATACCTCCTGAGGTCCCTTCCAACCCTGATATTCTATGATTCTAGGACACAGAAGCCGGAGGCCGGGCAGACAGTTACACTCCTGTGACTTGGGCCGGCCCCAGGGCTGCTGTCACTTGGCAAAGGAGTTTATTTTCCTTTTGCCTGAAATGTGCTCCAAAAGATAGCAGGCACGTGAGGCAGGGAATAGTAATTAGAGTGGGGCGCTGAGCGTCAGGACTTCTGGGGTCGGCTGCTGACTCTGCCACTGACTCGTGGCATTACCTTGGGCAAGTCACTTCACCTCTCTGTGGCTACAATACTACCTGTCTCACAGGGTGTTACGAATCTGAGTTAATTAGTGCCTGTAGAGAACTTCAGATCCTTAGAGGAGAGCTGAGTATCACTGTTAGTCATGTTTGTAATTTAATCTAATTTAGAAAGTCTCCCTGGCAGAGAACACTGGCCCCGGCTCTCAGACAAGAGCCACCGTAGCCTGACTACCCAGACTGCTGCTTCTAACCGTGTCGGTCCCTCGGACACGCTGGCTGGGATCAAGCACAAGCAGGGGGGCGGAGGAGCTGTGAGGATCCCAGTTCTGGCCTGGTGTCATTGCGACGTCTCAGCCACCACCGGGGATGTCACAAATAGATGCAGATGATGAGTGTCTCCTGCCCTCAGGCTCCGAGGGTGGCAGGATGCCTGGCTTGTCGGAGCACCAGGGAATCTGGGACACACAAATATTAATAGAATTGCTGCTTCTCGGGAGCCTTCTACAGGAGTTTCTAAAAATTCATTTCCCAGGAGAGCTGAAAGCTCTGGAGAGCGGCCAGTGCTGCATGTGGGTTGGCTGAGGCCTGGGGCTGCTCCTGGACCCCAAAGGGTGGGGACAGGGACATATGGCGAGTGAGCGGGTCGACGTGCTCTCTGCACACGCAATCGCCTCGACACAAACCTCACCCTACGCTGGCGCTTTGTGCCCCAATGGCACTAACTGACCAGCTCTGTCACGAGCCCTAGGCCGCCTGGGTGCCCACTCGCAGCCTGTGCAGATGAGTTTGTCATGAGATGACCTTGGCCGGAGGATTAGGAAGTGAGCCGGGCAGGGCAGGGAATGTTTGAGACAGATCCGCACGGAGACAGACTGCCCCCTGCACCGCATGCTGAGCTCCTCTCCGCTGGATGGCGATAGCCGCTCCGGGCATACGGCTTCCCAGCAACCCAAGCCAACCAAGCGCAGCTGCGGGCTCGGGGGCTGCTCTCAGGTGTGTTGTTTTAATAGGTTAGGAACCTGGGACCATCTGTTCCAGCTTTGGGGGAAACTATGAACAATTTTTGACACATGCTGCAGCTGTAGCTACTAAATGCCAGACGGTGCCCTGAGGTATTTCCACTGAGTGTGTCTGCCCTGACCCTGGGTTCAAATCCCTGTTACCTGCACACTCTGCACCTCCAGCTGTAGCCATTAGCTCATCCATCGGGCCTTGGCGAGCCAGAGAACACGGCTCCTGCAAACCAAGTGACCATTCAACCCTTGGCCTGCTGGGGGTTGGACTGAGCTCAGGACCAAAACTAATGTACCCAGAGTCCCAGCATGGGCTAAGCTGGGGTTTGGCACCGGAATGAAAAGCAAATGCAGGAACAGGCTCCCGGGGTCTCTCTCCAAATTGTTTAAGATTCACAAACATTCTCCCTCCCCCCTTTTATTTTCTTTCCTCAACTGTTGTTGGGTTTCCCCCCAGCCAGGACTGGAGGCAGGAGAGATGGGAGCTCTTTCCACAGCGTTCACAAGCTTGGAGTTCCCTTTGCTGCCCACCACTGTGGCTTCCACAGCTCGTTCTACAATGGGAGGTGGGGAGGAGATGTAAGTGGCTTGAACGGGATGAGCAAAGTTACTGCCCAGTTAGGAAGAATTCAGCATTCGTTGTGCCGGCCTGTGGAGCAGTGCAGTGCGGACTACACACTGCGGGGCAGACAGAACCGCTAACCTGGGCTCAGTCTCAAGGGCTGTTGCCACCACACGCGTCGTCCCAGAGACTGCTCGGTGACCCCCAGTTCCCACAGCCGATCTGGGAAGGGCAGCGCGGCATGAGGCCGACAGAGACTTGGGGAGACATTGTCAAAAGGGCCCAAGTCCCACTTTCAAAAGTGACTTGGGCGTGTGGGAGCCGACGTCCTGGGGACTGTCCCTGAGACTTTCATCCTCAGTCTCTGCCCAAAGGCACCTACAGTCTAACAGACAGTCACGTACAGGGAGCTCTGTGGGGCAGACAGCATCACCAGCTGTGCGGCTCCTCGGGGCTGCACACAGCCACGTGGTCCCTCGATATCCGGGCCCTGGAGGTATATTACTGACTAAGGTGGCTGGTGTATAGTGATACCTTGGACATAAGTGTCCCCTGTCTGGGTCCTGTTCTTATCCAGACCCAACTGCTGGCTCGTGCCCTCTCCACTCCCCAGTTCCAAGCCATTGCGGGCTGCAGTTTGCACAGCAGAGACACAGAGCGGCGGCGTGGCCTCGAGGTCCAAGCACAGGCCAGGAAGTCAGGAACTCCAGCATTTTACACCCACTTGTCACTGACTCCCTTAGTGTCTTTGGGCTTATCCTCAACTTACAGATGGGGAAACTGAGGCACCACTATTACTACATAGGAACTGCCAGACTGGATCAGAACGAGGTCCCTTCAGCCAAGTGTCCTGGCTCGAACAGCAGCCAGTGTCAAACGCTTTAGAGGAAGGACCTAGGAGCAGACAGTTACAGACTTACTGGCCCACAGGGAAACCGGAAGGGGTCAGGCCCTTCTAGCAATGGGTTTGTCCTATGCAATGTAACTGGATGGCCTTGCAAGCCGTATAAATGTCTAATCCTTTGCTGAATGCTAAGCAGCGTCAATGGTCCCTTCTGGCAGTCCGTTCTAAAGTTCAGTTCTGCAGTTTATTAAAACAAAGTATTTCTCTGCGGATACAGACTAACACGGCTTCTACTCTGAAACCTGTCTGTACAGGTGTTCACTATGTCGTCATTCAGTGCTGGCGGATGTCCCCTTGTTTGTGAGTCATGGGCAGGTAGATAGGGATGTCTGATCTACTTTCTCTAGTGAGACAAGGGGCGGGAGGTAATATCTTTATTGGACCAACTTCTGCGGGTGAGAGAGACCAGTGTTAGAGCCACGCTGAGCTCTTCTTCAGCTCTGGCTCTCCAGAATTTCTGTGCCACTCACACACGGCGTCTAGGTTTCCGCTGCACCTGGCTGCTTTCATGGCACCATCGCCCTGGTCTGAAAATCTCTGCTGGGATTTAAGACACCAAGATCCAGGCCTCTCTCTGGCCCAGAGGGGCCCTTGCCCAGGGACAGGAGTGGGGCCAGTGCGCAGGCTGCAGAACCCCATTTGCAAGGCACCAACTCACCCGTCCTGCCCCTGCCCATCGTAAAAGGTAAAAGCTGTATCTAAATTTGGCAGATCAGGCCCCTTGTGAGCTCGGACTGAACAAACTGCACTGCTCTGTTTTCTTAGCTCTCCTGGATGGAGGATCTCTAGCTGCCCCATCTTTCCACAAGCCAGTCCATTGTTACCGGCTCGGTTCTTCTCAAAACACACAAAATCTGATTCCTGTCTTCTTTTGCTTCAGCCTCCGCAAAGGGTGAAGATGACAGGAGCTTGACTAGCTGTTTAACAATCTGCCGTTGCCTTCTCCCTTCTCCAATTCCTTGCAATCATCCCATAGCGATCCAATTTTCTCTCTCACATTTGCTCTTGCTAACAGATTTGAAAAACTCTTTGTTAACGGAAATAGTCTCTGGAAGTCACTGTATTGTATTTCTTTTTGCTATTCTAATTAGCCTTTTAACTCAGCACTGCTCATATTTCTAGGTGGCAAATCTTCCCCCGTCGCCCTGCTTCTCCGGGTATGGAGAAACCTGCGAAAAGCCTTTTGTGCCTGGCTGGTTTCTACATCCTGCTTCCCCTGCCCTTCGCCGTGTTCAAACACCCTGATGCTCTGCTGCACTCTCTCAACCAACACCTGGATGGGATTCCAGGGTCACGTTCCCAGGAAGTCACAAACCTTTGAGCAGCTGCCTCTGCTTCCTATCCTCATGATTATTTCCAATCCACTCACATGGTGGTCTTTTGCTCCTCCCTACTCTATCCAGTTCTTCGCCATCGCTTGGGAAAATGGCTGCCTGACACGGGCGCCCACATAGGCCTGATTTCCCCTGTCCTAGCAGCTCGTCAGTGTGGACATGGATCCACTTCATTCATCTCTTGCCTGCTTTTAAGATCTCACTTCCCAGTCACACACCACAGTCTCTCTGCATCCTTGAACTCTGAACGATGGAGTGTAGCCTTTTGTTCTGAACATCTTAGCTCCTTTCAGCCAGAAAGGGCTTTACAGTCATACAAAGGGAATGTGGTGCGATACTCTTTCCTATCCACCATCCTAATTAATATTTTAAAATAAATCACACTTTTGATTCTTTTAATATATTTAAGAACTTGGATCAAACGATTTGCTATGCTGCATGCTGGAGATGCTCTGAGTTAAGACTAATGAGTCCATTTCCCCCGTGTGTGTGTTTACATGCACTTATCCTACCAGCACTTATCCTACCAGACCTGATGGGAGAGTAACCCGTAAGAACTCTCTTCCGCCACGTGTTCCTAACCTTGACTTAGGGACAATTCCCCCGGTAATGCTTTATCTCTGCACTTACGAAGCTTAAGCTAACCCAGAGCTCTTCTGGTTCAATGCCAAATTCCAGAATCAAACAGCAAAGTGATTTTTACAGGGCAATGTTTTATACATTGTAAAAACTTTATCCTTGCACTGGAGATGTAGAGCTTTACCCTTTGTGCCATCCCGCTGCCAGAGCCTTTCACTTTATGGTATCAAACGGAGAACACGCGGGGAATCTGCTGGCTTATCTGCATTTAGAAATTGCGTTAAGAGCCTCATTCCAGGTAGAAACGTTCCGGTGACAACGATGTGTTTTCTATTGTGCAGATCTGTGGGTGTGGTAAGGAGGGGTGGAGAGTGCAGACAGACGAGAGAACTGTAATGGTCCCTTGTGGCCTTGCAATCTGTGGCTTTCCTGGAGGAAAGGACGTCTCCTCTCATTAAGAGCTGAAGCCAAGTTCTCCAAACTCTAGTTTGTGGGGAGATGTAACTTAGTATGGGATGAGAACACCTTGCATGGCAAGGAACCAAACCAGAAATGAGGCTGTTTTCTCACCGGGGAAACTCTGGGTATTTTCCTAATATCCCGTTTTTGTAAGTGCATATTTTGGAACATTGATGGCTGACACAAGATATTACCCCTTGTCTAGATATGTCTTTTCTGTGCATACATTACATTTTTGACACCTTGTTTTCTTTTTTAAATTGCTCCAGTTCCTCAAACTCATCTCCATTTTATCATTCTGCATGTTTTTGTCAAGTTAATGAGATAGTAGCAGCATTAATTCTGTGCGTCAGGATTCTTAAAGAGCCAGACACATGGGAGAAAAAGTGCCACAGGGACTTAGCAGCACAGATCCAGATGCCCCGATACCTCAGGGGATCTTCATTCCAACTCAGTGATGTGTTTTAATTCCTTTCCAAACTGGGAGGTGTCTCAAAAGAGGATCAGCCTGGCAGTGAAACAGACTCGCCCAATGATCGGGGATGGGGCCAGGCTATTTTCAGCAGCGGGATCAGCTTGGGGAACTCCTGGCCACAAGAGCTCAGCCGGAGCCAGGGTGTGTTGAGAACAAAGTGCAAGACGGGCCCCTCCCCACCATCCTGTTCAGGGTCGGGCACGGGGGTGACAAGCCCTTTACAAATACTGAGGTAGAAATAGAATATATCAGGGTTGGAAGGGACCTCAGGAGGTATCTAGTCCAACCCCCTGCTCAAAGCAGGGCCAATCCCCAGACAGATTTTTACCCCAGTTCCCTAAATGGCCCCCTCAAGGATTGAACTCACAACCCAGGGTTTAGGTGGCCAATGCTCAAGCCACTGAGCTAAATGGCCACTGAGTCGGGAGCAAAGGCATCTAGCAGGATGCTCTTGACACAGGCACTGAACTCACCTGGTTTAAAAATAAGGGCCAGCTCCTCAGCTGGGGCAGATGAGCCATTGACGCCGGTGGGATTCAACGCGCCCAGCTCTGGCTCTGGCCCGGCACGTAGGACTTTGCAGGTCGGCTGCCCCCGTGGACTGAGAATCCCACGTTGCTTTCCACGCACTCCGTGGAGCCGTGCAGTCCCCCAGCTGGGTATATGCAGGAACCAACGCCCCGAGACTAAGCCTCGCTTCCCCCCCCGAGGAGAGAGAGCCAGGTACAATCCAGAGCAGGACGTGCAGAGGACTTTTATCCAGTTGAGACTGCAGGGGGTTAGAGAGGCAGAACATCGCGACAGGGGCTAGCGTTTGGCAAAGCCACTGACAGCAACATTCTGCTCTTTGAAAAAGTGCCCTGGGGTCTGTGCTGACCACTAGTGGGCTCAATCCCCTCTGGCCCAGCACACCCCACGCCCTTGCTTCACAAGCACGGCAACGGGAGGCTGCCCCGTGGTGGGCAGTGACGCAGACCCTACCTGATGTTCCCAAAGCACTGGGCAGCATCGCGTGTCTCAGGTAGCAGAGTCCTGTCCTCAGCACGGGCGTGAGTCTGGCACTGGGTGCAGCTATCTTGTAATGGCGCATTAGAAGTTATATGTCAGGAGCCATGTAAGGCCCGAACCCTTGCCCAGAACCTGGGTGCTGACATGCACACGGAAGAGAAGGGATACGCTGATGGCTTTAATCCAAGATCTCTGCGCTTTCGTCTGCTAACGTTATTTCAAACGTATCCTTTTTTTGGCATGGCGAATAGGGGCCGGATTCTGATTTTGGCTGCCTGCAGTAAACCCAAAGCAACTCTCTGACTACACTGGAGTTTGCCCACAGTCACGCTGATGCGATTAGACTGTGGCCTGAGAATGATCCAGATCACACCAGTGTGTGTTGTAACACGTTTGATCGCCACGTTTGGCGCAAACTCTCTGCCATCAGCTTGCTCTCCGCCCGGTTAGTGCTGGGCAAAGGACACAAAGTGCTCAAAGATTTACCCTGAATAAGCACTGAAAACATGGAACATGTCAGTATCCTTTAGTGCTTTTTTGTAGCTAGCTTTTGCATTGACAAGAGCTGCACAGAGATCAGCTTTTCACAACGGTTTCTCACACAATCATGTAACATTTTGTTTCTAATTCATTTGTGGTGTAATTCCTTGAGAGGGGAGAAGCCTCCAGTACCCGAGGGGTTAAAGTTCTGTATGTGTCTATGCCCAGTCCCAGAAGCTCCTGTCTATTCTCAAGTGCTGCTTGTACCTTTCCAAGCCTCCTAAACTCACCTCCTTGCTGCGACGAGCAAGAAATCCTGGCTTGCGCTCACTCAGTCTCAGGTCCCTTCCTTAGCCTCATTCGCGCAAAGCCATGCAACTGGTTGCTGCTGTACCCCGCTGCACAAACGCCTCCTCTGGTATGCTACTGGTGGTGGCTCTGCAGTCATTAATCCAGTGAAACGATGACAACTCATGGGGCTGTGGTTCTGGGTGAAATCTCATCTCAACCAGACGTGTGCTGTGCAGCCCACATGTTGAAGTGATTTGTCATCTGCTGGATAGCAGCACCTAGTAATGAGCAAGGTAACTCCTGGCTGAACCAGAAGCTGCTTTCTTGTGTTAGAGCAAATTGGGACATATTGGCCAGAGTCAACGTCTGTCCCTAAGGAGTGGTGCATTCAGTGCTCTCAGGGTGTGAGGACCATTCTCTCTCTCTACGGTCTCCTCCGTGACTCACACTGGGGCCACCCCGTTTCTGCAGCCTGAGCTGGAGAGAGGCATCCGTGCTGGCCGGCAGCTTAGTGCGATGAGGAGACGGAAAGGGCAGAGGGAGGTTAAACACCGATATACACACGCGGTGTGTGCGTTGAAAACAAAACGCCAGCCTGGCCTGTCGCTGGATTTGAACCTTTCACGTTAACAGTCACCATTTTACTTACTGGCCAGATGGGAACGTGTGATGAACAGGGCCCCATTCTGATGCCTGATGCACAGTAACCGAGCTCCCCACCTCTCCCCCCAGCCTCCTCTGTGCACAGAAACCTTCATGAGCAAACCGGACGTTTCTTCAGCCAGCCTGTGAGATGGCTGTGCAGACTGGACAACCAATCAGAAAAGGGAAGAGGAGGAACCTGACCCCAAGGCAGACAGACCTAGATATCACTGAGGCCGTGCGCTCCCCACTGAGCGCACCCACGTGCCAGGAATGGCTACAGGACCTCAGCCATCACCTGCAGAAATCCATGCTACAGCCTGTGGCGCAGGCAGAAGACTGAGGACCTGCAAGTAGGACCCTTTCTGGCAAGAGCTTTAGCAACAGAGGAGAGCAGCTCGCGGGGGAGCATGCTCTGCCCACAGAGATTCCCCAGGGATTCAGAACAGACCACAGCAGTGCAGAGCTGCACTACCAGGGCTCTCCCAGCTGCTGCTGCCCCAGAGCGCCAGTGGGAGGCCCACACTCAACACTGGAGACATTTAAAGCCTGATTTTCAGGGGCGCTGAGTCTCCCCAAGCTCCCTGGGAGATGGGGGTGCTAAGCATTGCTGGGAAGCGGGCCACCCTGCCCACTGGTCCCATGGAGATTCCCTGCCCCGGAGCGAGCTGCTCTCCACCCATCTGCATGGGAAGGGGAAATCTGTCCTCTTGTTGGCTGCTCCCTTATGTGCCTTGCAAGACTTGCCAGGTTGCTGGCGTCTTTCAACAGGGAAGAGATTTCGGGGGTGGGAGGGGGTCTCCTGCATAAAAAATACTGGTCAGAAATCCAACCCCAACCCCCCCCCCCAATCAGGCTCGTGAAAGGGGCTAGCGATGGCTACAGGCAATTACTGGGAAGCCTCCCCAGCGGCGTGGAGCATGTTTCTAGCAGTCCGTGTCAGCTGCTGCATCCCTGAAGAGGGCTCCAGGGACCATTGCTGGCCTTGCTGCCGTGTTTATACACTTTGCGGGGGACAGAGGGAGGGGAGTTTATTGCAGTATTTATGAGGGACAGGAGATTATCTGCATACAGTACTCTGAAAAATCACATGCAGATATAAAGAGGGGAAAGTATCTTCCCTTGCAAAGAAGGTGGATTGGTATTAGCCTGGAGTCAAAGAGGATCTTAAATTATTGTTGTCTTTTTGTATCACTGAACAGTGGTGTAAAGATAAAAGCCATCTGGGAGCAGTTCAGATAAGTGGGGGAAGCCAGAGAAGCCTAGATAAACTGGTGACAATCTGCCAGGATGAACCTAGTGGCTGTTAATGTTTCTGCTTTGCTTGCTAGGATTCACATTCATAAACCTGAGATCCGCCGGGGTTGGGCAGTGTTAAATCCTTCTCCTCGTAGCAGCTCCATCCATTCCAGCAGTGGTATTGCTTGTGGCCACATGTCTCAACAGGTGTCACTGCAAAGCAGCGCCGTCCCTGCAAAGTGTTGGCTGGAGTCTGCAGATTTGTGCTGCCTCTCGGAAACACCTGTTCATTAAGCAGCTCTGGCTATAAATTCACATCCTTAGCTTAGTGTTTATTATCATTTCACCTGCCTCCAAATGGAAGCTGCAGGCACTTCGATCAGCGGATTGACAGGCTGTCTGGTTGCACAGCCACCTGAGACAGCTTCTCTGTATACAGAGATCCTTCTGCTTCCTTTAGCCACAGCATGGAGGAAAGAGGATTATTGCAACCCCGCCCCCTCCCAAAGGCTGGAAGTACACTGTAAACAAACTTTTACTCCATTGGGTGACTTTGCCGCTCCCCACTGACACGGAGTTGACTAGCCGCCTAAAGCCAGGATAACTAGGGAGCTGAGTCAGAACACATGCTGGCTGATACGTTAGAGAATTAAAGAGTTAAAAGGGCACCCACTTGAAGCCAATAACTAAGGGGTCTTGGTCCACCGCTGACTATTGTATGGCTAGCATAGGGAAAAGACTCCTAAAATCAGCGGACCCTGGCTGGCTGTGTAGTTTAGACCGAGGTTTATTCATAAGGACGGATGCAGCGTGCAACAGAACAACCCAGCGAGAGCAGCCTGGCTGCAGCTTACCACGTGAATCCTTGAAGTGTTATGGGAACGAGAACATGTTGTTCATGGGGGAAGGAACACACGCAAGGCTGTGCTTGTACTAGCTGCTTCCTGAAGCCTCGTTAAAGGGAAAGGCTGATTTCCACATAGGCGGCCCTGAGACAGCAGGGAAAGTGGGAACTCAAAGCGCTCAGAGCCTCGGAGGCAGGCCCAACGGGCACCCGTGGAACATTGGTTTAATGCATTAGAAACCCACCATTACTGCAGTTTTACTGATTTTATCATTACTATTGTTCCTCTGATACTGCGTCAGTGCTCGAAGTCTCCAACCGGGGTCAGGTCTACAGAGGAAGAGACAGCGTCAGGCCCAAAGAGCCTGCACTCCAAGCCGTCAGGGAATGGACAAAGGGTCCATGTGATGGTAGGTGACATATGACGGGAAGCCTGGGGGAGAAAAATACTGTCATTCAGCTGCCTCCAACTATAATAAATATTTGAAAGCGGAAACTGCCTGGTTCTGAAATCTTCCTCGTAGGAGAACGTCTGTGCTCTAGGCACATCCAGTTCTCTGCACAGTTCTGCGCTGGGCCGTCGAGATGCTCAACAGACACGAGTGTTAGACTATCTGAGTCTGAGCAGAGAGTCCGGATTCTTACCCCAACATTTCTAGATCATCTGTGTTATTTGTTAAACTGGCTGTGGTGGCAGAGTCTCCGAGTGTTTCCCAGGGGAGAGGAATGACACAAGGGAGGAGCCTGCGGCGTGGAGTGAAATCAAACCGGAGAAGCCATGACAACTCGCAGCCTGCGGAGTGCAGCAGGGCAGACTGGGGCAGAATCACCTCCCTGGAGCTCAGAGCTGTTTTTGAACAGGACTTGGGATGGGTATAGAGGTCTGGTGGCACTCTCATGCCGTGGTGTGGTACAAAACACCCAGGCAGGTATTTTAAAATTAAAACCGGAGTAATCTTGAGGCCCATGTCATTCAAGAACTTTCTGAGGTCAACCCCCACCTTGACTTCAGTCCCTGCAGCAAAGCCAGGCTTGGTGAAATGCAGCCACAGGTCTGCGTGCTCTGTGCTGGTGTGGCACAGTCTTACAAAGACTGAGCGTTGGTAATCAGTCCTCCTGGCAAGCCAACAAGCTGCACGGCATTACAATAATCTAGTCTGCAGGAGATAAAAGCAGGAACAAGCTTTGTGGAGTCAGACAAGGATAAGCACAACGGCTGGGAGGGTTTTCAAATGATAATGGGTCTCCTTAATAAAATGCTAAATTCTAAACGCCGTGGAAAGTCACACATGACACGAGGGGTTTACTTGATGATCCCAGCTGAAGTGTAAGCAGATGGCAAGAGCCAGTCTGCTCAAGGGCTCCTTCCGGTGGCCAACACCTTTACCTCCGCCAGTCTGTGAGTGAGTTGGAGATTCCACCCGGACCCTGACTTGTACACACAAGAATACATGGCACCACTGTACCCCCTGGCACCCATCCTTGGTGCCTATGTACCCACCAGCCTCCTGTCTTCTGCTACCCTCCCGGAGCCCCCAAGCTGTCCCCATGCTTATCCTGTCCAAGGAGAGTCAAAATGCCCCGTTCCGCACATTGCTCCCGTGCTGAACTCACACACCCGTGTCCCTTGGGGTGCTTGGGTCCTGCACTGGCATTGCTTTGCCTGAAGTGTCACCACAGGCATCTATCCTTGTTCCCAGCGCGCTGCTGGAATGCAGCTTTGAATCATTTCAGAGGGTGCACAGGGTGACTGAGCCTTTTAGAAACTGTATTACCGACTCCCTGATGGTTTCCAAATCTGTCTTTGTTTGGTGCTGCTCCTTTGAATGGCTTCCATTCACAGAGCAGTTTGTGAGGGGAGCGATAAGGCTCATGAATATGTAAATGCTGTTCTGAAGGTGGGAGGTTTTTTCGGTTTGACCTATGATGTCTGCCTGAGGCTGCATGTTTTGGAACTCAGAGCATGGCACGTGCAGCCATAATGGCCGGGCTGCTCCCTGCCGACGCCCCCCCTCGGCCATAAGCCTCCTGTGCAACACCCCAGTCATTATCAGTAGGTTTGCTGTGGGAAAAGAGTGTTACTTGCACGTCCAACTCTGCAGAGGAGAGCAAGGTCAGAGCAGCCTGCCCAATCAGATGGGGCTGAACAATGGACCTTATCAGAGATACCAGGGAAATGCTCAGAGGAATCCTGCGAGGGTCCAACTTTCAACAGCTATTGACAAGCACCCGTTTCTCAAGCCGTCCTTGTGGGAGCAGAGTGTGCCGTACGGGCCGCGGAAAGAGACCCGTTGTTATTCAGCACATACTGTCCTCGCTAGCGATACAGTCCAGCAGCAGGCTGTTACCAAATGCAAATGAAATGGCTTTGCAGTTCCTTGGCACTGAGCATCCCGCTCACAGTCATACGCTGTCTGCTAGATTGCAACTCACTAGTCAGTTCTCCATGACTTCAGTGCCAGCGCCGTATGCCTCCTGCCGGGAGTGGAAACCCAGCTTGATGTACAGCTGACCCTCGTGAGACGGGCCTGAGCCAGTGGATCTTTGAAAGCTTCTGTAAATCATCAACTTCAGTTAATCACTGCCGAAGTGACCAGCCCCTTCCCTTCTCACACTGAGCTCCTTGGGACTGCCAGAGAGTCAGGATTGATGGCGTGCAGCATGGCTGATGTAGGGACTGGAGTTAAACAGCACACCTCCTCTGGGGCCGGACACAACTCTGCTGGGCCGAGCAAGAGCTGCGGCATTGTGGGAGACTGACAGCATTAGAACTGCCCAGCACAAATAGCTCCAGAAGCGCGATCAACAATGTGCCTTTTAACTAGTGAAATACCTCTCCTCTGCCCCCAGCAATCGGTGCTGGCCTGGTGTCTTCTGCAGCGTAGAGCTCTGGGAAGAGGCAGGGAGACATACAGTCTGGAGAAGCCGGGTGAAGGCTGGTGGGGTCACCATGGAGAGCTGTCAGAGAGCTCCGGCTGAGGCCCGCAGGCAAGCCAGGAAGCAGAGTGCTCCAACCGCCATCTGGCGAGTGGACCTGTAGCCACTGTGGAAAGGTTTGTTGCTCGTTGCTCGTGCGTTGGGCTCTTTTCCTCATCCCATTGCCGAGCTCCACTGGCGGGCCGACATCGTCAGGTCTCCTTTCCTCTGTCACGATGTTGCCTGGCCGGGTGTAGATTTTCAGTGGCTCTATTAAGCAAACAGCACGTCTGCTGCAGACCGCCCTGGGCCGCTCTTCAAAGGTGCTGCGCGATCTCAGCTCACAGTTACTTTAACAGAAGGGGTGGGTGTGGAGTGCATCTGAAATTCAGGCCACCAGGTTGCCAGTACTCCTCAAACTGGACGCCCCGAGTGCTTGTGAACAGACCTGTCTGTGCCCCTCCCTTCGGACTCATTCACGAACCTCTGAGCCATGTTCCCGGACTCTGCCAACGCGCAAGGCCGAGCTCCTGCAGATGGCCCTGAATCCAGCTCTGGCCCTGCCAGATATGCCGGTGTGCTGTGTCACTGAGCCGAGCTCAGGGAGACATGGTCTCACTTTAACCTGTCTGGTCATTCAGTGACAGACCTGCGGGTGGCTATATTACAACAGAAAAACTTCAAAAACAGACTCCAAAGAGAGACTGCAGAGCTAGAATTGATATGCAAACTAGACACAATCAACTCCGGTTTGAATAAGGACTGGGAATGGCTGAGCCATTACAAACATTGACTCTATCTCCCCTTGTAAGTACTCTCACACCTATTATCAAACTGTCTGTACTGGCCTAGCTTGATTATCACTTCAAAAGTTTTTTTTCCCTTAATTAATTGGCCTCTCAGAGTTGGTAAGACAACTCCCACCTGTTTATGCTCTCTGTATGTGTGTATATATATCTCCTCAATATATGTTCCATTCTATATGCATCCGAAGAAGTGGGCTGTAGTCCACGAAAGCTTATGCTCTAATAAATTTGTTAGTCTCTAAGGTGCCACAAGTACTCCTGTTCTTCTTTTTACGGTCTCACCAGCGTCTCTTACACACACGTAAATGCAGCAGCAAGGCGTTAGCGTTCAGCCCGAGCCCCCCGTGCCCAATAATGACTGAGGCTGGGGCGCGTGCCTGGGGGATGTTCACCAGACAATTCCCTTCTGTAATTAACCTTCCCAGCCACCAGGTGTCACTATTCCACAAATAAAACCCAACCGGAATTTCCTTGTCATTGTAAAACGTGGCTCTTGGCGAAGGCAATTGAGGTCCCATCCCCACTGCAAAGGGATCTGGGGTCAGCCCCACCACGGGCCAGCTGCACCCAAACCGACCGGGACAGCCAGTCCTTTGCACATACAAATCCAATGCACTCTGCATAGATCCCACCGAGCATCGATCTCTCTAAAAATAGACTCACTTCTTGGAACAGATCCAGCCTCTTGAGGGAATGCAGTGAACGTTGCACTTGAGCATTCGCGGGGTTGTTTTGTCGTGAGGAGACACCTGTTTGTAACAGGACACGCAGAGCGAGTGAGCTGTCTGCATTCGAGGCGATGCCCCCGTGGACAGTGGCCCGTGATGGCAGGTAGAGGTAACCTGGCCATGTGTTCTCACCACGGAAACACCTTGCTCTCCAAGTCTGGGTTTAGTGGCACTCGTTTATGCAGCGCTCTTAGCATTTCCCATAAAATTAGACTCTGTCTCCTCTGCTTTTGACCTAAAAGATCAATGGGAGTGATGCACGGCTTTCCGCAGGCATGGAGGGACAGCAGCCAAATAAATCCCAAACCCTCTGAATAATTTCTTTGACATACATATAAAGAAAAGCATAGGTTTGTGGGGGGGTGTATATTAACCCACTCTTGTAGTGCACGCCCAAATGCATTAGATCACGGTCATTTCCTCTGCACCAGCACTGCACTGGAAGGCATCTCGCTTTGTACATTACTAAGAGGAGACTGGAAGGACAATGGATGTGTCTTGTCAGCTTGAAAATATCCCAGATGACATCCATTTAGCCAGGAACCATTCCCATGTTTAGTCAATGCCACTGCAGGGTCACCGGGGCTGGGTCTTCCTTTCTCAGTGGAGTCCCATGTTCAGGTAACTTCAGACTCAACCAAAATCCATGTGACCCACATGGCGTATTCAGACCTGGGCAAACTGGGCACGTGCCCAGCAACGATGAGCATAATGTTTTTATCCAGTTTCAGATCATGCAATGAGAAGTTCATAAGCAATTAGAGCTGCAAAAAGAAAAAATGCAGCATTCAGGTGGCCTCGTGACCCAATACCAAGGCTCTCTTCGAATTAGCTCCACCGTGGCTACAGCTGGGCAGCACTGCAGGGCTCTGTCAATCTCCGCTTTTCCACCACACTCATCACTGGACTGTCCGAGCCCCTCATGAAATCTCTGCCTTGCGGGTCATTGTATTCTTCCACCACATTGTCTCTGCTCTGCCAAAGCCTGTGCTGGGCTGGGACACAGGACTGTGTCTCTGTTTGGAGCTGTAGGGCACATTTGGTGTCTGCCATGGACAGACGTGCCACTTGCCTGGTTTGTTGTGCTGAAGTAAACAGCTGTCACGTTTGCCTCTTAAAAGCAGGGCTGTGGAGCTGCTCTCGTCCGTCCCGCCTCCCTGGAGTCACCCAGACTTCCAAAGCCATCAAAGCTCCTTATCCCCCAGGAGGTTCTGCCCTCCCCACCACCCACTCCACGCAACTCTGCTGCCCATCTCAGACTACTTTGCTTGGCCCTGTGCTGGACGACGGATAGCGCCGAGGACATGGTTCCCCCAAGCAGAGTCAGAAATGATGGTGCTATTGTCATCTCCGGGCTCTATGTGTGGGGAGGGTGAATGGGGGGCAGAAAGGGGTGTTTTCTTTCCCATGCTGATAGCTTGCCCCTTTCTCAGATCCCTGCCCCACATCTACTTCCCCCCTTACAGCCACCTGCCCAGTGCATTTCGTGCAGTGACAGCCCAGAACTCTCCATGCATATAGCTCTAGGCCAAGTGACCACACACTCTGAGACAGCCCTATCACACTGCATCCCCACTCATCGCCGGCATGCCCTCCCCTGGCCTACCCCCACCCCACTGCTCTCCTGGAGCCCGTGCGAGGCCGCCAGCCCCCCTGGCCTGCACACAGTGGCTTTGGGAGGGCGGGAGCTGCTGTGCGGCTTTGCTCTGCTTCAGTGCTCCTCCTGAGACAACTGCGCATTTCCGTGGTAGTCCCCGGGGAGTGTGAGCACCAGCTTCTCTCTCACTGCGTTCTCTGAGAGCAAAATAATCCCAACGCCAGACAACGTGCGTCTGCTGCCAACCACATCGCGAACAAGCCCCCACCGCAACAGGGCTGGGCGTAGCATGCAGCTGAGCGGAGGTTATCCCTCGCCCTGGGGAGCGCAAGGCCTGCGCTGCAGTACTAGGCAGGTTTTTATGACACCCTAACCACCGTTCCCTTCCCCTCTCCTGAGGCTCAGCCAGGAGGACCTTGATGCCAGTGCAACCAGCAGTAGCTGCGAGCGCATCCCGTGGAGAATGGAAATGGTTCAGGGCTTGAGCCAGGGAACTTCATGCTCAGGCTAAAGGAAATTCTGCATTAGCCATGATCTGCAGTAGCCCGGCTGGCTTCCAGCCACTCGGAGAGGCGGCCTCCTGGCCTGGGTACAACACAGACACAACTTCCCAAGAGTTCTCTTGCTGCATCTGCCCGCCGCTGTGCACCTCGCCTGCAGACAGCCCTTGGGGGAGAGAGCCCTTGCTTGGCCAAGTGCAAGGAGGCCATGATATCGCTGCCTCTCATGTGTGCGACGCCTTTCTTGACCTGGAGCAATGCCTGGGGCAGGTGGAGAGCGGGAACATGCTGGCCTGTCTGCCCAGAGGAGCTCCCAGCCGGCAGACCGATTCCTGACGTGTAGATCCACAGAACAGGATTCTAGATCTGGTCACAGCAGCCGGCGCTGCCACCTGCTTCCTTCCGAGAGCCGGCCGTCCTGCTTGCTGCAAACGCCCCTTCCTACCAGCCTGTGTCTAGGCAAGAGCTTCCCCTGCACTGGGAGGCACCCGCTGCTGTCGGTCCCCACGTGAAAAGGCTTTGTGCGCGCTGTGTTCTTGGGAGGAAGAGACTCGGCGTCAGAAACTCCAGGAGCGGCACTTGTGGAAGGAGCTTGCAGTTAACCGGCTGAGGAGCTACTCACTCCACAATTTAAATCCTTCTTGAGCCATCTTCTTATTCCAAGCAGCTGCTGAGTCTTCTCGTGGACAGTCAGCAAACAGCTACTGCGCACGTGGTGTTCCTGGGCAGTGAGGGGACGAGGTCTCCTGCAGGCAGCCGGCTGGGGAGCACTGAACAAATCACCAATAGAAGTAGCATTTGTAGCGTGATGTTTCCTCTGGCCACCATGCCGTCCCCCTGCCCCAAGTGCTTCCGAGTCGGTCCATGGCCTGCAGAACCAGCAGACCCCTGAACAGCTTCCTCTCTAGACTGACAGCCCCTCTGGGCAGGGATCGTCTCTCTGCTGTCTGTGCAGAGTGCAGCCCGAGGGGGCCCGGTCCTGGGGCAGGGGGCTTTGGGCACCACCATCAGACATTCACACCACTGCTCCCCAGCCCGCAGGCAAACAAAGAGCCACTGCAGGGACTGCTGAGGGCTTTCGAAGTGCAGCGAAGGAGAGAACTGAACCCCTGAGTCACCCACTCCCGGGTTTCTTTCAGCCACAGCGAGTGCCAGTCTCCTCCCCACGGATCCTCTTGGTCAGTTTTCTTTCACTCTTGAGTCAGGCTCTCCCCGGACAAGGCGCATCCGCATAGAGCTGCTGGTTCGCTGTGGACAGGCTCCGCCAGTCAGTGAGAGAACAGCTCTCAGTGCCTCTCGGACTGGGCAGACCCTGCTGCTTCTGGGCTGGGCAGTGCCCGCTCAGAGAGAGCATGGCCCCCAGGCCCTTTGCCTGGTCAGAGCTAGAGAACTCAAGGACAGGCTGTTATGGGCTGCCCCTGCCCCTCGTTGGGTCTGTGTGTTTGGCCGTGGCCCAGGTTGGGACTGTGAGAGACAGAGAAATTCCTGCACCAGTCAGAAGGCGCGAGTAGTCCCTGACTGCGGAGTGAGTTTACTCGCCACAGGTGTGAATTCTCAGGAGTGTGTCATCGCCGAGCCCTCAGGCCATGACAGAATGAGCTTTAGCAGCGAGACGTGCGTCCTCATCAGAAAGCTGACCAACCTAGAAGTTAGAACCGGAACGCCCCCATTAGCCCACCCCATCCATCTCTCATGGCCAGCATTGGATTGATCCCTTTGGGACATGTCCATCCAGTCTTGTTGAAAGTCGCAAGCAGTGGAACTTCCACACTTTCCCTTGGGGGGTATTCCATGGTCTAACATGAACCGCTGTCAGGAAGCCCTCTGTGATATTCTGTCTACGTTTTCCTTGTGTTCATTTCATCCCATTTCTCCTGGGTGCTGCACCATGTAGCACTCTAATTAATTACTCTGCTTGCTGTCATCATTGTTACAGGAGTGCTCTCTAGAAGAGAGAGGACGATGTGTAAATTAATAGTCAGTTAATAGATAAAACACCCATAGGTGGCTCTCTGGAACATGCAGCATTGTTCCTGGGTGTGGTAGGACCAATGAAACTTCTTGCTGTGCATTGCCATTGCAAATGGCTCCTTGATAGTCCTGGCTTAGCCAAGCGAGAGAAATTGAACTCTTTTAAACTTTCTCTCTGGCCCTTGGTCATTTTTTTGTGTCTCTTCTCTGCGCCCAGTCCAATTTGCTGCAATTTTTTTTTTTTTGCTGATGAGGTGCCCAGATCTGTAGTGAGTACTGCAGAGTGGTCACCCCACAGCCAGACCTCCCTGCCCTGGGCATGCTGGATTTGCATATGTAGCACAAAAAAAGCATTGGACTGTCTTGCAGTTGTATCAAATTACAAACTCATGTCTGATTTATTATCCTCTCTCAGCCCTAGATCCCTTTCAACCATATCCAATTCCTGGGCCTCTCTCACCCATGGGGCATACATGCTTTGCATTTCTTCACTCGGTTTCCATTAAATTTTCACTTGTCAAGTGAAATCTCATTTATTTCCTGTCCACATTTCTGATCTCCCTGAATCCCCTGTGAGTTTATTTATCTAGTTAGTCCTCACTGAAATTTGCAACACCTCTCTGATCCATACACGGGCTCTTCTGCATCTCCCAGGCTTTGTTTCAGAGCCCAATGCCAGCACTTAAAGAGCAGATTGCTTTCCAGCCATCCGGCCCATGGCACCCACTTTAATCGAGGTACCAAACTGAATGTGGTTGAGAGCAGAACCGTACTCATCCACCAGCCACAGCAAGGGAACTCTGTGTGTGCTGAGTGAAGGGGGGAGACATGGAAAATCGACCATTGTGAGCTCCCCAATCCGTGTTCGAGTCTGCCTGCGTACTGGGGAATTTGTAAAGATGCATTATGTCCTGCATCTTCAGTTAGAGGCCAAAATCCAGCTCTTGGGGCATTTATCCTCTGTTACCGAGCAAGTCCCACCTTTCCACTGCACCATCATTCAGATCAGCTCCCTTCGGAATCCCTGAGGAGCAGACGTATGATATTGCACCTGAGAGCTCACACCCTGTGTCATTTGGTACCTCTGGCTGGCACTCCCCAGCAGAGGCATAGCACAGTGGAAGCAGTGGGATTAGCTGGTATTTCAGCAGCCTTAACATGAAAAGATGCTCAGAAAGGCCTCCGGACTGCCCTACTGTACTGCTTCTTAAATGAGGCTCAGAGGCGTCCATTACTGGTTAGCTTCATTTTCGTTTATTAAAGAAAAGAAAGCTTTTGTGAAACTTCAAAGCTGGGATTTAGGACACAAAGCAATCTGCTTTGCTGTGGATTTCTGAGAAACCAGAGGAGTGAAAACAATTGTTTGAAATTCCCCACTAAACTAGTGAATCTGAAACCTGCATTTGTGTTTAGCTGAATAGAAAAGGCTAAATAAATTACCTGTCTGCCATAAGTCTCTCTGCAGTCTGGTGCTCAATTCAGATAGGAAATACGTGGGCATGGAGCATGAAAAATCTGCTACAGGGCATGCCTCACAAGCGCAGGAGCGTTCTGTCCAAGGTAGGCAGCCACATGCTGTATCTCTGGTTGGAGAAGGCCTCCATTATGCTACATAACAGCCCTGCACTTTACAGAAGCTCTCAGCAACCAACTCAAGAAAGGGAGCCAAACCCAAGAACCCTGGAAAACAAGGCAAACAGACACATCTTGCCTGGAGCTTGGATGAGCAGTATATTTTAAAACCTCATAACCCTAGATAAGTGATGGTAGAGCATGGTATTTTCAAAGCATTGGATTACGAGCTGTAACCTTGAGCTACAAGGCATTATTGGCAGTATTTAACACCAATCTGTTTTCCATCATTGTCAAATCCCACTTCAATATGCACCACAGGAAGAGAAGTCGAATACTAAATTGATTTCTTTAATGGGAAGTGTTCTTCAGGAGATACCAGCCCTCCTGGAGACGCATTAGCGGGATTACAAGCGAATTTTTTTTTTTTATGGATGGTTCTCTATGCTGGCATGGTTGTGAGACACTCTGGCCCACGTGCTTTGCAACCCAGCTCCCTGCCAGATGGATGTGCTGTTCTGGAGAAGGAGCACGGGGACCTGGCCATTTGTACTGGCTGTATCTCTGAGCAAGAGAGAGATGGTCTGATGCTCTGACACTCCAGAGGAGAATGGAGTTTATAAACCACCAGCAAAGGGAGCACTAGTCACACAGTACAGACCCAGGATAATCCAGCTGTGACCTGAACTACATGTTCATTTCCCCCTTCACAAGTGTCCTGAACTGACCGTGGCTTTTCCTTCAGCCACCCTTGTTTAAGGCTCCGCAGTACGGTGGGCTGCACATTCTCTTTGGAGGGGTTGTGAGCATGTTACACAATGGAAATGCAGGAGAAAAATACAGCTGGCCAGATAGCAAGGTCCAGTTTGGGAGTGAGGGACCCCTACCCAGGGCCACCCCTCTTTGTAATCCCCTCTTCCCACGTGCCCCCACCTCACAGTGGCTTTTTGCCCACAGGGCAGGCTGGCTGCCTCTCCGTGGGGGCACCTGGCACTGTGTGGAAGCCAGCTGTCACATAGCAGGGTGGGCTGATCCGGGATGGAGCAGCGAGTTACTGGAGAGGCATATTTCTGCTCTTTTGTCTCATGGTTACACAGCAGGGCTGGAAACGTGTATAGTAGGGGTGCTGAAGGGGGAAGCCGTGTATTCGAGTTATTATTACTACTTCAAGGCAGGGGGAGCGGCAGCCCCCCAAGCACCCCTAGTTCCAGCCCCTATGCAGTTATATGGGAATTCTTGCCTTGTGCGCTCTGTGGGGCAGGGACGGAGGCTTCAGATGTAGATGTGCAGTGCTCAGCTCCACATGGCTGGCTCCCGACCACACGCTCTGGGGCAACTGAAATAATGAAGTCTGCACTAATTGTGTTCTGAGTCTGGATGTTAAATACAGGGCAAGTATCTGTCTTACCACCGGAAGGAGGGGTGTTTTCCTGCTCTGGGAATGTAAGAGCACCACGAGTGGATAATTGTCCCTCTTCAGTGTAATTAAACTACCAGAGTTTAACTTGACTTTTTTTAAATAAAAGCGTTGCTGTCTCCCTTCTCTCTGCAGGGAGAGCCCTCAGGTCAGCGCCATGCTTCGCATGCCACTGAACCAGCTTGACCCGCTCCTGGAGTGGATAGCCCAGATCAGGGGTGGCTCTGGGAGCTCCTGGCTCAGTTTGATTTTAGAGCTGAACAAATCATCTGTTTTCTGTCCACAGCCTTTCAATGAAGATAGAATGAGAGGGAGAAATTAAAGCTTCCCCAGCCCCACCTCTCTCTGAACTAACGCCAGGGCCAGGTCTGGGTTAATATCATTTTCCTTCTCCAGCTTAGTGCCAAGGAAGAAAAGAACCTGGTTTTGGTACAGAACATGCCTCACAGGGTCCAGAACCAGCCCTGGGGTAACAGCTTTGTTCGGGTGGAGTTATACCAGCAACTGATTTGGCCCAAAGGGCTAAATGCAAGGATAAAATCAATGGGGGGAGAATGTGCTCCTCATTAAATGGGCGTAAATCGGTGCTGTGCTCACATCCGGAGGGGGATGGGCGTGGCGTGGGAGAATCGGAGAGCAGGAACCTGTACGGGGGTGTGAGCTGAGAACATGCCAACCCATTTTCTGTGGTCCTGGGGGGTCACCCTGCAGAAACCAGGTTACATAGACACACCTTTGCTTGAAAGAAACCAAAGAGTCTGAAACCGCAAAGCCTGTGTGAAAAGAACAGGCTAAATGACGGTGCTTAACATTAACTAGGAAGCAATTGCCTTGTCAGGGATCTCAGCTTGCAGCAGCGTGACATGCTGGGAATAGGAAAATACCCCTCTGTACCCGGAGTGAGGGCAGAGGGCGAGGGAGACGTGGCACTGGGGTGTGCTGGTACAAAAGCATTTCCGGCCAGGGAGCTGAAACTCCGGTTCCCCTTTAGGTCAATTAGGGGCCATGCTTTAACCTGTTCCTTCCTAGGAGCTGTTTTTCCAGCCTCATCACGTCCTGTCCCTGCTGGCCCCCACCCTGCCTCAGGAACCCTGAATCCTGTCCCAGGCTGGAGCGTGAGACTGCACCGTAGGAACAACCCCTCTTGCCTCCGGGCTGTGGGTCAGGGGGAGAATCAGCGGGATCGTTAGGATTCATTAGTATTTCTCTCAGTTCTGCCTGCTCTCTGCAGCCTGGACTCCGGAGGCACCGTCTAGGTTGGAGTCACTCTCTCTGGCTCAGCGCAGTCTGATTTGCCCGCTCCGCCCCCCGGCTCTGGGTGGACCCCTGCCCCAAGCGAAGTCTCGGGGAAGCCAATGGGAAGCGATGTGGTGGTGGGAGAAAGGCCACGCGGATGGGCCCTTGGTGGACAGAGGCTCTAGAGAGAAGGAGTCTTTGGGGACCACCTCCTGCGTCTGCGCCGCGTGCGGCCGTGCTCAGGGCACTGGCTATGGATTCGAATAAGGAGTCTGGGCAGGAGAGGCCACAGCGCCTTGCAAAAGTCAGCGTGCAGCTTAGGATCTTCTCTCCCCTGAGGCCTTTTCAGCGTCCTCCAGGCAGCTGCTTTGATCAGTTCATCTGCGTAAGGTGCCAGCCCCAAGCTGGAGGCCAGCCAACACTGCAACTTTTAAATCCTATCCCTCGAGCTCACAAAGGCAGGTACCGCACCCCTCCCCTGGCTCCACCTGGCGCCTCTGTGCTGAGCCTGGACCCTTTCCAGCTGTCTAGAACCTGGGGTAAATGGCATGTGCAGAGATCCATGCAGCTGGAAGGGCCCTGCTGGGTCAGTCACTCCATCCATGGCCTGACTTGGCAGCAGGACCAATTTCATTATCCCTCAAGCGGACACGGAAGGGTTTCTGTGAGAGTGTGACGCCCTGAACCATGGGATTCACCCTGGGAATGCCGACTCAGGCTTCGCTTTAGTAGCACAAATGGCACCACAGTAAAGTTGTGGGCTACTATAAAGCACTTTACAAATCTCATTGGCAAAGCCGTATGTTTCCTTGTGAAATGCTGAGAATTCATGTCTGTAAATAGACCAGTGATGTGCAGGAGACATAATTGGTAAATGGGGCTGGAAAGAGTTTGGATTCTTTGTCCTCGATCTGAACAGAAGGGTTTGCATCTCCCGGGGTCCTGCGTGCCATTCACAGGTTATTGCCTCATCTTTCTGGAAACGTTGCAGGAGGTTGTAGTTATGAAACTTCACCGATGAGGGTCCCAGCTACACAGAACCAGAGCTTGGGTCTGGGAAAGAGTCATTTGGCTGCCTGTCACCCTCATGGCTTTTAAGACCCCCAACCAGCAAAGCACGTAAGCATGTGCTTAACTCAAAGCACACAAGTTGGTTTTGTTCAATATCTTCATTAATGATCTGGAGGGTGGCGTGGATTGCACCCTCAGCAAGTTTCCAGATGACACTAAACTGGGAGGAGTGGTAGATACGCTGGAGGGTATGGATAGGATACCGAGGGACCTAGACAAATTAGAGGATTGGGCCAAAAGAAATCTGATGAGGTTCAACAAGGACAAGTGCAGAGTCCTGCACTGTTACAGACTAGGGACCGAATGGCTAGGAAGCAGTTCTGCAGAAAAGGACCTAGAGGTTACAGTGGACAAGAAGCTGGATATGAGTCAACAAGTGCCCTTGTTGCCAAGAAGGCTAATGGCATTTTGGGCTGTATAAGTAGGGGCATTGCCAGCAGATCGAGGGACGTGATCATTCCCCTCTATTCGACATCGGTGAGGCCTCATTTGGAGTACTGTGTCCAGTTTTGGGCCCCACACTACAAGAAGGATTTGGAAAAATTGGAAAGAGTCCAGCGGAGGGCAACAAAAATGATTAGGGGGCTGGAGCACATGACTTTTGAGTAGAGGCTGAGGGAACTGGGATTATTTAGTCTGCAGAAGAGAAGAATGAGGGGGGATTTGATAGCTGCTTTCAGCTACCTGAAGGGGGGTTCCAAAGAGGATGGATCTAGACTGTTCTCAGTGGTGGCAGGTGACAGAACAAGGAGCAATGGTCTCAAGTTGCAGTAGGAGAGGTTTAGGTTGGATATTAGGAAGAACATTTTCACTAGGAGGGTGGTGAAGCACTGGAATGGGTTACCTAGGGAGGTGGTGGAATCTCCTTCCTTAGAGGCTTTTAAAGCCTGGCTTGACAAAGCCCTGGCTGGGATGATTTAGTTGGGGATTGGTCCTGCTTTGAGCAGGGGATTGGACTAGATGACCTCCTGAGATCCTTTCCAGCCCTGGTCCGGGGCTGGTGTCACTTTGCAGCAGGCAATGAAGTTACATGGCCATAAAATGAGGTGGGTGATCAAACCCCTTAGTCACAGAAATCTCTGGGAATGATGAGCCCAGCTCTACCACTGGCGAATAGTTTTTAAAACTATACATAGAATAATTTATTCGAAAGTATTCTGAAGCTCCAGGAATAAAACACTTGACTATTTAAGAAATTATCTGACCAGGTCTTGTCCTCACTGATTCCTGAGCTCAACAGACAAGACCTGTCCCTGTTCAGTCTGGGCTCCCAGCAGAGATGGCATTTTTGTCAGGTACCAGGTGCCAGCTCATGTCAAGGCCCTTAGGCCTCAACTGAGCACTGGCAAATGCAGAGCTGGAAAGCAGTCTGGCTCACCTGTGGGTTAGTATTGATAAAAGGGATATTAGTTATTAAAATGGTTTCGGGTTTAGACTTTATGAAATGCTGGTGAGTTGCTGCCTGTATTGGTCTCATGTATCAGATCTGAACCCCCCAGGCTAAGGTTACAGTGAGCGTGTGCATTGTGAACCTCTGTCGCTGTGTATCTCCCCAAACAGGAAAGAAGCGTTAACTAAGGCGATGTTACACTACAGCTGATGTCGGTCACTCCCTGAGCGACATCAGTTACACCGACCCATGTGGGTGGGAGAGCGTCTCCTGACAACACAGCTACCGCCGCTCATTGGGGGTGGATTAATCACGTCGACCGGGGAGCTCTCGCCCGTGGGCTTAGAGCCGCTACACGAGAGAGCTTAGAGCCCAGATTCCTGCTTCGGTCGAGCCTTGGGGGGACGCCTTCCAGCGTGAGGACAGTCCATTGAATCCTTTGCTTCTTTGCAGAGATTACCGGCTCGGGTCACTCAGTGTTAATTGTGTGGGTGCATTTTGTGATACCTAATAACTTAAGAGTGGCCAGACTGGGTCAGGCCAATGGTCCATCCAGCCCAGTATCCGGTCATCTTCCAGTGGCCATTGACAGGTGCTGCCGAGGGAGTGAACAGAACAGGGCACTTTATTGAGTGATCCATCCCCTGTCGTCCAGTCCCAGTTTCTGGCAGTCAGAGGCTAGGGACACCCGGAGCGTGGGATTATGTCCTTGGCCAAGAGCCATTGATGGACCTGTCCTCCGTGAACTTATCTAATTCTTTTTGAACCCAGTTATAGTTTTGGCCTTAACATCCCCCGCTACGAGTTCCACAGGCTGATGGTTTGTTGTGTGAAGAAGTACTTCCTTAGGCTTGTTTTAAACCTGCTGCCTGTTAATTTCATTGGATGAGGCCTGGTTCTTGTGTTATGAGAAGGAGTAAATAACACTTCATCATTCACGTTCTCCACACCAGTCATGATTTTATAGACCCCTCTCATATCCCCCCTTTGTCGTCTCTTTTCCAAGATCAACAGTATTTGTAATCACTCCTCATATGGAAGCTGTTCCATATGCCTAATAATTTTTGTTGCCCTTCTCTGTACTTTTTTCCCATTGTAATTATCTTTTTTGAGATGGGGCGACCAGAGCGCCACACAGTATTCCAGGTGTGGACGTACCATGGATTTATATAGAGACATTATGATATTTACTATCTTATTATTGATCCCTTTCCTAATGGTTCCTAACACTGTTAGCTTTTTTGACTGCCGCTGCACATTGAGCGGATGTTTTCAGAGAACTATCCACAATGTCTCCAAGATCTCTTTCTTGAGTGGTAGCAGCTAAGTTAGACCCCATCATTTTGTATGTATAGTTGGGATTATGTTCTCCAATGTGCATTACTTTGCATTTATCAACATTTTGTTACCAAGTCACCCCGTTTTTGAGATCTCTTTGTAACTTTTTGCAGTCAGCTTTGGACCTAACTATCTTGAGTAATTTTGTATCATCTGCAAACTTTGCCACCTCACTGTTTACCCCTTATTCCAGATCATTTATGAATATGTTGACTAGCATTGGTCTCAGTACAGATCCTTGGGGGGACCCTGCTATTTATCTCTCTCCACTGTGAAAACTGACCATTTATTCCTACACTACCCTTTGTTTCCTATCTTTTAACCAGTTACCGATCCATGAGAGAATCTTCCCTCTTATCCCATCTCTGCTCACTTTGCTTAAGAGCCTTTGGCGAGGACATTCTGTGAGGACATGTCTCGTCACAGACATTGGTGAGGAGCCTTGTCAGAGACATTCTGAAAATCCAAGTGCATTATATCCTTGGATTACCCTTGTCCATGTTTGTTGACCCCATCACAGAATTTTAATAGATTGGTGAGGGATGATTTCCCTTTACAAAAGCTAAGTTGACTCTTCCCCAGTAAATTATGTTCAACTATGTGTCTGATAATTCCGTTCTTTACTATTGTTTCAACCAGTTTGTCTAGTACTGAAGTTGGGCTTACCAGCCTGTAATTGCCAGGATCGCCTCTGGAGCCTTTTTAAAAAATTGGTGTCACATTAGCTATCCACCAGTCATCTGGTGCAGAGGCTGATTTAAGTGATAGGTTACAAAACACAGTTAGTAGTTCTGAAATTTCATATTTGAGTTCCTTCAGAACTCTTGGGTGAATACCATCTGGTCCTCGTGACTTATTACTGTTGATCAGTTTGTTCCAAAACCTCTTCTAATGGCAGCTCAGTCTGGGACAGTTCCTCAGATTTGTTACCTAAAAAGAATGGCTCAGGTATGGGAATCTCCCTCAGATCCTCTGCAGTTAAGACCCGTGCAAAGAATTCATTTAGCTTCTCCATGACAACCTTGTCT
This sequence comes from Trachemys scripta elegans, assembly GCF_013100865.1. Taxonomy (NCBI): domain Eukaryota; kingdom Metazoa; phylum Chordata; order Testudines; family Emydidae; genus Trachemys; species Trachemys scripta. Next base: position 1,093,487 of record NC_048307.1, on the reverse strand, counting down.
TCCTTGAGTGCTCCTTTAGCATCTCAATCACCTAAGGCCCAATGATTTTTGGCAGGCTTCCTGCTTAGCAAAATGTTTAAGTACTTGAGGTTAGTTTGTGTCTTTTGCTAGTTCTCTTTGAACTGTTATTTTTGGCCTGCCTAATTCTACTTTTACACTTGCCAGAATGTATGCTTCATTCTATTTTCCTCAGTAGGATTTGGCTTCCAATTTTTAAAAGATGTCTTTTTGTCTCTCATCACCTCTTTTATTCAGTTGTTTAGCCATGGTGGCGTTGTGTTTGTGGTTTTCTGGGGGTGTGGGGCTGGTGATACATTTAGTTTTAGCCTCTATGATGGTGTTTTTAAAAGTTTCCATGCAGGCATTTCACTCTTAGAGCTGTTCCTTTTAATTTCCATTGAATGCTCCTCCTCATTTTTGGGTAGTTCCCCTCTTTGAAGTTAACTGGGACTGTCTGGGTTTCTTTGGTATTTCCCCCCCTACACAGATATTCAAGTTAATTACATTATGATTGCCATTACTGAGTGGTTCAGCTCTTGGACCCGCTCCTGTGCACCACTTAGGACTAAATCAAGAATTGCCTCTCCCCTTGTGAGTTCCGGGACTAGCTGCTCCAATGAGCAGTCGTTAATGGCATCTAAAGATTTTATCTCAGCATCCCATCCTGAGGTGACATGTTCCCAGTCAATATGGGGATAGTTGAAATCCCCCATTATTACTGGGTTTTTGTAGCCTGTCGAATCTCCCCGAGTATTTCACAGTCACCATCCTGGGCTGGCGGTCAGTAGTATATTCCTGCTGCTCTACTCTTATTATTCAAGCACCGAATTTCTATCCACAGAGATTCTGTGGTGCAGTTTGATCCATTTAAGATCTTTCTATATTTGACTCTCTGCTTTCTTTCACGTATCGTGCCCCTCCCCCACCAGCACGACCTACCCTCTCATTCCTCTCTACGGATGCCTGCTCCCCAGGAACTGGACTGAGACACCAACCATGGCATAGAACCCACGGAAGAGCCACCACAGCGACGACTCAGGGCCTGCTGACCCGGAGTTCTTTTACAGCAGTGAGTTAGCGAGGGGAGGTTTGACTCCTCTCCATCCAGTCCCTACGGACAGCTACCAAGAATTTCCGTAGTGCACAGAGATTATCCAGGGCTAGTGCTGAGGATTTTCGGAAGCTCGGGCCCCTTTGAGGTGGCTCAAGTTGGGCACCCAAAATCCCTGGTCACTTTTGCCTTTAGTTTACGGCAGTGGTTCCCCACCCGGATACGGGTGCTCCTGGGGGTGCGCAGGGCTCTTCCGGGGGTACGAAGCTCATCTAGAGATCTGCCTGGGTTTACACGAGGCTACAGAAAAAGCACTAGCGACATCAATACAAACTGAAATTTCATACAGGCACTGACTTGCTTATACTGCTCTATATCCTGTACACTGAAATGTAAGTACAATATTGATATTCCAATTGATTGATTTTATAAGTATATGGTAAAAATGAGAAAGTCAGCAATGTTTCAGTACTAGTGTGCAGTGAGGCTTGTATTTTTATGTCTGACTTTGTAAGCAAGTAGTTTTTAAGTGAGGTGAAACTTGGGGTACACCAGACAAATCAGACTCCGGAAAGGGGTACAGCAGCCTGGAAAGGTTGACAGCCGCTGGTTTACAATATGCTCCTCCTACGTTCCAGCGACATGGGGACACCCGCCCACGTATGAAGAGCATAGAACTGCCAGCTTCCGAGACAATTGTTCTTCCATATGTCTGTGACCTTTGCATTGTCTGCAAACAGGCCTTTCACCCATTTTAAACCATTAAATACGTCATTCCCTTGCTCGCTGCCAGTGTCCTGTGATGCCCTAACGTTCCCCCGATCTCAGTGGAGCAGTGACAGAGCTGTCAAGGAAGTGGCGGTCCAGGGCTAAAGAGTAAATGTAGAGGAGGTAGGATGAGAACCCCGGTCCTCAGCAATCTCACCAGCTGAAGCCTGCCAAGAATTCCCATCTCTATTACCTGTAATTCCTTACAACAAGGTGTCCATGAGCTACCTGATAATAGAGAGGGTTGCTGGTGCTACCTGTAAATGTCAGAGGCACAGCCGGAGTCTTCCCCAGGAGTGCAATCACCTGGGGCTGGCTAAGGCAAAGCCTTTCGCCGGGGAGGACAGTTAAGCAGAAATGCAGCGAGGACCCCGGCTATCAGAGCGATCCCTCACTGGGCACCGCTCCTGCTGGCTAATAAATGGCGACAGTGTCAAGGTTTCTTGCTCCTGGCCATGAGAACAGTTCCCCTGAGCGGCTGGAGGATTCCCGACAGAGGCTGTGTGAGGTGAGCAATCCAGATAAGTGCCGGAGGTGCCAGCAGGGCAAGGCTCTTAGTCACACCCGATCTTTAGCCTCTGCACAACTGGAGAAATGCGCTGATGACACGCGGGGGATTTCACTTTTCAAGCCTCCCTCCACTGCTGAGCAGCAACGCTCTCCCTGGAGCACTCGGCTCCGCCAGCCGCTCTGTGCTCTCTTCGCAGACACTCTGGATGGCCAGTAGTGCCCGAGGCCGGTGGAACGGGTTTACTAGAATGGCATCACCTGTCAGGAAAGATCGATTCAGGCTCTGGCTTATCTGAAATAACAACAGGCTTGACCAAGTGCAGAGGCGGCACTCCATCGAACAAGCCCATGTCGGGTGTCCCGGCTCTAACGCAGCGGTGGGCAGGGGGCTGAGATGGTTTATTTCCTTGTAACCTGACTCGCATGCGCTGAACTGGCTGCACACCATCAGCCCCAGAGAAACTGGCCAGGATCGTATTTCATCACAACCCCAATTTGGGGGGGAATTTTTGAGCATAAAGAGGAAATTGTTTCTTTTATCAAAGTGGGTCGAGCTGAGACCCTTGGGATTTCAGAGCCTCCTGCTGTCGTTATGGAGCATGTTCCAGGTGTAGCCAGAGCCTGTGGTGTGCACGCTGGGATCAGGGCCTCGCACGACTGCTGCACGGAGTACTCCATAAATGGCAGGGAGCAGGAGTGTGAGAGAGACCGGGGAGGTGGGAGGTTCCAGGCCTCACTTGCCTTTGCCGTCTGTGTCAGTGTGTACCCAGGACAGGACACAGGTCGTTCAGGCTGGGAACCTCTGTCAGCGTGTGAATGGAGCCAGTTCATTGCTCAGAATGACATTCTGCTGATCCCTTCCGGGGGGATGAAGGGCCAGAACAATTTTCCTTGCATCCAGCTTCAAGGCCATTTGCTGTTCCTTTATCATTCTTGCTCACTTGGTGTTATCTCCGAACCCCTTTTAGAAGCTTGGAAATGCACATTCGGTCTCATGCTGGAGCCTTTTGCCATGTGGCAAACACAAGTGGCTGTTTGCTAATGGAACTGGAAGTTAACTCGGTCATTCTGGTTAGTGATTAGTAGCCCTGGAAAAAGGAAATGCAGAAACAGCAAGAGGAAGGGGTTTCAGCAAGCAGTGAGTTTGTGGAAGTTTGAGTGCGCTAAGATGAGGTCAAACTATGTCTTTATTTAAACGCCTTTAGTGTGTGGTCCCTTCGCTCAGCCATCCCCTTGCTGTGTGAAATAGGCTCCAGGCCCGACCCGTTCCTGTGCTGACTGTAACGCAGACAGCATGATCAAGGACAATGGATCTGCAACATCTCTCTCCTAGCTCTGATGGATGGCACTAATTCAACTTGACAGTTGGGATCCACCTCAGACTGTGGCAGCCGGAAGCCCTCACTCCCACGGCACCACAAGCAAAGAGTTTTATCATCTTACCACAATGGGGAAGAGACTTGAAATGTTAAAAGGCAGCTTAGCTGGATTCCAGCCACGACAGCCACCTAAGGACTCTCTCTCTGCAGTCGGGTGATTGGTGTTTTCAGCCTCTTGATTTCATGTGTTTCTGTTGTTCCCAGCTCTCTCACACACACGAACACACACCCCTGCAGCAGATGAGATGCTAGGCTAGGGTGTGTGCAGGACTAGCATGGAGAGCAGGGGGTTGATACAGCAGTGGGTGGGTGAGATTCTGTGGCCTGCGTTGTGCAGGAGGCCAGACTAGACGATCATAACGGTTCCTTCTGACCTTAAAGTCTCTGAGTCTATGACTCATCCCTCCAACTAAATCCACAGCCTGCCCGTGTAGAGGCAGACATCCCAGATTTATTCCCCTGATCCTCTTCCAGCAGAAAGCAGGGCCCTTTGCTCTGTCTGATTTCCCCTCTGGCTCCCAGCAGCGAGGTGTGTCAGCACTGACACTAAACCTAGCTCGGGGAGCTAAACCTGTGTCAAATGCACTGTCATATTCTGGAAACACGACCCCAGCACGGTACAGCCTAATGCCAAAGTGTAAAGATCTCAGGGTTAAGTAGCCGAACCCTGATGGTCTGTCCCTTAGGACACCGCAAATCCCAGGCGTGTGGGTGCTGGGGAAGCGTGTGCTGGGGAAGCGTGTGCTGGGGGACAGGGCAGAATTAGGAAGCTTTTTTCCATGTTTACATTTCAGGGAGGAAGTTTTTTATCTTTGGAACAATGGGCCGGAAATGTTCTCTTGCTGATTATAAGCCCAGCATTAATATGCAGATGAAAATGCAAATCAGTCAAGATTAGACTTTCTGGATGGCAGAGGAAGTCAGGGATTTAGTTTAATATGATCTTTGACATATTTTAAGCTTCTCAAAACAAGAACACAGATAACCCGATGGAGAGATTTCATGTCAGCAAACCTCCCCGACAACCAATTCGTGGGGCAGTTGTTTGCCTCCAACCATTGTCATTGCCCGATATTAAAGGCCTGGCTCCTACAAGGCCCCTACATGCTGATGGGCCAGATCCAACAGCAATGTAAAGCCGGGGTGGACGTGGCACTGATTTCACAATGGGGGCTTTGCAGAGCTTTGATTTGCAAGGCAACAGGACAGACAGCAGCTAAGCAAGCGAAGTAAGGGAAAGGAGCCCCCCCCATCCTGAGAGTGACTTTTCTTGCCAGCCCCTTGTTCTGCCCTCCCTTCTCCCTGCTGCTCCCATAAACCACTCCACGCACACTGGGCTCAGGGCCAGGTTGGGGCAGGGTCTGCTCCTTGCTGACTTCCCCGCTGAGGTTCAGAGTGAGATGGCGCGGGGGGGACGCCATGGAACGGCAGGACCAGCCTTCGAAGGCAGCGTCTCTTGCACAGGGGGGTCAGTGCTCCGTCTGCAGACGGGCTGTACAGCAGGGCGAGGGGCAGACTGGCCTGGCACCGAGCTGGAAACCCAGGTCCGGAGGGGTGCAGAGCCAGGGTGCCCTCCTGTTCGCAGGGCCAAGCATGTAATGAACCTATTCAGTACAGGCCTAGCCCAGCGAGGCCCAGGCAGGAGCTGGGAGGGTAGGAACGCGCCTTCCCGGAGGAACAAGCCAGGGAGAGGCTGACTCCAGGGGACCCACCCTCCCCAGAACTGGAAAGCCATCCTACCGGGGAAACGGGAGCCAAGAAGGGCTGGCAGCCTGGGACACTCAGCACAGCCTGCTCCGCTCCGTCCTCATGCATAAATTACCCCAACTCTGTGCTAAACAAAGGGACTGGGAACAATTGTGAATTTTAATAACAAAGTCACTTTTCACAGCACAGTTTTCCTTATAAAAAGGGAATTTGCATTTCCGTCTGCCGGCGTGCCGTGTGCGGCCTGGTTGGGAGTGAAGATCAGATGCGCTCCCCGTAATGAAGTCAGTCACATTTTATTGCTAAATCACCCTAATAATACCTCCCTCGCCGCACTGAGGGGCTGCTACAGCTTTCTAGACTAGTCAGTAAATCTGAACAGTCCCTGGGTTGGGTAAATGTGTCCAATGGCCATCGCTGCTCCTGGCACCTCCGCTAGTTTGGGTGACCCCCTGGTAAATCCCAGGGTGACATTCGAGTGTCTTTCAAGCACTATTCCAGCACAGTCAGGGTTGGTGGCCGGGCACACTGTCCGCCCTCCCCCTCCCCTGCTTTTCCCATCAGTAGCTAAAGGCGGCAGAGAAGGTTCTTATTGTGCTTTCTCTATGTGATACGATTCCTGGCGTGTCACTCTGTGTGTGTGTCACTCCGCAACCTAGAACATCTGTTGAATCAGCATGAGATGATGGAGACAGCGTGGCTGAGGGCTCTCTTTGGTCAGCAGGTCCCTGGGGCCAGTCACTGCCGGGCCCCGCAAGAACCAGACGGGATGGTGGTGCCACACGTGGGAATGTGACAGCTGATCAGAGCGGGAGGGGCCTCCAGCTGGGGGCAGCTCTGCGCACAAACGCTGGGAACACGTGTTAACAGCAGCACCGCTCGCTGCGGCACAGCATGGAACCAGGAGCCCCGTTACATGCATGACCGTGCATTGCAGCCGTGCGCCAGCCGGGCTTTCAGTTCCCAGTGTTTCTGGAACAGGCAGCACCCCAGCCCCAAGGGGAAAGTAATCCTCCGGCGCACTGAGCTACAAGAACACACAATAAACCTCTTACAGCTTAGCGGTGATCTGCTTCCCCTGTCATGGGACACTGCCCAGGTCTAAAGCAGCCAGCGAACAGAGTGCATTACGTGTCCCTAATCCCTGCCACCTGCTCTTTGCCTTTTAATGCCTCTGTGCTTTCAAACATCTAAAACTTCATCCTTCGCTAGGCTGCAGAGACTTGGGGTTTACTGTCCTCGGATCCCCAACACCCTGCACCCCCCCCCCCCTCCCAGGGACAGATGGTCCCTTCCTCAAGAGCCCCCAGACAAAGCGGGGGAGGGAACAGAGTCTCAGAGAGGGGACATGACCTGCCTGAGGTCACCCAGCAGGTCAGTGCCAGAGCTGGGCAGAGTCCAGGTCTCCTGACTCCCAGCCCAGTGCCCTTCCCCGGATGCTGCCTCCGCGGCTGGCTCAGAAAAGGCCACTGCTGTTATTTTTAAATCTAAAACTGACCCAGATTCTAAAAAACTGTCACTTTTATTCCTAGATTTCTTTTCCTTCACCCTGCGATTTTCCTTTAGGGGAGGCCCCCGCACATGAACAATGGCGTGTTTCTCAGCCTGGCAGCACCATCCCTGCGTGAAGGTGCAGTGTCAGGCCCCTCCTAGCAGGCGTCTGGTAAATAACTTCACGCTAGAGAGGGGAAAGCGGAAGGGCTGGCACCTGCCTGACCAGACCTGCCGGGGCATTAGCTGAAGTTATAAAGCGAGGCAAGGAAGGACCCAGCCCAGCAGCTCTCTTTGCGTATGTTCTGCACATTTTTTCACCTGCCACACTCCTTCCCTCCCTTCACTTCCCTTCCTCTTTCTTGTCGCCATCTGCATTTGTCTAAGAGCAGAAGCTCTTCAGGGTCTGTGTCTTTTTGTTTTCTGCAAAGCCTGCTCTGGCATGTGCAACCAAGCTCCAGCCCCCGGCTCACAGACCCTGTGCTCAGCAGTGTTTCTGGAGCAGGGCTTGCTATAAATCTTAGATACTAGAGAAAGTTTCTGACCCAGCCCTAGGAAGAGCTGATTTAAAAGGCAGTAGCAGGGTGCCCATGTCACTGCAGCAGCAGCAAGGCCAAAAGACTCCTATGTTCTTTGGAGAGAGGGCAGGACTGCATACAGGAGCGCTGTAATTAAAACACGAATCTGGCTGGGTGGGAACCCTGCTGCAGAGCAGGGGTGAACCGTTAGGCAGGTGCATTGTGCTTGCTCGTGATTCCAATCGAAATCCACGAGAAGGGACCCCCAGCCCACAGAGTGAATGGCAGCACGTTAAGCCAGGCCCAGGCTGGTGAAGCGGAGAGGCTGAACCAGGGCGATCCTCTCTCAGGAGCCGCTCCCGCACTCCAGAGATGGGGTCCATGCTCAGGCGCTTTCCTTGCCATCTGCGTCTGAGTGTGGCTTGTGCCTCTCGCTCCCTACAGCAGGAGCCTGGGAAGTGCTCGCAAGCCGCCGGTATTTTGGATACCTTTATTTATTTATTTTTGCTGCAGGGAAAAATTGTGACTCCAGCTTTAAGCATGTTCAATTACTGTCAGTTAATGATGATTAATTTACAATTAAGGCCCTTTAAAGGCTAGTGTGTGTGTTAAATAAATATTGATCTTTCATTTGTGGCCACAGATGTATTACCCCGATGACAGGAAATTCACCGCCAGTAACTGTACTGCAGCCTCTGCTCCCAGCCAGACCTGCTCAGGGAGGCACCGGCTTGGAGCTCCTCAAAGTTAATTGAGTTTGTCAGAAAATTCTGGCGATTGCGTCTGGAGCGCTCTGCATTTGGAGATAGATTAGATTCACTTCACATTTGAAATTCAAATATTAACTCTGATTTCTCAGTCCACGTCCACTAGCGACAGCTTCTGTGGCACAGGGGCTCTGAACACGATGGAACCCTGGGGTCTGCCGCTGTCTTCTTTAGTTGGCCTTATAAAATAAACAGACTGCCCAGAGTCGGGGACAGTTTTCTTAGCCCGATTTAGGGTGACCAGATGTCCCGATTTTATAGGGACAGTCCTGATTTTTGGGTCTTTTTCTTATACAGGCTCCTATTACCCCCCACCACCACCCCAATGTTTCACACTCGCTGTCTGGTCACCCTAGCCTGATTTAACAAACCAGTCAGTGGTTTGAGTGTGGGAGCCTGGGAGTCCAATAAAACCTCAACGAGTACAAAGGTCGGCCTGGTCAGCGGCTCGGACGGGCTGTCGCTGCCTGGCAGCAGAGCGTAGTTCTCTGGCTTTCTCTGCCTCTCGCTTGGGCAGACTTGGCTAACCAATCCCCAGAGAAGCGGAGCAGCAGGCAGAGATTCCATCCTTCGCCGCACACGCAGTGCCGCCCCAACAAACACGCAGTGAATCAGTGGGATCCAGAGGAAAGCGGGCAGCTGGCCTCAGCGAGCACATGCTTTGTGGGAAGGCGTCTCTAGTTTTAGAAGGCCAGAGGCTGGTGGAGCCCCCTGGGGAAGGGTGCCACACTGACGTGTCCGAGGCTATCAAGAGGCATCTTGTCGGTGTACAGAGGGGAATGGTTTTGTTCTTGAAGAAATGCCGGCTGGTTCCTGTGGTCGGAGCTCTGGCTGGTGAGATTCGAACAGTCTCAGGCACGTATTAATAGTATAATGCTCAAACTCATACGTGTTGGGTGTCGAATGTCCAGCCGGCAGTCCTGTTTGGAGAACGCTCCCGAGTGCAGCTGTGGGCGTGCAATGCTAAATGCAACAGGGGGTTCCCATGCGGGGAGAGACTGACAAACGTTGGGCTGAGTTAGTCCGAGCGAAGGCCTGCTCAGGTGAGTTGCCTGTGGTGAGCTCAGGGTTACTATTGCAATCAGCTGGCGGAGACCAGGAGGCGGGGGGACGGATAGCTCAGTGGTTTGAGCATTGGCCTGCTAAACCCAGGGTTGTGAGTTCAATCCTTGAGGGGGGCCATTTAGGGAACGGGGGTAAAAATCTGTCTGGTGATTGGTCCTGCTTTGAGCAGGGGGTTGGACCAGGTACCTCCTGAGGTCCCTTCCAACCCTGGTATTCTATGATTCTAAGACCAGGCCTGGGAGGCAGAGAGTTAAGGTGAAAGGAAACACATGTAAGGCAGATGTTAATGTTAATACCTCAGTAACAGTGACTGGCTGCTATGTCTAGCCCAAGGCTTGTTCTTCGGCCCATTGCGCAGTGCTGACCGCCTGCCACACAAGACTGACCACGTGAGCTGCCTGGGGACTTCACAGAGCTATGAGCCATTCTGGGCAGAGGAGAGTCTGCCTGGTTATTGGGGGGCGGTTGTAAATGTCATTCTGGTCATGGAGGGACATGCCAGAGCACAGAGTGGTCTGCCCTACGTAACAAATCCAGTCATTAGTGGTTGGCCTTTACAGAAGGCAATGAACAGACGCAGTGGGCTTTCACTGGGATGATGGCCCTTCCAAGGGGCAGGCAGGGGGTTCACTGGTTATGCCTCCCCCCATTGGAGGGGGAGGGAATGCAATGGGAGCTCACTTTTTTAATTTGAAACGTTAACATTTAAAAATATTCCAAACATTCCCTCAGACAGAAGTGGCAGGCCTGCCACTGGCTCGGCCCTGTGGCCCCGGGCGTGTGCAGTTGCATGCCGTGCCCAGGACTGGCACTCGGCACACGTGTGGCTAACAGCAGGTGGCATGCCAGCAGCAGGGGGATCGGCACCAGCTGTTTGTTTATTTGGGGTGGTTTTCCATAGCTGTGGGACTGTGCTGGGTGTTCTTGTTTGTTAAAGCACCTGGAAGCCTTCGTTATTAGTGCAGGCTCCCTCGGGCCGGCTGTGGAGGGAGGATCTGTTACCCCATGGCTTATTCAGGCTAAAAGGAGTGAAGTACTTAGCCCGGTTTAGGAGGAGTCCCCCACGTATAACTGAATCAGCCGAAAGGCAGAGCATACAGTAGCACCGAGGCCTCTCTCCCATAGCCCCTCTTTGTGGCAGTGACGTTGTTTAAAACATTTGCATGAGTAAAAGACAAAGGCTCAGCTGTGTCCTCACCAGCAGGGCCTTCCTTTCCTCTTCTGCCTGCAGCCTGGTCTGGACAGGGCTCGGTGGAATCCCAAGTTGGGACCTAGGACTGTCCCTGAATACTTGATGCGGTTTTTCAATGCCTGGTTTCCAGCCAAGCTCTTATGGAGTTTTTCTGCCTGGTGTTGCCATTCAAAGGCCCAGCACACGTACTGAGTGTACAGAGACAGCGACTACATTCAGCATCATCTACAAAAGCCATCCAGAGCAGTACATCTGGGACTTGATCCAACTCCCATTTAAGTCAATGGGAGTCTTTCCACTGAGCGGATTAGACCCTTACTGGGAGCCAGCGAAAGCCTCATCTCTGGAAAGATGTGCGTTAGAACTGGCATAAGTTAGCCTGAAAGCTAGATTCCAGGCATGTCCGATTTGGGGCACCAGGGGCACTGACTATGAGCGAGCCCCAAGTCTTTCCACCCACTATTTCCTTCATTGCCACTGTTCTTCCATTGCCTGTACACTGTCAAACCGTCTTGACATCACTCCAAATGGGAACGGCCATACCACCTTCTGGGTCTCTTCTCCTTTGGGGCAAGCGCTCTCCTCCCCAAGTCTTGGGTAACCGGTTGTGTTGGCGGTTCCTTAGGTCAGGGCTTAAAGCACACAATCACTAGCAGCCTAGGGCACTGTCTCACAGAACGCAGCGGTACCCGTTCCCCCCACTCCAGAGTGTTTTCCAATATCCATCTGGCTTTTTTTCTAGAGCAAGTGCTCTCTCTGAGATGTATTTATTGAAATCCTTTTAGCTGCTAGTTGTTATTATTTTATTTGCAGCCAGTTTTCACATGAAGCTGCAAGGCACTCCACATTTTCCAATTTTATGACTATTTTTAACTTGCATCTTCAAAGCATTTGAGGCTGCTCTGTTGGCATAGCAGTGCCTATCTGTGCACTGTCAAAACCCAAACTTAGCTTCTACAGCACCCTTCCCACAGTGTGTCACAGGACACTGCTCAGAGCCACACCCGGTAAAGTGGCACCTAGAGAGTTACAGGTGAGCCCAGCTGGGGATTTCCAAGATGAAAATGTGTCTGCAGTGCGAGTCCTCAACGGGAGGGAATTCCATCTCCGAGGCAGAGTACGACCGAAGGTTCCAAGGGCCATGCCGAGGCGCCAGGCTGACCACTTTGCTTTCGCGAAGAACACAAGCCAGGAGCCGGCCCCCATTCTCACATGGAGCAGATTTCTCTAGTTCAGCATTTCTCAAACTTCACTGCACCGCGACCCCCCTTCTGACAACAAAAATTACTCCATGGCCCGGGAGCGGGGACCGAAGCCTGAGCCCACCCAAGCCCCCTGCGCTGGAGTGGGGGAGCAAAGCCCGAGCCCCACCGCTCTGGGCAGGGGGCCAAAGCTCAAGGGCTTCAGCCCCAGGCCGGGGGCTGTAACCTGAGTCCTGCCGCCCAGGGCTGAAGCTCTCGGGCTTTGGTTTCGGCCCTGGGCAGTCGGGCTCGGGCTTCAGCCCCGGGCCCCAGCAAGTCTAAGCCAGCCCTGGTGACCCCGTTCAAAGGGGTCGCGATCTCCCGACCCACAGTTTGAGAATGGCTGCGCTAGGGCTCTGTGTTAAAGCCCTGCCAGGGGATGTGTCATTGCAGAGCAGGGAAGGGAAAACGCAGCTTGGGGTTATAAAGAAGCACTCGTGAGGTCACAACGAGCGGAGGAGCGGAGTCCGAGGTAGCTGAACTGTATCAGGGGTTAGTAAAGCATTTACTCATAAAGAGCACTGTCTTGATCAATAGGGTGAGGTGTGTCTCTAGCAGGGTCCTGCAGGGGCTAGGGGTCAGTTCAGGCTTAGCTACAGTCTTGGTTAAGGATATGGAAGAGAGGAGTAAGCGCAGGCTAATTAGATTCACAGATGGCATTAAGCAGAGAGGAGACGTAAACACCAGTGCAGACAGGGATAGCACAAAGGAAAGGGACCTAGTGAGAAATATGGGAAAGAAATAAAACCAAACTCAACCTGGCCAAGATAATAGAGCTGGGGATCATACTGTAACTCAAGATGTAGCATGGGAAGGAGAACGAAAGGAGTAATGGAAAAGAAGGCTTCAGAGTGCTAAGAAACAAAACTGAAGCCAGCATCCCAGGATGGCAGCTAAAAGAGCTGATGCCAGTTTGGGATTGCAGGTGCATAGCACCTAGGGATTGCTGCAACTACTGGCAGAACACCAGGAGCCAGAGGTGTGCATTTCTTGGCTTTAATACATTTATCTTACACTCTGAATAAACGTAAGAACCCTAAAATAATGCAAATTGGTAAAAGTTCCCTCCACATCCTGGGAACTTGAGCTCCTTACCAGGACCTGGGGTACTTTGGAAATGCAGAGTCCAGCCATTCTGTTTGGCTTTGCCTATCAGCCCCTCTGCAGCTAGGATGCTGAGGGTGGAATCCTGGCTCCACTGAAGTCAGTGGGAGCTTGGCCATGGACCTCCATGGGCCAGGATTTCACTCGGAGCCTTTGAACAGCAGTTTTCTTTCTTTCTGCATAAAATGACCGGCTTTCTTTGGTCTTTTCCTAATTGCGGCAACATGATGGAGTGGCCATTCTTGCTGCCGCTCTTCACTCTGAGATCTTCAATCGACTCTACATAAAGATAAGGCTCATTAGTCTTTTATTATTATCTTTCTACAGAGACACAGATTTAAGTTGGTTGCTGCCATCCCATATATTTTAAGATGGACTGTTAAGATTTGCTATTCATGCTATGCAAATCCCCATGGAGTGTCAGACTTCATAGGTTCATGTATATGTCTAACTCTGCATCGTTCCTCTTACAGTAATTCGATGCCTACGGTTCCCTAGTGAATGTCGTTGTTTCTCTCTCAATTCCTTCCAATTTCTCAATGTCCAGTGTGGAGGTACCCAGAAAACAGCCATAGAACTCCATGAGACAATATCTAACCAGGGCACTCGCTTCTTTAAAGCATTTCAGAGTTAGCAACTCCCGCCCCCCTGCTGTGAGCTCACCAGCAATGTTAGAATAATACCTGCCACCTGGGATTCCACGCCATTCCCACCTGAGCTGCTCATCCCTGTAACACCCCCCCACACCTCACGGCCATTTCACAAAGCAAAGGCGGAAACTCACCCAGATGTCCTCTGAGCGATTTACTCCCTTCTCCCCAGACACACTCCCCTCTACACTCACTCCCCACTGGCTAGGCTCCTTTCTTCTGCACAAGTGGTTTCTTGAAGGCAGCCTCACAACAAGAACATTGTCTCTGGCTTTCACTCTTGTTTGAGGCGTGTGTTTAAAATGATCCTTTCGTTCCATCCGAATGCGCCGATTCATTCAGAAGTGCACTTTCTGTTTTTGAATCAGCGGAGCTGTTTATGCTCATAGTGTCCATAAAAATGTTATTTTAGTCCTGACACTGATGCTTATGAATAAAATTTAGATCTCATTCAAAAGTGCATTAGCTGTAGCTATTTGGCTTCTTGTTACAGCATTAATTTTTACTGAGACGAATACATTGCCAAGCAGTTCCATCTCCATCTCACAGCAAACTAAGGACCTCCAAGTATCTACTTCAGTAGGAGGCCAAAACAGCATTTCACTTTCTCTTTATTACTTGCTGGCCTAGAGATTCGAGTTGCAGCTGGTTTGGTCGTACTACCAGATTGCGATTGGAACTTCATAATTACATTTCATTAACATGAAAAACCAGTGCCTATACAACTCATGATCAGAAAGGGCCTTTAATAGGTCTGCCTGAGTCATCAGTAAATTGGCACTAGATTATTTATTCATGAAAGCCCGTATGTTGGGTGTGTTGGAGCCAATTAGCTCACCTATGCATTTATTGCACTTTTTTTTGCTTGAAGCAGGCTGCTAAATGTCAAAAATACTTTAGCGTTTTATCCAAAGGATAATTTTTAATAGATTCCACCTACAAACAGGAGCTGACTGGCAGAATATTAAACTTGGGGAGATTTATTTTTAATCTGTGCCCCCAAACAGCTCGAGCTAACCAGTTTTGCCTTGCTCCTAGCCGATGACTATTGCTGTTTCTAGGCCTTGGCTACACTGGCAATTCGCAGCGCTGCACTTGCTGTGCTCAGGGGTGTGAAAAAACACCCCCCCAGAGCGCAGCGAGTGCAGCACTGTAAAACGCCAGTATAATCAGCACCTGCAGTGCTGCACGCTCGCTCGCAGCGCTGCAAGCTATTCCCCTCGGAGGGGTGGAGTACTTGCAGCACTGCGAGAGCTCTCTCTCTTGAGACTACACTTGAGCTTCACGCCGCGGCAGCGCTGTGAATCCGCGAGTGTAGCCAAGGCCCTAGACTGGCCTTCCCACATGGAACCGTGGCAGCTGCCTCCTTTCACATTCTATTAACCTTGTTTGGAGGAAAGACACCTGGCCAAAGCAGAGAATGAGTTCTTGTCGTTAGGAATGTAAACGGCACGTTCTCCTCAGTAACACGCATGCACTTTGCACCCCACCCCCGTACACCCGAGGGTTCGAGACACCCAGACAGGCAGGGCTGCCCCAGTCAGATGCTTACTGCTGGAATGCTGAACCCATGGCCGCGACTACAGCTGGGCAGGAACTTGTCAAAATGTTTTTTCATTGGAAAATGTTGATAAGTTGGAACAGAACCTGTGAGCGGGAAAGGGCTGGTTTTGATGAATTTCCCATATCAAATACAATTGGAAAAAAATTCAAATGGTCATTTCCCATTTTGAAACATTTTAAACAAAAGTTTTCCATTTTTTGGTTTGAAATTATTTTTGTTTCAAAATTTAAGGTAATTTACAGATTAAAAATGTAAAAGAGAACAGAAAACATCAAAATTAAAACAAAAAATTTCAAAAACAAATCACAAGACCCAATCTAATTTGGGGGGGGATTTTTGGTTTGTGAAAATTTTCAAGACTTTGGCTTTTCGTCCCAATTTGGGGTGGGAATTTTTTTTTTTTTTAAACTCTTCAAAATTATTGCAGGACAGGAAAACCATTCCCTGCCCGGGCCTACCAATGATTATGGCATTGCCAGACACTGCTGCATCTCCAGGGAAGGGCAGGATCCCTGCTGAAGGAGCAGGGCCGGCTCTAGGCAGCAGCAAAACAAGCTGGTGCTTGGGGCGGCACATTTTTAGGGGCGGTATGGCCGGCGCAGGCCATGCCGCCCCTAAAAATGTGCCCTGGCCGCCCTAACTCACCTCTGCCGCCGCTGCCACTCGCGCGCCGCTGCTCCCCCTCCCTCCCAGGCTCTCAAACCCGGGAGGGAGGGGGAGATCCCAAGCGGCCGTGGCGCACGCGCGGCTTCTCCCTCTCCCTCCCTCCCTCCCTCCTAGGCTTGAGAGCCTGGGGGGAGGAGCCAGGGCTGGGGATTTGGGGAAGGGGCGGAGTTGAGGCAGCACCGGGGGTGGGGTAAAAAAAAAACGGGGGGGGGGGAGGGCGGCCAAAATTGTTTTTGCTTGGGGCGGCAAAAATCCTAGAGCCGGCCCTGTGAAGGAAGAGTCTTCCGGTTTCTGGATTCCTGCCTGCTGTCTGTATCCTCTCTCTGACCTGTGGCAGATAACACCTGTGGTGCTCGCCACAGAGCCAGTGTGTTTGCCTCTTCAGGCTTCAGACAAAAAGGCAGAGATAGCATCCTCTTTGCGGCCTAATTAATCATTGACCTATGAACAGTGGGAGTAAGCAAGGAACCAGTGCCTTCGCTGCCTCATTAAAGCTTCAGTGTGCTCTCCTGATGCCACCATGCCATCAATAACATTGATATCAACTAATTTAAACCCAGTGAACCAGCGAACTCGATCTGCAGGTGTGTACAAGCAGAGTGCTAAGTAGATGTTTTAACTAAGTGGAACATTTCTTGCTTCAATTAATGCAGAAGGTAGCAATTCAAAAGGAAATATTAGGGACATTAACTTTTATATTGGTCCCATTCGTTATATTTGATGGGTAACACTCTTAATCCGTTTATTTCAGTGTTGACATCTGTGGTTCAAACAGCTTCCAAAGGCAAATATGGAGGAGTCCTTGCTGAGCGGCTGATTTAAACAGAGTTAATCCATACATGTGAGGGACACCAGTGTTCTTAATTAGTTATTGGTGGGGGAGGGGAGGGTTCAAGAGGGTCCCGGAGGAGAAGTCAGTCTCTCAGTTACACTGACTCATATAACCAGTCTGTAACTGGTGGAATAATGACAGATATTTATGGAGCACCTTTCCTGTTCCATTCCCAAAGCACTGTATATGGGCCTCCCAAACCCAGGTAATAAGGAAAGCGTATGAAGCTGGGGCTTGTAGGGGAATGTAGGTGGAGAGGATGCAGGAACAGATTGGCTAGGTTGCTCACGATAGATCACGGGCACAGTTCATCTCTCACCCATAACAGGGTCAATGTCTAGCTGTAGGGGGGGAGGAGGTTTGTCTCTCTCACAGTCTCTCCATGAGCAGGTGACAGGCCTACACCTGCACTCCTCTCAGCATGGCACCCCGTGGCTCACCCCACTTTAGAGGGAATCACCAGGCTACAGCGTCCCCTTTTTACCAACCATATTTACTTCCAGCGGGTCTGAGTGGATTTGTCCCCTGCTAGGAAATCCTTCCCAGGAGCTGGGACCAGCTGGTGAATGCAGTGATAGAACAGAGCGTTGCAAGCAGAGCAAGATTTATTGAGAGAAAAGGGTTAAAAATAAGAAAAGGCCACAATGCACCGTGTCTCACTAAACTTGGCCCCTCCTTGACAGTTTAAGTAGGTTCTTAACCCAGGCACCACCCTCCACTCCCACTCCCAAGCTTTGAGGATGGGTGAGACAGGCTGCCCCCTGCAAATTGTTGCCTTTCAGGCAGTCTAACCCCCAAGTTCCTGTCTTTGAAAATTCCCACCTGGGATGCCCTGCTCCCTTTGGAGTCACTGTCCCACTTGCTATTCAGAGCATGGTGGGGGAAAACCTACAAAGGAGCTGACACCTGCATTACATGCCAAGAATTGGAGACTGCCCCTATACTCTGCCTTTCTACAGCCCTACACGGCCCCGTAGAACTGAGTTAGCCCTCAGCAGTCACCCACTCAGAATCAAACAATGGAAGTTCCCACAACATTCATCAAAAAATACTATAGACAGCTATCACCTTCCTCCCAGCCATCCTCCGCTGCCATCCCAGGGCAGGCAGGGACCCACCTCAGCGGGGTGGGGGCCAGTGCGTGGTCTTGTCCAGTGGGTATCCTGCCCGTGGGTGAGGGGAAGCCAGATGGCAACTGGAACTGCGGGATGTTGGGCTCCGAAGGAAACGTCCCATGTGGGTGGGCTGGTTCATTACTGCTGGCTGGGGAGTGTCTTGCACTTTCCCCAAAAGGCAGTTGGGACCAGCTACAGTCAGAGACTGGACACCAGGCTAGATGGGTCTCCAGGCCGCTGGTCATTCCTGTGCTCCTAGGTTCCAATATCTTATAAGCTAAGAAATAGCCTTGCTCTTGTTCCCCAGAAAGCCAGGAACTCTGTGTGTGGGGGGGGGGGGGGGGGTGGAGGCGGCGCTGGCAGCATCCCAGGTACAATGGGGCCATGTGACTGATTCACTTTCCATGCCCTGGAGAAATCCCAGTTAAACCTGTGATAGGATCTTTAGCAATTGCAGGTGTTCAGTTCCTAGTCTTTAAAGCAGCGCAGAGCCCATTAGCGCTGTGCTCGGCCACCATTCAAGTGTTTGAACCTATTTTCATGGTAAGGAAAATGTAGGTAGCATTGAAGAAGGAACTGCTGCCTAGCTATCATGTGCATCTCATCATTTTAGTCTTAATGTTAAGGGTTAGTAGGATTAGCCTCTTAGTGCGAAGTATCAGTGGGGATGTGTGACCATTAGGTGAAGCAATTAAATGATCTTTCACAACATGCTCAGTTCTGAAAATTACGGTGACTTTATTTTTGCTCAATAATATAATGAGTTTTATTTTGAGTGATGCTGGATTTAATGGTTAAATCAATATGTGTGTTTAGTATTAGGCTTTATTTTAGCACTAAGTGACATGAGATAAGCAGACTTAGCGAGTGTTAATTGGTTTGCGCTTAGCATTTACGCTAATCAGAGTGTGCAGTGCTGCCGAGGGCTCTTCAGCACTAGTCAGTCTGTTTATCTAAACCAGGCACTGTTTACTTTATTGACTGGAGTGGAATCACTCTGGTTTCTCACACACTTGACTATTCTGCTGAGTTTGTGAGTTTAACACGAAGGCCTCTCTAATGCGATGCAGTACTGCACGCACTGCGCGCACGCCGGGGAAGGCAGCTAAACAAACCCAGCAGAATGCAAAGCACAGCCAGTCGCTTGTTGTGACAAAGCCAAGACACAAAGATTTCAAATGTTGCGAGGAAACAGCATCTATTTTCCCTTCATCGCTGGCACTTTTGTCTGGCTACATTTCTGAGCGCACACGTACAGCAACGCAAGCCCATTTCACCTTGACTAGAATGAAGATAGAGCCTCCACCCGACCATTTATCGAACGGATCCAACAGATTCTGTTGAGTTCTCTCCAGAGTCACAGCGCTCTGTTTTCATGAGCTGTGAATGGAGAATGGGGTTTATCGGATGAAATTAAAGAGACGGCTCTTTGGACTCCCTGCAAAGCACAGAACTGCAGTCGCTTCTGGGCCTTGGAGAGCGGTGCCATGATGGAGGCTGTCATCTCATCTGTTCCCTCGGCTGCCTCTCTCACAGCTATGTCCCAGTGAGTGTGGGTCTGCTCTCCAGCATCTTTGCCTACGTGGGAGCTGGGCTGGGAGAATTCTTCCCGTCCCATCGATCGGACCAGAGGCGCTGGGCCCAAGCCAGCTCTGCTGTCAGACAATGGACACTCTTCAGTACATGCCTGTTTCTTTACAGCCATGGCAGCTGGGAGTCAGCATGGGGAATGCTGGGGATTGTCTGGAGCCAGCCTGCAGCTAAAGCAGGCGGCTGATGCAAGAGGCAAGGCTGAATGTGCTTTCCCATTGAAGGTATTTCCTGTTAACCGGCCAGTGCTGGCCAGAGCTCTCCCGGTCACAGCAGCTTCCAGCGCAGACGGAGACCTTGCCCTGTGCAGAGCACCTGCACTTGAGAGTTGTGGATCACTTAAGGTCCCCGGCAACCTTCTGAGCACAGGGCCTCGTGCAGCCCTCTGCCTGGGCCCCATTTCACAAGCCCCTCGTCTCTGTGTGGGCAGGAGGCTGGCTGTGAATTACTACGGAACCAGTAGGGCTAGGCTGAAATATCCACCCCCTGGCAGAGCCATCGGAGAGCCCTCACTGGCTTGCCAGACGCTCCTCATCCACCTACATGTTGCACAGGAACGGGGGACCCTAGCTTGGGAGCATGTGCTGGAGGAATTTGGAAGCTGGGTTTTGCCATGACGGCCTTTGCTGGAGGAATCAGCAACTTTTCCCTTTGGACTGTAAACTCTCTCTGGCTCGTTTCTGCTTCCATGAGGTCCTGGAGAGAGACACTGACTTGGCCACCCCAGCTCTCGTTGAGAGTGACCCCCTGAGTGTGAAGGGGAGGACAGGTGAGGGCAGGGATCAGTATGGACCCAGCAGGCCAAATGGGGTCGGTCAGACCCAGAGTGATCCCTGCTAGGCGCCACCTCTTGCTTCTCAGTTGGGATGGGTTCAGATCGTGGAGGAGGAGCCTTGTTGGGTCTCTCTAAGGCACAGGCTTCCAGGTGCTGCTGGTGTGCGTGAAACTGTGTCGTGGGCCAGAAACATCGTCCCGAAATTGTCACTGAGCAGCTTGCTGGGCTCACGCCCTGCCTCTGAGCAGAATGTCCTCGTGTGCTGCATAACCCAGCCCAGCCAAGCAGCCCTGTTCCCAAGGGGGGGGGGGGGCTTGCTGGGGTCATAAACTGCTTGGAAACCAGATCGCTCTCTCTTGTTTTGTTCCCATCACTTTTTAAAGTCATTTTGGGCCATTTAAATGTTATCTAAACATTTGCTTCCCAGCTGAGCCCTTGAGCTCAGCCTCTCTAGCCCTGCTGGAAGCCTCTGGAAATAGAGCTGTCAGCATGTCCATTAGATAGCTCTAAGTACAGTCCAGTGGCACTGCTGAGATATGCCTCCTGAACACTGCACAGGGTCCTCGCTGGCTGCAAACCTGATTTTCACTCTACCTCAGAATCCCTTTTTCCTGGTAGCAGAGCGAGTATTTATAGGCAGCAGTGACATGTACAAAACCTGCAGCAGTTGGTGCCCCAGCAAAGATACTTTTTAGAGGAAAGGTCAGAAGCGTCGGGGATCTTTTCATTCTCTTGGATACTTGGAGCAGCACGGAGAGGTGGAACCAGATGAAACCTCTTTTATTTTTCTAGTGTGAGCTCACTGATTCCCTCCAAACATTATTTAACTTTTCTGCCACATCCCTCTAGTGTCTGTCACCAGGGAGTGCCAGTGGGCTCCCGTGCACAGCCATGGGCAGCAGTCGCAGGAGGATGGGGAAGGCCCAGGCCCACTGTTATCTGGGGCTGCAGAAGCATTTTGACAGTTTTCAAGATGGACATTAAATCACTTGTGCGAGGGAAAGTGAAGTGCACGTCACTCAGGCTGTGCGAGAGGAAGCTGAGTTGTACCAATTGCACTGACTGTGTGATCCAAGTCAGAATGAGAATCATAAATCTTGATTATTCTCTGTCTCAGCTGATTTGAACCAAACGCCTTGGACAGGGATATAGTTCACATCTCGCTGAAAACTGCAAAAAAACTGATTAAGTGTACAAACTGATATAAATAGCACTCTGTCTACGTTAATGCTCAAACTGTCACTGCTCAGGCAGAGAGGTTACTGTGAGTACAGAGCTTTCTGGCCTGATACAAAGCAGCTTGCTGGATCTTTTCGGAGGTTGTTTTCTCCCTGGTTCCATTTATTTTGGTACTTTGTTCCCGTAATGTTAGCTGTTATTATGATGCAGTCAATTACAGACGGCATCTCTGATTCTGATTGCGCCTTGGTTACAATTAAGCATCCTATAGAAAAATGGAAATGCTGGGGTATTAGCATAAAGTAATAATAAGGTAAACCATTCAATTATGGAGGAAAAACAACATTTTGAATAATAAGAATATTGTACGCCTAAAAGACATTCAGATGTTGGCATATTACCATTTTTGCATACATAATGAATGAACTTAAACCCCAAAATAATCAGCACAAGCAAATAATAACTAGTGGTGCCCTTTGCAACAGCCCGGCTGGCTCGTGGGTCACAAGCACGGACTTGCCAGACCGAGCAGTTTTGCCGAAAGCTGAACAAAGCCAGCTGAGCTCCCTGCTGCAGCCAGAGCACGAAGTGGCCATTTTGCTGCACGGCTGTCACCGGAGTGGTTTTTTCAGGATTGGAAAGGGAGGCTTCCCAGCTGAGCCCTGCACAGTGGATTGTCTATCCCTTCCCTTCCCGTTCCACTGACAGCACCAGGGGGACTCCTGGGCAGAAGGCAAAGAGTCTCACCTCGTGGGTGACTCAGGAATGCTCATGTTGGCCCAATCCATCCCTGGTGCAAAGTGACCGAAGTCCCTGGTTACATCACGGATCGATTGGGTGTCTAGACAGGACGGATGGCGAGTAGGGTACTGAACCCACTGCTATGTGAATGTGGTGTGGGGGGGAGGCGGTTGTGCACATGGGTGTGACTTTAGAAGAGGCAGTTTATGAAGTGTACGGAGGGGAGAAGTCTCACTGCTGTCATGGGAAGCTAGAGCGAACAGGCAGGTCTTACAATGCTTCCTACAGCTGCTCAGAGCCTGGACTGGTGTCCACAGCCAAAGCCCATCGGCTGAGAATAGCTTAGCTCTGGCCTGTCAGCGCTGTGCGACATGCCTTGTAGGGCCCAGTGTCAGGCGGATGGGAGTGCAGGAGATACTCCTCCCACGGACATCCTAGGGACGGGGCGTGCTGAGGACAGGAGGCATGGGGGTGAGTCAGGGATACCTCTCAGCGCAGCCGTCTGCCTATGGCTGAGCCGGGCACTGAATGGAGAGTGGGAGGCAGTACCTGGTATTGCCTGTGCAGGTACATGAAGCGACGCGGCCACGCCCCGGTTTAATGTCGATTGCTAGCAGTAGAGGGCAGACACACACAAGCTCTCTGATCGCAGTGCCAGCCAAGCAATGCCCAGCACTGCTCCAACCGTGGGGTTCCCAGTGTGCGCTAGCTCTTGGTGCATGGCGAGAACCAGGCTTTCCAGGGCATGACGTCTCTGCAGTTATGCTCTGGGGCTGTCTTCCTTTCCACTTCACCTGCGGCTTCAGCCCTGCTCCCACTGTCCCTTCCAAAATTAGGATCCAAATGAATGTTCAGTTTGAAGAGCGAGGGGATATTGTGGGGCTACCTAACGGCCTCCATGAAAGCCAGAAAATCTGACTGGCAGCACTAACTGGCCCTCACGCCCCCCCCCCCCCCCCCCCCCCTCTCCGGAGTTCAGTACTTGTAAAGCAGGGTCTCTCTCCATTCAGTGTGGCTCCTCATCATAATTAGAGCTCGGTGCTGGGCTGTGTGCAATCATTTCTGTTACTCAGCCTCTTCTGCAGACATTACTCCTCTGGCCGCCCTTCCATAATAGTTCCAATCCTTTTAGTTGTTGATGGCTCTCCTATTACTCATGATGCTGCGTTAGGATAACATCCAAATACATCTGAACAGTGGAATTTATTTACTGTTTTTCTCCTAAAAGCTTTTAGCATGATACAGCCAGGGTGGCTTCATTTAGAGAGCCATTATTTGCAGATCTTTTTTGCTGGGAGTAAATTTCCCAGAAGATGAAACTGAACTCCTTGCAATGTAGAGCCACATTATTACATTTTTAACACTCCATTTTCACGATCCTCCTCCTCGGGAATGGCCCCTCCTGCAGGGAGCAGGAATAACCTAAATTGCACAACTGAGCCAAGTCGATGGTTTGAGTGGTTTGGACCGGGCATCCCTCTTCTTCAGCCGGATCATTTTACACAATAACCTGTTTTTTCCAGGTACCTGCAATACTAATAGTGAATATTAATCTTGAAGCTTCTGCAGATGTTACTGAGCCATCAGTGAGGCAGATACGCCTGTGGCAGAGAATGCCGCTGCCTTAGACAGGAGTGCAGAGCTAGCTTAGTGCACCTCAAGGCGCAATTGTTCTTGTCTCTCACAAGGCAATAGACGGCGCTGCGGGGCGCTAGCCAGGTTTTAGTGTCACAGGTTTGAGGCGATGGAGCCTCCAGAGTCAGGCAGTTCTTCCCAGCACGGGACCGCTGGAATCTGTAAAACACCCAGCAGGGTCCCATATTTGCTTGTGTAGGGACCGAGGAGCCTAATTTTCGCCTGCCTGGTTTGCACGTTCTGGCCAATGGATATGAAGGTTTGACAGGGACACGGGGCTTGGAATGTGGGCGTTCACACGCTGGATTTCCTGGGCTCCAGGCCGCTGGCACAGACACACCTTTGACTGCAGCCTGAGGTTAAAGGTTCCCACGCAGAGGACTGCCTGAGAGCATAAAGCAGCCAAAGGATGTGTGTATACAGCTGCTTAGCTGCTATTACCATGATGGCTATGAACACAAAGGACCAAAGGAAAGAAAAGAACATGCGAAAGCTCCATGCCAAAAGGCATAAGTGCTGGGAGGGGGGGGGAGGAAGGGGGGGGGTTACAAAGCTTCTTACAGTTTTAACAAAAAAAGAAAACCAGTTTTAAAAACTCTTAACCCTGTGAGCACAAATGTTCCCTTCTCCCTCTTGTCCTGGCTGCTACAGACTCCCAGGCAGCAGGCTGACTGCTCATGTCCTTCCCTGGACATGCTCCTATCCCCTGGGTTTGCAGATATGTCAGTGGTGTCTGGGATTTCCCAGCCAGATGCACACTGCAAATACTCCAAGGGGAGGCCCACGCGCGCACACGGGAAATCTCCCTCCAGAGGCGTTTCTGGAGAATGATTACAAGCCAATTCATTAAGGAATATTGTACCGTTTGGGCTAAGGGAACACTAGATGGAAGTAGATTTCAGAGCCAATTTAGGGTGAGTAACTGGCTGTAGTACATGCTAGATTAGGATTCATTTCTAAGACTGATGCTTTAAGTTGGAAATTCACAGGGCATTTTTCCCCCACTTACAGGTTTTCATTCCAGCGCCGAGGCAAAAGTGTATGTATTCATTTTTCAGTGTAGACACATTAAAGGCACCATTCCCATGTTCTTGGTGCCTGGAGAATCACCGTATGGTTCTCACCAACCATTTATCTGCAAAGATGTAACACCAACACGGTATGCACAGAACCGGCCCATGGACTGACCGACACATTCCACAGAAAGCCCATCTCCCTCCATTGCCCAGCACTGGGGGCAGCAGGCAGAAGTGGCACAAACCAGCCCCCCCCAAAGATGACCCACTCCTTGCAGACCCTGACTGGGTCTCTGTTCCGTCCCGTCTGGAGACCCCGCTGACTGTCTCTTGAACCAGCCTCCCTGTCGGTGTGATCAAGACGTCTGTCTTCTGCACAGTGGCCCCAGGAGACCAGCTGCCAGGTGCTCTGGGGACTGGGATCCTTTTCCCAGCAGCAAATCCGATTGACGCTGACCATCCCCCTCTATCCTGAGGGAACAGTTTTCAGCCGC
The DNA here is from genome assembly GCF_013100865.1 of Trachemys scripta elegans. Classification (NCBI taxonomy): domain Eukaryota; kingdom Metazoa; phylum Chordata; order Testudines; family Emydidae; genus Trachemys; species Trachemys scripta. Next base: position 1,068,437 of record NC_048307.1, on the reverse strand, counting down.
TTTGTTTTTCCTCTTGAAATACAATACAGTGATTCCTTTACACGCATCACTCCTGTTACTGCCCTGTGTGAGCGGCTCCGTTTGTAGAGAACAGCCCGTATCTTAGTGCTTTCCTCACAGCAGCCTCTCTGCCTTGCCCCCTTGCTTTTCTATCTGACACTTTCTCAAAGAGTCTCGTAGCCTTTCCGCTTTCCATTTTCTGTACTCCAGTGAACTCCTTTCCCCCCAAGGAGTTCACAGCTAGCTTCGCTAACCCCGCAAATTGCTACACTACGCTCCTGCCACACTGTCTTCCTGGCTGCCCGCCTTGTCCCTTCTCCAGTCCCAGACTGGCTGGGGTGATCAGGGCAGTGCAAACGACCACAAGTGTGGAGGGCTGGGACCACTGTGCCTGGGCTTGTGAGAGAGAAAGACCACAAGTCACAAGGGTGAAATCTGGATTTCTTGGCGGGTTGGGCTTTAGGGGCAGTTTTGCAGAACAATGACAAGTTTCTCTCCCCTGACCCCACCATCCCTAGGAGCTGGAGCCAAGTCCCTGCGTGTAAACGGGTGCTCAACGTAGTGTCCTCAGCACCTTTAGTGGACTCGGGACCGCTCAATGAACCGCAGCCACATGGCTGCACTGCCAGGCCATTCACAGTATTTGGTCCTGCCATGAGGGCAGGGGACTGGACTCGATGCCTCTCGAGGTCCCTTCCAGTCCTAGAATCTATGAATCTATGAATATGAATCTGTGCCCATCTGTGGCCCTGTGTCTGCCCTGTGCTAATGACCCCCTGCAGGGAGCCGATTGTGATTGCTCAGAACTGCCATTTCCACGGCTCCCTGATGCTGCTGCAGGATTCTCGCGATGTCCCATGAAGACATTGGAGGTTACCTTCAAACGCCGCCTCCCATCTGCTCCCCAGAGCTGCTCCCCTCCAGCTCCCAGGGCTGGTCTTAGGCTCCCTTGCAATCCCAGCCGGGATGCATAGGGGAGGTCGCTGCCCAGCTGCACTGAAGAGCAGAGGGATTGGGGCTGCTAGACCCCCTCCCAGGCTCTGCATTCAACCCAGGCGGGGGTCCACAGTGCTATTCACCCCTCCTATGGGTCCATCTCTGAATTCAGCCACCTGCCCCTCCTCCCTGACTTGCTGTTTCTTCTCATCCTCCTGCCCCGACATAGGATGGCTGGGTTGTGTCCCTGCTCCCACGGCTGCCCTGCCAGGCCCTGTGCCCACATGCATGGCACAGAAGTCACCCCCATTGGTTCCTGATGCACCCAGCAGGAGAAACCTGGTGGAGGTGCCTGGCATCCTCCCACTCTGGCAACTTGGCTCCTGGCACGCCTTAACCTGCCAGCTGTGGCCCAGGCCTGCTCTGACACATGCTGTCAGGGTGGTCCCCAGGGCAGGCCAGAGGACCCCTGCATCTTCCCAGGGATGCTGATTGGAGATCACAGCTTATGCTAACATCTCCCCCACCCACCGATACCTTTCTGCAATGGACGTATTGCATTCCTACCTTCCCCCTATTGCAATAGTGTTACTGTGTTCTCTCATATTTAGCTTGTGATCCACTATGACCTTCGAGTCCCTTTCTGCAGTTCTCCTTCCTAGGCCGTCATTTCCCATTTGTACGTACAACTGATTGTTCCTTCCTAAGTGGAAAACTTTGCATTTGTCCTTATTGAATTTCATCCTATTTTTTTCAGACCATTTCTTCATGCTAACTCCTGACCCTCATCCTAGCCCTCCTCATTCACCGAACTGGGCTCTTCCCCCAGACACAGCTGTCCAGCCCATCTGCACTGCTCCTGCAGGGCTGAGAAAAGAATAAAGAGACATGAATGAACTGATGCTCACAGTGGAGTCAGAGCGTCTGACGTTGGAGTTTCAAAATGATCTCGCTTCCCGGCAATGACATGACAGACTGCATGTCCCACGGCTGTACAGGGAGCCCTGTTAACGTCCCGGGAGCTCCTCTCCAGGAGGGAAGCCTGGACCCCTCTGTAATGAAACCACGATTGAGAAGGTGCAGAACTTGTTCCCAGAGCACTGGCCAGCACCTGATGGGCAGCACAGTGCGTCTTGCTGGACATTCTCAATAGAAACCTGCAGAAATAATCTCTGCTCCCTTCAGCGGCAGCTACTGTGCCTAGAACGCACTGTCTAGGCCCCACGTCAGTGAATGGTTTTGTGCTGGCTGCATTACGTGTATTAGACTGAATTAAGATACTCGCCATAAACAGCATCAGGTCAATCAAGATTCACCTCCGTGAACATGACCGTGATGTGGACAAAAGGGGCAATGCTTGTTACTGAGGTTGGCAAGCTGCGTCTCTGAGCATCCAGCCCTCCCACCTCAGCCCCTAACTACTGACAAACAACAAATACAAAATAAAAACTGGGCAGCCCAAGCCAAACACATGCCTGGCATAAACGGAGTTACACCAAACATGCCTTAAATGTCCATGTCTCACAGAGCCAAGGTTCCTTCGCATACAGGCATGGAAGGTGCTCAACAAAAGGTGAGTAAAACTCTGACAGTCACGTTCCCTGTGGGCACCAGAAAAAACTACAGGGCATGTGAGTGCCAATATGCCAACCACTCCCCACTGTGCTAAGAGCTGTGTTATTTTTGAGGTAAATGCTGCACAGGGCCAGGTAATGCGCGGAATTTGCATTCTCCAGCTGACAGTCAGGATGCCGTGGAAGGAGCCAGAGATTTCGCGCACAATCCGTTAGGGAGGCAATGGAACCGCGGCAGTGCTGTGTGGCTTGGGATTTTCCGAGTGTGCTTTGAACTGTATGGCCATGTGGGCGGAGGGATTTCAGGGCAGTGCGATAAGCCTTTCCTGGGGGGATCCTCTCGAGGAGCGAGCAGAAGGGAGTGAGATTCACGTTCAGATCGGCCTTTCCGATTGCATTGTGCTAGCCACACCATCCTATGCAACAGTGGGTCTTCGGGGAGGGCACTAATATAATAGCTCTGCAGACCAGCCTGAACAGCGAGGGTTATTTTTAATTGCAACTGACTGGTTTTAACCTTGTGAGGTCTGTTCACAAAGCACTGCGGGATTAATATGGGCTCCATCGCTACGTCTGTTAAAAGGCCTTAATGGATCAGCTTAATTTTTTGCTCCATGATTATAGCATTCTTACCCACCTATCATGCGTGAGCCAGATGGTCCCAGTGAAATCACAGTATATTTATATATCTCACTGATACTCAGCCAGCTGCCCCTTGAATCTACTCCGTGCTGGCAGGAAGGGGGACCAACCCCACCCATTGTCCCTGACCCGGGTATTTCACCCACACCCTAAGAACGCTTCCGAGGGCAGCACAAATGTTTGTCTACATTAGATTAATGGAGATCTCCTATCTCCTAGAACTGGAAGGGACCTTGAAAGATCATCAAGTCCAGCTCTCTGCCTTCAGTAGCAGGACCAAGTACTGATTTTGCCCCAGATCCCTAAATGGCCCCCTCAAGGATTGAATTCACAACCCTGGGTTTAGCAGGCCACTGCTCAAACCACTGAGCTATCACTTCTCCATCTACTTCACAACAGGCTGGGAATTGAAAACTAGGCCATGTTGACGTCTCATACGGCTGAGTCCAGAGGACTGCTGTGCCGTCTTCCAAGGTCAGAGCAAGCTCCCCTCGTCTGGCTGGACCCAGAGACTGCCCAGTCTGCAGTGGGTTTGTTTTATTGGCCACGAGAATCATTAGGAAGGTTTGGACACCAAAGAGATCCTAACAACGCCTACAGAATCCGACTTCCTTACAGATGCAGCAGCTGATTCTCGGGCCTCAATCCGTCCCTGACTCATGCACCCACAAGCCCCCCCTGATCCTGAGTCTCAGGCCTCAGTCAGTCGGGAGTGGGGGCAGGGGGTTGGTGGGTGCATGAGTCAGGGATTCTGTAGCTTCACAGAAAGTAAACTCTGCCATGGCTCGTTATCCCAGCTCTCAGGCAGTGCTGGAGCCTGGTGGATTATGTAGGCTGGGCACCATTAAGGCTGTAAAGGGTATGTCATAGGACAGCCCTGCCTGGAGAGCCCTCCTGCTGCAGACCATGGCATGACAGGGGCGCCTGCCTCGGTTTCCCTCCTGCAGTCTCTCCAGAAATAAACCAAAGCATCTTCCAAGTATAAATATGGCCCTTGTGGGGTTCATTGAGGGCAAAAGTCCCATGCCCATAAATTATAACAAAACAAGACCCAGCACCAGAGGCCAGAATCCACCCATATAGTCCAAAAGTACCTGCATCATACAGCCCCCGGCATCCATTACCATGCCCTGGTCCTTGTACCAGGGCACCACCCCTGCCCTTTCAAATGGTTCGCCTTCCTGTTCTTCCCAGCAGGAACACCCACAGCCTTGCTGCTAGGAGCATCTTTGCCAGGGGAGCACCTCTCACGTCCCCACACCCTCTTGGTCCAGCTCACCGGCCTTGGAGAAGTCCCTCTGCTTGTCCCCTGCCTGCAGCCCTCTCCAGCTTAGAGCCAGCAGGCACCAGCTCTGGCTTGGGGATGTCAGCCAGCTTCTCCCAGGAACCACCTTCTGCTTCCTTCTGGGACAATCTAACAGCCCCCAGGTCTCTGGCAGCTCTCACCTGCTTTCCTCACCAAACCAGTCAGCTCTGACCCCCCTGTCACTGGGTCTCACCCTCAGCTTTTAGAGCCCCTAGGTGCTGCCCTGACCTCTTAATTGGCCAGTTGTGCTCCGGCACAGGGGAGCTGGACCTACATCACTTACTGGGGCCAGCCATGCTGTGACAGGGTACACCATGAAAACCCTTTGCTTCAGGACCATGGGAGATAGTGATCTGTCCTGAGAATACCACACCAAGATCCACACTAGCCTCTGCAGGATTCCTACACAAACTCAGGCTTGTGCGTCACCCAAATTCCTGCCACTGAAATATTCTCGACTACTTGGGCTGTGACTAACCGGGATGATAAGCTCCCTGGAGCAGGAGCAGTGTCTCCTTGTGTTTGTACATTGCTGGGCTCATTCAGCCTCTTCTGACTTAGACGTGTGTATATCTGGAGTTACTCCACTATGGTCAACAGCGACCCCAGGGTATGTGAGAGGAGAATCAGGCCAAAGAATTGTAAACCCTTGCGAAAATGAGACTGGGTCTTGGAACCCATTCGGATGAAGAAATCTCCTGGAACAGCTGGGGAAGAGACATTCACATCACGGTTTGTAGGTTCGGCAGGTGCTGGGAAAGGAATGTCACTGAGGAGACGTTGTATAGCCCACGAAAGCAACTCCAGCCCTTCCTGTCGTCATGTTTGTAAAGCTCATTCACAGCACGCAGCCGGCGATGCAGCTGCTCGGCGTCATTCGTTCTTCGGCCGAAGCATTACAGCCACCACACTGGTCACCGGGGTTGAAATGAAGAGATGGCTCCCGTAGGAGGGTGGCTGCTTAGTGCTGTGATTACTCTCCTCACATGCTCCACTGTCACACGGGGAGTGGGGTGAACTGGGCCGAGTGGTCAGTCAGGGGCAGCCTCCTGATTCCGGGGAAGCACCCTGCGGTTGGTACCAGTAGCCTGCGTTGTCTGCCACGTCTCAGCACTACATGTTTTCGTATCGTGGTGCCGTGTACATCGCAGCGGGAGTTATGCCGTCCCTCAGGCATCGGAACGGCCTTACGCCTCGTCCTGCTCAGAGGCACTGAGATTAAGTTTGGAAGAGACTTTTCTCTTATGCCCTGTGACAAAGCGCAGATGTCCCCCTGGGCCGTCTAGATTCTGCCTGCTGCATCCATGGGATGGTCCCAAGAGATCATGTTACACATTCCCCAAACCCTCACCATCCTGCATGGGATACCCACTGAGCAACAAACGTGGCATGTTGCAAGTGGCAATAAAGACCTTTGACTTCCCTGGCATGGTGCAGGCACTCTGCGGAGTTGGGAGAGCTTTGCAGGGTCCTGCTGGCCTGTGGTAAAGATCCTGTTGAAGACAAATCCACTACCAGGGACAACAGGAGACCGAATCGGAAAGTAAAGTGGCATCCATGTTGTGGTGCTAACGGGAAACTAACAGGAGCAATAAGGGCGAGTCATGGAAAGAACCAAGTAACTACAGGTATTTGTAGTGGTGCCCCAACTGCAGAGCCCTTCCCTTGGGACACCCCCCGGGCAGTGGCTGTTCAAACCCAGAGCAGCCATAACAGAGCATTAATAACACATGGAGAGTTGCACATTCTCTGTCCCATTTTATCACATCACCCCCTTGCTGCAAAGCCTAGTGAGCGCTCACAGGGGAGACGCCAGAGCCCAACTGAAGGCGGGTGGGGAGATCCTGTCCTGTCCTTGTGAGATAAGGTTACCACCTTCGATATGCAAAAAACCTGGTACCCTCCCCCACAAGGCAAGCCTGCCGCAACCCCAACCCCCAACCACAAGACAACTCCGCATCCCCCCTTCAACAGCCACTTACAGTGACTCAAACCCGCTCTCACACACACGCAGGGCGCTTGCGTGTTGGTGGGCAGACAGCTGCTGTATTTTCAACAGTTTTGATCTGTTATTGCTTAAACTGCAGAAGTGGAACACTGCAGCATCTTTAGCTGGACACAGACACTTTTAACAGTAGCCATCCCAGTGCATTGTGATAATAATGCAAATCTTTAGCCCCACCTAAAAATACCCGGCAGATTAAATTATTTTTCTGGCAACTGGCAAATCCATAAAAAACCCAGCCACACTGGTCAAATACTGTGAGAGTGTGTGTGAGGTGCAGCCTCCACTTTCCCATCTGTGCACAGGGCAGCCAAGACCCATCCCCAGTGGGGCAGTCTGGGTGCAGGAACACAGGGAGGGCCATCACCCAGACGGGCAGGGGCAGGCCTGGAGCTCTCTTCGTATCCCATTAATGGAGCATCCAGAATTAACAACCAGAGGTTCACAGGAAGGGCCAAGCTCAGACCAACTCCTCAGAGGAAGCCTCGTCATTTCTGTACAGTAACTAACGTCTCTAGGGCACGTCTCTGGATCCCTGCCGCTCAGCGAGGCAGGTGTGATGCGGGGCGTAGAGCTGGAGTGATGGGCAAGGTGAGCACAGGGTGTCTCGGTGCAAGTGGGCCTTTGGCTGGGTAGGAGAGACCCTGAGGGATGGAACATTGCAGAGCACCTCCTACCATGGCAGGAGGCTCCCGGAGCCCGTGTCACACCACAAGCCCCAGCAGCCCTGCTGCGGACTGGTTTTCTGGGGTCCTCTGAATCGGTTCATCCACTAAAAAGCGAGGGTGAAACAGAGCAAACAAACTGCCCGGCTCAGCTGCAGAACAATCGCAAACCAGCAGGAAATGTTTGCCCCAAACTGTTGTTTACATTTACTTCTTCTCCGAGAACGTCGCTATTGACACAATTTCAAATTCAGCATTTCAGTTGCCATGGCAACTCGATACTTTGGTTCTCTGATCATATCAGTTTACAGTTAGAAAGGGGATGTGAGCACCTAGGTTGTTATGGTAACAAGGCCCACTCTCCCCTGCCTTCCCTACACACTCTTGTGGAGGGGCTGGCCTGGCTGGCTGGGGCTCTGCAGCCGGGGGCGGGGGGGTTCGGTTGACTCCTGGGGTTAGCGGAGCTTTATTGGTATTTCTGTGTCTGTAACCGGGGCTGGGGCACCTCGAGATTTCAGACGGCGCCCTCCCCTCTTTTACTATGATAGGAGCCCAAGTAAATGAATCAATCCTCTGCTTCCAGGGCTCTCAGACAAGCCACATTCTCCTGTTAGCACAAGGAGAGCACAAGCCAGCAGAAGGGGGGTGGGGCAGCAACTCCTACCCCAATGCAATGGGGCAGTGGGCTCTGCCCAGCACTCGTTCCCGTCCATCGTCCCCGGCAGGATGGGCAGGAGCCGTAGCTGGGCTTTGAGGCGTCTAGCGCCACTGGCCATCCCGTAACTCACAGCTGTGAGGAGCCTGGACCGCGAGGATGAGATGCTCGATGCTGACAGAGTGGGGAACGGAGCCAGTGGAGGGATTCGGTCCCAAACGGCCGCGTACACGAGCACTTTGCCGCCTGTCGCTCTCTGACTCAGGCCTGCAGAAATTGCTGCACCTTGAATAAACTTGCACAAACCTCAGCTGAGATCTGCTCCTGCCTGGCCCAGAGGCACAGTGTCTGGGTGGGCTCTCCCAGCGCCAGTCCCAGTGGCACGTGCGTGAGGCCGTGATCCCATGCACAGTGTCCTGGGAAAGCTCGCGGTCTCTGGCCCCTCCAAGGGGCCAGGCTGTGAGCTCACTGCAGCACTTCACTCCTGCAGGAGTTTTCCGTGGTAACGGAGCTGCAAAAGCCTCTCTAGCACCTCTGACTCCAGCCCCCGGTTGGCTGGCCTGATCCCTGTGGAAGAAGGGCAGTGTCCTTTAACAGGGCGGCTTGCCCCTGAGCACCCCGATTGCTGACCCAGCCCCACCCCAGGGGAATCTGGCAATTCCCCATCAAGAGCAGATGGTGGCTGCGGTGGAGAGGGAAGCCCTGGGAAACAGCAGCTGTGTCTGTAAAGCCCACAGGGGGCAAGAATTCTCCCACAGGGCCCTGGGTCAGCAGGGAGAGCTCAGTGCAGGATAGGAAGCTGCCAGGGAGTGTGAGAAAGAAAGGGACTCTGGGCTGGCAGGGCTGGCAGACCCTGACTAACCGGGAGGGGAGGAGGAGGGGGCTGGGAGACCCATAGGGGAACTGGAGAAGAGAGGTAGGAAGCGGCCCAGGGAAAACCGGAACACAGACAAGGAGCAGACCTAGCTGTTTGCTCCAGGGCCCTGGGCTAGGGGCCAGAGGAGTGGGTGGGACTGGATCCCCCCAGTCCCTAGGAAGGGGGTGCACAAGTCCCTTGTAAGTCCAGGACGGGGCAGCAGCTGAGCCAAAGACAGGCTGGGCAGAGCCCCAGAAGGGAGTTAGTTTCTGTTAAAGACGTTGTTGGACTTTGTTTGGGACCATTGTGACCCGGGAGAGGCTGAACTTGGAGTGTGGCCTAGTGGAAGGCAGAGTTAACGGGCAGAGAAACCGCCGGGGTGAGCATAGGTAGGGGGCCCTGGCCCTGCGAGAGAGATGCAACACCACACCTGGCCATGAGGGGGCGCCTCGCGGCGAGCGAACTTGGGCCCGCGCCCCCTGCTGTGCCACCAGGGGCATCAGGCCAGCGTCGAGGGAGCAGATGGCGAAATGCCAGAGTGGGGGGCACCCAGAGCTCGGCCACTAGGGGCCTGGGTGGGGCTGACAAGGGCTTCCATGCCCAGGCAGCAGAGCAGATGTTGGAGAGGCGCCGGAGCCCAGCTCCCCCGTCGGCATCATCCTGGCTGCTACATGTCCACGGCAAACGTCGGTCCTGCTGCGGCAGGGCTGTGGTTCTTACACACACCGAGTGCAGGGGAGCTGCTGCCTGGAGTGCCACGGATATCGGGACCCCGAGACACAGTGCTTGTGCAGCCCAAGCGGCTTTTCTAGGAGGGGAGAGGGCAGGCTCTGCCAGCCACTTCCAGGCCGTAGGGTCAGGCCACGGGAGTGGAGCTGGGAGTCCTGGGGGATGGATTTCTCCTGTCCACCTTCACCACCACGACCAGTGCTTGCACTGGCCCAAATGTCATGAACTGTTTCTAAGCGAATCTCCCTGAAGACCGTATGTTCAGTTTTAGCCTTAATCAAAGCCACAGCAGCCCTAGCAAAGGAAAACATATGAGTAACCACAAAGTTTCCTTCCAAAGCTCTTTATCATTTGTGTTTAACGTTTTTTAAAACATATGTGCGAGCCATCTGAATTAGAGTAATATGCATCTATTAGGCAGCAGCAGCTGCAGGTTTTGTGTCTCTGATTAGAACGGATTGGATTCTGTGGTTTAGTGATGTGCAAAGGATTGGACTTTGGAGAGATTAAAATTATTTTCAGCTTTAAGCACAGTATTTCTAAGCTAATGCACTCAGTCTTGAATATAGATTCACGGACCAAAAAGATTATAAAACATTAAATCTATGTAAATTCAGCTATAAATTTATGTTTGAACAAATTCAACAAGAGATTTGACTTGGGGGCTTACAGCAAATAGATTTTATTTTAAATGCAATCTTTAACTGCAGTGCCGTATTCCCCTTGAAAATTCCACGGCTGAGTGAATTACCAACAGTCACAGTTGAGAGCCCAAGCAATTATACCAGAATGTGTTAATAATAAAACAGGAAAATGACTCTGTGTTTGTCTGGTCTAAGGACGAAAACAGATGTTTGCACCACATTTCAAAGAGTGGTAGTGACTGGCTCCCTTCACAGGAGACGCAGTCAAGGCAGCTGAATGCTGCATCTTTTGGGTAGCATTTGTCCTGTGCATATTAAGGTCCTGCCTCTCTGTGATACTGAGCTGAGGGAGTCGCTATACAAACTTTTTCTTTATGGTGGAAGCATAAAAATATAGTTAACAAAGGCTCCTTTTGAGTGAGATTGCAGGAACCCTACAACATCATGAACAAGCTGCCTACACAGATATACATGACAGCTGTGATTGAAGCAATAAACAGGATAATCTGGATTTAAATAAGCCACAAGAGGGATTTGGCAACATGTAAATTCGCAAATTTATAAAACGTATCCTTTGAAAATTAAGAGCTTGTTTGAAACCAGCAGCTAAGAACAATTACTCAGGCACACTTCTCCAGTAAGGGTTTAGGGCCGGCCTTTGCAGCAAACTGGAGTGAGAGAAGGGGAGACAAAGTTCCTGCCGCTCCCTGCACTGTGCTATTTGTATTAGTTCAATGGTCTAACAGGTGAGACCTGAGTCCAGTGAGTCTCGCTTCGGATCCTGGAGGGGCCAGGGTGGTTTGTTTTAGCATCGGTGCTGTGGGATGAATATGAAGGGAGGGAAATATCAAAAGCCACACACGCACCCAAATAATACCTATGTGTTAGTCAGTGAGGAGTGCCAGACAATTCCTGGACCCCAGCCCAGGACTGGCAATAAACCTTTCAGTGTGACAATGAACAGCATAGATAAGCAAAAGCCCTCGTGTCCCTTTTCATAACCCCACTGATGGGGAGCGAAGGAGTGGTGTAAAGGAAACCTGGAGAGCAGCTGAGTGGCTTAGCTGTCCTTTCTGGCTATGCAGCACAATGCCAATAGTAAACCCAATTCCACAGCAGCCGGCAGCAGGCGGGCATTGGGTAGTGTTCTGGTTACACGCAGCGAGCATGGCAGGCAGGACTGGGAAGGGTTAACTGCTCTGAGGAACATGCCTTTGGTGCTGGCTGTTTGGCTGCTTGACGTTTATTTTCAACACCACCCGTGAAATAGCGGCAGGTGTTTTTCTCTCCTGTGCACTCACACCTGCGCTGCTATTGGACACAGCCAGACAGAGACTGGCAAAAAGGATGTAGGCAAAAAGTGCTGGCCATGAAACCCAGACGTGCTCTAAGGCTGGTAAACATGAATTCTGACCTACGGGGAACCCATCAGACTAATAAAGAAGAGAAACCGACGTGCTGCACAATAGAGCCCCCGAGAGGCCAGCATGTCAGAGGTATGCGTCCCGGAGGTGCTGCTTCCGTACGGCATCTCAACTCTGCTTTGACTTCCCTGCGAGTCACTGCCCAAGTGCTCTGGACAGGGACTGGGTGCTTAGATAAACATCTGTTCCCGCACACAGCGCGCTTACATCCAATTTGCTGTTTGCTTTCATCCCTGCCCTGTGTTAGAAAACCCATCTGCCTGTCTTCTAAGCAGCTCCCTCCCATCCAGTGTCTAAACTCTAGATTATTATCCCCCGGGAATTACTGGGCCAGGCCTGGCTCTAAACTGAATTACACCTTCTTCGCCCTACATCTCTGTGCAGAGTTCAGTAGCTTGGGCTTGGAGAGGGGCGGAAATCCCTGAGCAGCTCCCCCACTCCATCGGTGGGGCTTGTATAGGCCCCAGCCCTCCCCATGGCATGATGAGTCTTTTATCGCTGACAGTGTCCTTCAAAGTCAAGCGTTTCCCTCCACCCTGGCTCCTGCCTGCAAGTCTGGCCCCGCGGTGTAGGCAAAGCTTCCAGACCTGTATTTATGAGCTCAGCTGTGAAGCAAGAGCGAAATCTTTTAGCAGGTCCCTTCTCGATCTCCAGCGCCCTGCTGTCACTCCTAAGTGCCAGTCTTGCCTTGCACTTGTCTCCAGGTGCACAGAACTGAACACAATCCCAGAATGTGGTGGGGCTCTCAGATGATTAGCTCTTTATTTTAATTTCTCGGCTCCTGTTTATTGTGATCAGATCACCTGAAGGGCTCCTGTAATTAAGAGCTTGTCAGTGGCTCTTCTGTAAATCCCTCATTTGTTTGGTTTGGACTTGAACATCTGCCAGTGGAGTGCGGGTGTCCCCACCAGGCAGGCGAGGCTCTTAGGCATTTAGTTACACAACAGTTTATTTCCAGTGCTATGGTAGGGTAACACGGAGTACGTTAAACACAAAACTACTGGGGGGAGGGATAGCTCAATGGTTTGAGCATTGGCCTCCTAAACCCAGGGTTATGAGTTCAATCCTTGAGGGGGCCACTTAGGGATCTGGGGCAAAATCAGTACTTGGTCCTGCTAGTGAAGGTAGGGGGCTGGACTCGATGACCTTTCAAGGTCCCTTCCAGTTCTAGGAGATGGGATATCTCCATATATTTTAAAAAAAAGACAATCCCTTTACCTTGGCCAGGCAGGAGGAGGGGCAGTAGGCATCCATCCAGGTACCCACTGGGCCCTTGTCACCCGAGCGCCTGGCAGAAGATACTGCTCTAACCCTTTGACAAATCCTGCAGCCAAACTCCCAGCTGGCAGACGCCCCGGGTGCAGGAAGGGCGGATCAGGGAGGCCGTATTTCCAACTGAATTGGGTTCATTTTCATCTCATTAGCCTTAGGGTCATCCCAATCAAGAAGAGGCGCCCTCCACAGTCACAGCCACCAACACACACAGGAAGGGCTCAGGCAGCAGCAAACCCCTGTATTCCTGAGATATCCCCGGCCCAGAGGCTCCAGGACAGGTGAGTGGCAGCAGGCGGCTTGGGGCAGCTTTCCTTGTTCAGCGCCTAGCACCTGGTGTCCCGGCCCATGGTTATGGCACCTGGGCACTATGGAAATAGGCAGATTAATAATAAATTGTCAGTCTAGCCCGGAGCATCAGTGCGGAAGGCGGGCGAGCCCGGCTTTGGGCATGGCCACACAGAGGGGTGGGATTAAACTGGTGCAGGGCCCCTAACAATCAGCGTCCACAAGCACATCTCTAGAAGTGGGCAGTGGCCAGGGAGGGGAGTGGCCAGCCACGGTGCAGGCAGAGGACAGATTCAGGGCATGCCCAGACAGCCTCCCATGTGTAGGAGACCCAGCTTCTTTTTAAAGCTTCTGTCCCCCGGGCTGGAGGCTGCCCCCAGCCCTGCCCGCCCTGGGGGAGACTCGCTGCTCGGCACAGAGGGGAACGCACAGCCTGCACAGTGTCTCCTGGGAGTTAGATCACAACTCGAATGGCTGAGTGGTTTGTGCATGAAAATCTGCTGCGGGGGCCTCTCTTCGCCACCCTGTCCTGGCCTGCGTGTGGCTGGCCGTGCATACTGCCAGGGACGGCTGCACTACGGGGAGAGGGCTGGCGGGCTCGAGTCTTCCACCCACGTCACAAAGCCTGGCCTGGCTGGAAGCCATCACCACTGGGAGCCTGCGTGAAATGAGCTCATAAGAGTCAGACCAATTCCTGGTGGGAAGAGAGGCCCAGCAGGCTGTCGGCTCTGCCTTCCCCCAGGGCTGCATTCCCAGACAGCATTGCAGCTCCTGGAGCCGGGGAGCACGTCTCCTCCATGCTGCCTATGGGGCCTGGCCCGCTGAAGGAGAACGACGACCATGTCTCCGGCTCCAGAACAGTGCAGCAGCAGCGTCCTTGAGCCAGTTCCAGAGGCGTTTGACAGCACATGTTAGAAGGGAGCCCAGCCTGGTCCTCCCAGCTCACCTCCTTCGTTTGGGCCCAGTCCTCGTGGTGCAGCCCCCAGGCATTGCAAGGCAAGGAGCTGCTGCCTCCCAGGCCCCCTCTCGTCGGGTTCACTCAGATCTCCGAACAGCGGCCACGTTCTGCCATCCGCCAGCCTGACCCAGGTCACCTGCTCCTGTTGTCACCGTTTCTGACTCAGATTAGCATCAGTCAGTCAATTTCACCCACCCTGATCCTTCCATTTGCTCAGACAATTGCATAAGAAAGCAGCCTCTCGTGTCTGGGCAATTGTAAACAAGTGTTCTTGCTGAGCTGGTGTCAAGGTAATTGAAATCCCCAGGATCAGTGACTCTTTGTCAGCGCCTGGCGTTCCAGCCCAGCTCCCAAGGCTAGAGGACTCTTAAGTGCTGCTGCTTCTCGTTTGCATCCAGGCCTCTGCTGTCCTAGTTGATCAGCTGTGCCCTGTATGTCTCTTCTTCTGGAGACAGGGACCATCTTCCCCCGCCCCACACGTTCCCCGCCTCCCTGCTGTGTCTGCATCTCATGTACATAAGCACTATAATTACACAACCGTATTTTAGCATCCTGTTAATCCACTCTCCACATCCCAATTTGCATCCTCGCATCTTAAATGCTGAGATTTGAGTTCCTGCTTTGGCCAGCGGAAGGAATAGCGTCTCTGCGCTGGGTAGCCGACTCTCAGGACAGGCAGTTCTCAGCAGAAGTACGAGCACCATTGCTTCACCTGGAGGAGAGGCTTCAAAAGCTTTGCTCATGAACTGAGACCTTATATATTCCTTTAGCGACAAGGGGAAGAGGGGATCTGAGCTTCTGTTAAAGCCTTCCAAGTTCTATCCTGTTACAAAATAATTACTGGTTTAGAGAAGGGAGATGGGGAATATCTGTTTTCTGCCTCATTACACAAGAGCAAGGGGACAGTCACTGAAATAAAAGGCGTGAACTCTAAAATCAGTAAAAGGAAATATGTTTTCACGTAACTAGCCCGTGGAACTCACTGCCACAGGGAGTTGTTGAGGCAAAGAGCTTAGTAAGATTTGGAAAAGAATTGGACATCATTCTGGATATTCTTGATATCCATAGAAATCATAATTAATAGCAATGGATGTTGGACAGGATATTGAACCTCCTGCTTCAAGAGTGGAGCCAATTTCTAACCATTGGAGACTACGGTGAGACCCAATGTAGGGGGCAAATTATCCCACATTTGCTACTGCAGGGTTCTTACACCTTCCTCTGAAGCATCTCGCTCTGGCCAGTGCTGGAGACAGGCTACTGGTCTAGATGGAGCATGGGTCTGACCCACAATGCTTTGTGTTGCTGGGATACTGTGGTGGTGAGTGCAGGGCAAGCCAACACAGAGAGAGAGAGAAGAGAAGTGAAATCATTGCACAAGTCTTGTTTACTCTTCACTGTTGATGGTGCATGTTGATTTTTTGCAGTTAACGTACCTTGGCTCAATGAAAACGGACTAGCCAGCTCGGCTTTCCTTTCTAGTCAGTCAGTTTCCATTTCTGGTTCTCGTGTCCTTGCACAATGCTGCTAATGTTTGGGTATGCATATTGCAGACACTTCAAGGGAACAGATGGTCAGCCCCAAAACTAATGTATCTGATTTTCTACTATTACTAAAAAATATGTTCAGCATCCATGCACCTCGCAGTAATTGTCCAGTCGACCCTATCGCAGCCCGGTGAGGTACTGGGGAAGGATTGCTCCCATTTTACTAATGGAATTTGAGGCCCAAAATTGCCACAAAAAGGACCATGGGTTTGGTCACCCAACTGTAGACACACAGGGCCTGGCTACTTCGGGTGCTGAGCACCCACCATCGCAGTGGGAGCTTTGGGTGTTATGCACCCCTGCCTGATAAGCAGGCCCCATGGTGGTTTGTTGAACCCCCAGAACTAGTGGCCACTTTTTAAAATTTTGGCTTAAGTGGCCTGTGCTGGGTCATGGGGGAGGCTGGGTCAGAACATAGATGAAAACTCAGAACTCCTGATTCCCAGGCCTGTGCTCAAAGCACAAGGCCAGTTCTCCTTCTCTGGCACCAGGCAGTGGTGAGGGAAGGGCAGGACTGGAGCTGGCCAGGGGTCTGTGCAGACAGTTTCCCCATCAAGAAATACAGTTTTGTCAACACCCACATTTGTTTGCCAATGAAAAATGGAACCAAAAGGAAACAACCTTTGAATTCAGATTGCTGGTTTGAAATGAAACATTTTGTTTCAAAATTTCCTGTGGGAAAAGCAACATTTTTCAACCAACCATTTTTCACACAGATGTTTTTGCTTGGAGTTTCTCTCGGGAAAAGCGTCGGTTTTCCAAGCAGCGCTAGTCAGGACAGAGCGACGGGAGCAGGCTGAGCTGGTGCTGGTGGACACGTGCACAGGTACACTCGAGGGCGCCTCTGGCCACACTGGTTCCCTCGGCGCAGCCCCTCGCTCCAGGGGTATCCCTTTGAACGCAGCCGGCCTGCCAGGCCGAGGGAGCAAGGCTGGCCAAATCTGGCTCACAGTTTTGACTCTCAGACTCCCAGGATCTCTTCAGTTGCTCGGATTCCATTGTGCCCCCATCCTGAGTGTCTGCTATTCCCAGGTCTCCCATGAAAATCACACAGCCTCTGATTAGCTGCTGGTAGCGAGAGCGTGACAAGACGCAATTCTGGGTGGAGGAGATTAGTGAGTCACTTCTCCCCTGCACCACATGCGCCCTTGATCCGCTGCACACGGCAAGGGAGGGGGTTGCTGTAGAGAATTCACTGCTGTAACAGCCCGTAACCCTCCTGGAATCCGCATCCCCCACCACACTGTGCAGAGCTACCCAAGCATGACAGCCTGAGTGACGTGCTTCCCACAGAGTGACTTTCCTCGTGCTACTTGGTCTGCCCACCCAATTGCAGCCCGGGGCTCTTGCATCCGGCCTCGCTGGATGGGAAGAACTCGGGCGCCCGCACTAGCTGTCAGCTGGAGGAGCTGGCTGCAGTTCCTGACGTAACCAGGGGTCAGCTACTGCGGCACGTGTGCCAAAGGCAGCACGTGGGCTGATTTTTAGTGGCACGCTGCTGCCAGCCAGGGTCCCGGCCGCCAGCCCCGCTCAGCCCGCTGCCAGCCAGGGTCCCGGCTGCCGGCCCCGCTCAGCCCGCTGCCAGCCTGGATTATGGAACCTGGGCCAGCAGCGGGCTGAGCAGGGCCGGTGGCCGGGACCCCGACTGGCAGGGGCCGGCGGCCGGGACCCCAGACCAGTCTGGGGTTCCATCTGCCGCCCGCGCTGCTGGTCTGGCACGCGAAACCTTCAATTAATGAAGACTTGGCACACCACTTCCCCTAACATAAGGGAACGATGACTTGACCCTGACTTGTGCTGTTAGAGCAAGTCACAGTGCAGGCGGGAGCAGGGGTGAAAGACAGGACATGACCAGTGGGAACGGCTGAGGTGGGGGTAGTGGCTCAGCTCTCATGATCTCCAAGGACCCCATGGGTGGGGATGACACTTAAAGCACAGGCCTGCTATCTGGGGTCTTTTGCCTTCTCAATATGAGCTAGACAGTGAGTTTCTTCCAGCCTTCTGGCTGTGCTGAACTTTCCTAGGCAGGCAGTGCATTGCTGCCTGCAGCCAGACCCGGTGATACAGCAGGCCGGGGACACGTAGGAACGAGGAAGGCCCCAGGTCACATCCTATGGATGCTGCAGGACAGAAGAAGGGCGAGCGCTCAGGTGTGCGCCAAACAGGACGTTGTCTGAGGAGACAAAGGCTGGAAACTGCCAGGCCTTAAAGGAGACCAGCGAAGATACAAACCCAGACTGAGATGCCTGGCAGTGAGAGGGCCAGGCGCTACCAGCATTTCATATTCTCCTGAAGGGCAGAAAGGGCTGAATTGCAGCGTACTGTCCACAGGTGCCCATGAGCGCAGTGAATACTGGTTCTAATCCACTAGACCAGGGACCCTGAGCAGAAATACCCCAGCTCAAGCAAACAGGCTGCCTGCAGCCCATCTCTGTGCCGTATGATCACCCACATCCAAACAGGAACAAAACAGTGTAGCCGGAAAGAATTGTGTGCCAGCGTCTGCCCCCAGACTGGCAGAGACATTTCCTGGCTCCTACACTTTCCTGCTTCCTGGTCTGGCTGATGCAGCTCCATGCCTGAGCCAACACCACCAATGTAGTGCATCATTCTGGGGTTCATCACTGCCTTGGGGGAGCCAGAGAGAGACAGGGGCTTCCCTTCCCAACGGATGCTCCATCTGGGGCATTCTTCACGTTGCACTAAGCATGAGAAGCTGCACACTCAGGAACTGTCTCCTGTTTATTTGTAATTGAGTCAGTTACGGCAGCAACGCACAAAAATGGGCTGTTATGAATGACAATAAAATCTGTTTTGTGGCGTGAGCGACAAAAATGTAACACACTGATTTCCGTCGTTAATGGCTCGATAGAGATCTGTTCTAGGAGTTCTTCAGGAAAAACAGCTTGATTGGATGGCCCTGCCTGGTACCTTGCCTTTGTCCTCCACCGGGTCTTCAAACAGGCTGAGAATTATGATAATTATTGTTTTCCTTAAAACCCCAGCTCCTGGAGTCAGGCGGTTGTGTGATGATTTCAGCCTTTGTTCTTACAGAAAAAGTGAGTTTCTAGCCCTCGTGGCTGTGGAGAAAGCTTCAAAATGTGACCAAGTGCACCCCAAAGCAGA
This sequence comes from Trachemys scripta elegans, assembly GCF_013100865.1. NCBI lineage: Eukaryota > Metazoa > Chordata > Testudines > Emydidae > Trachemys > Trachemys scripta. The sequence continues at coordinate 1,049,810 of NC_048307.1, read as the reverse complement.
ATTCTCAAATGTTTGTACTGGTGATCCCTTTCACACGGCAAATCTCTGAGTGCAACCCCCCTTATCAATTAAAATGTTTTTATATATTTAACACCATTATAAATGCTGGAGGCAAGGCAGGGTTTGGGGTGGAGCTCACGACCCCCCCATGTAATAACCTCGCGACCCCCTGAGGGGTCCCGACCCCCAGTTTGAGAACCCCTGGTCTAGGGACTCAAAAAGCAGAAGGCAAATAAAAATACCCTCAAATCCATTATTTTACATAACCTCATGCTGTTAAAGCCAATCTCAGATTTTTGGTGAGCCAGACTCACGGTTTTTGAACATTTGGGGTTGGCCGTGCTGCTCAAGGCCCAGAACTGGAGCCAGCCTTTGCCCTAGACTTTCTTCTCTCTGTGTCCTGCCACCTCCCACCATCTCTGGAGCATCCTGGTGACCTTCCCTCTCTCCCCTGACATCCCTGCTCGCTTCCTCTTTTCACGCTTATGGATCCTTGAATAATGTCCTTCCCTCTGTCCTGGGGATGGAGCTGGCGGAAAGGCTGTTCTGCTTGTTGTGTCAACACCTTGCCCCCCAGCCCGCCACACGCACTCATTCAGAATCACTTCCCATTTGAACAACTTGCCTAAAAACCTTCCTTTCCCGTTGGCTCTCAAAGCCTGTAGGAGATTCTCCCTCTGTTCCACCCTCCCTGCAAAAGCCTTGCCATGCTTTGTAGGAGACGCGCAAACGCGGCCTAGCAGGGGTGCCACCTTTCATGATTTTATCACAAATCTTGAAATATTTGGCGTTTGCCTTAAAGCCCCAGCTCTTGGAGCCAGGTGACTGAATCTCAGCTTGCCTTTAAAAAAAAACAACACGTGTCTAGCTCTCAGGGGAGAGGAGAAAAACTTGAAAATCTGACCTAAATGCCCCTAAAGGCTCAAAATACAGAAGGTGAATTAAAAAAAAAACCCCTCAGGGCTTGGCTACAATTGCAGATGTAGAGCGCTGGGAGTTAAACCAGCCTTCGTAGAGCGCAGCAGGGAAAACGCTTCCGTGTGTTCACAGTGTCAAGTTCAAGCGCACTGGCGTGGCCACATTAGCAGCTCTGGCAATGGCCACAGAGAGCAGTGCATTGTGGTAGCTATCCCAGCATGCAAGTGGCTGCAACGTGCTTTTCAAATGTGGGGGGTGGGGTGGAGTGTGACAGGGAGAGAGTGGGTTTTTGGGGTGCTGAGAGTGTGTCAGCATGTTGTCTTGTAAGTTCAGACCCCCACACACACACACCTCTCTCTCACACACTCACAGCAAGCAACATTCCACACTAATGGTTGCTTTGTCCCGGAGCAGATAAGCAGCCGGCTATCGGAAACAGAGCTTTGAAAGGGGATATCCACATTCCTACAGCCGATTCCAGAACAACGACAAGAGTGGCCACTTGACTTCAGGGGATTATGGGATGTTTCCGGAGGCCGATCAGAGCGCAGTAATGCAACACCTCGTCCACACTGACGCTGGGGCGTTTCAGCCGAGGCGCAGCAAGCGTTCTGCTTCTCGTGGAGGTGGATTTCCGGGAGCGCTCCAGCTGCAGAGTCCAGGCGCTCTACGTGCCTTGCCAGTGTGGACGGGTCGGCAGTTAGGGCACCCGGGGCTGCTTTAATGTGCTCTAACTTGCAAGTGTAGCCAAGCCCACAGCTGGCTTGGAGTTTGTGCCCCTAAACCCATGATTTTTAAACCAGTTCCCTGATTTTGATGGGCCTGGCTCATGACTTCTGCATGCTTGGGGGTTGGCGAGCCTGGAATATCATTCATTGTGCAGATATTGCTCAGAGTCCTTAACAGAGAGACTTCTAGACAGGCCCAGTCCTAAAGCCTCAACCACCATCTACCAATAGCAACCTGGTATGTTTGGCTCACATGTTACAAAGCACAGAACTGCTGCTGGATGAATTAAGCATGAATAAGGCTACACTTTATTTAGTAAAAGTCATGGACAGGTCACAGACAGTAAACTAAAACTTGGGTACTCGGGGGGGGGGGGGGTCAGCTCAGGACCCTCACTGCTGCTGGGGGGAGGATTGGCGGGGCTGGCAGATTCCCTACGCAGCTCCCCGGAAGTGGCAACATGTCCCTCGGCGACTTGGCACAGGGATGGTCAGGGGTGCTCCGTGCGCTGCTTTCGCCCCAAGCGCCAGCTCCGCAGCTCCCATTGGCCAGGAACTGCAGCCAATAGGAGCTGCAGGGGCGGTGCCTGCTGGCAGAGGCAGTGCGTGGAGCCGTCTGGCTGCACCTCCCTCTGCCTAGGAGCCAAGGGACACGTTGCTGCTTCAGAGCCCTCACCGCCTCCCACATCCCAAACTCCTTGAGCCCCCTCTCACACTCCTGCTGCTGCTGTGGGGGCAGGGGGCCCAAGACTGCCCCAGCATCGGCTGCTGCAGAGGTCATGGTAAGTCACAGAGTCCGTGACAGACTCTCAGCCTTAAGCATAAAACAACCTGCCGCTGCAGTTAGTGAGGGGACGGGGCTCCTTCATCCTCTGCTCTCACCAGCAAAATGAAACGTGTTTTCCTCAAGCAAATTACAGGCTGTTACATGTTTACAACTAACTGAGCCCTTCCTTGGAAATGAGGTTATTGGGGAGGAAGAATGCATGAAAAGGGTTCTGGTTTGGCTGCATGATTGCCTTGCGTTGCTTCAGGAAACATTATAAAATCCTGCTGACTTTTTGCGTGTGAGTCCTGAGTTCTCAGCATTTGGGTTTTCGGCACTAGATATTCCAATATTTTCCTAGCCAGAGCAAACACTTGCCTTTCCTAGCGATCCAACAGAACTATATGGGAAGAGGAAAGTACTGCAGACATTTATGGCATTATCTCCTCAACGGGCACACTTCCACTTGTTCCTGAGCATCCTCTTTTGTGAGAAAAGTGACTGGGATCTGGGACTGATGCGAGGCTTGATGCGGGGCAGAATAAAGTACTGTCACTTCAGAGACCCAGCTGACCAGGCTGGCTGCAAAATGTCCATGGTACAGACTGGTGTGCAAGCGCAGTCTTGCTCATCCGTTCTCCAGTCCATGGGAGAGGACTGGATCCTGTCCTCATTGTGGGGTAACTCTGGATTGCTGAGTCTAATGTGTAGCCTCAAGCCTCCTTCTGTGAGAGTGGCGATGTATCAGAATTGAGAGGGGGGAGCCGCAGCCAGCCAGATCACTTCCACTGTTTGTAAACTGGTGTTTCTTTCTGTTATCATTCAATAAAACTAAATCAGCTCTCCAAAAATCAATAACTATGGAATGCAATTAGGCCCCTGCAGCTGAGTGCATTTAGAGCATTGCTGCTAATCTGGAGGGAGATTTGATAAGAAGGAAATAGAGTATTACTCTTCAGAAATTCTTGCTAACCTGATCTTCAATATCATATTTTAACAAATTTACCAAGCCACTTAGGTTGCAGCGCTAGCGGCACACCGAGCACAGAACTCAGGGCTACATGTGCTGCTGATGGCAGACGTGTGAATCGCGTTAGGGCCAGTGAGCTCTGCACACTGGGGGAAGTCACTTAGCTGATGCACTCTGTAAACACTGGCCTTTTACTTGAAGGGGGCAGCTCGTATCCCCCTTCTCCGTGGTAGGAGGATGAGCATTTTGGTGCAGCGCACACAGCCATAGGCAGGGCTGGATTCTCCCCATGCAAGCCTGCAAGTGCTGTCAGTCATTCGCTCAGCTGATGAAATCCGTCCGCTCTCTTCTGTCACTTTAATCCGTTCTGCTCAGATGCATCAGACCAGCCTAATTTCCAGGCAGAAATTTTAGCATTTCAGTTCCAAATTTGCTCAGCAGTGTTTTCAGAAATCTATCAAGAAATGTTACGTTGCCATGCTTGAATTGCTTGGCCAGTGCAGGCCGGGCCAATGCACAGGGGCACCGTGTGCACCGAAAGGCCACGTCTGCAAGAGCTGATGAGCGGACCCTGAGCCTGGGAGCTATTTACAGCTGGGCGCACACTGTAATGAGAGTTATTTCTGGCTGGTCATTTTCAAAGACACAGTGTTGAGGGAAAGTGATTTCCATGGGAATGTGATCACCAGTTTGAATCACTCAGGCAAATTGGAAAGTTGCACGTGCCCAGGTGCAACTCCACAAATGTGATGGGGTGAATTTGCAGTGTAGCTCATCAGCAGCTGTTTCTGCAGTTCGTAGTGTCTTTTGTCCAGCTGGCTGGTGTGCAATATATCAGAAAACCACCAGCGCAATAGTACTTACTGAAAAAGACCCTCAGCGACTTCGCTCTCGAGAGCCAATATTGTCAGCTTGCTCTGAGCGTAGTGAGGCGTAGTTTCTTCCTGCATTGAGTTGCCTTTCTCCTCCAAACACACCTCTTCCAGTTATTTAAGTGGGGAGCCCATTCTGGCCTGGGGAACAGGCATAGAATCATAGAATCGTAGGACTGGAAGGGACCTCAACAGGTCATCTGGTCCAGTCCCCTGCCTCATGGCGGGACTAAGTATTATCAAGACCATGTTTGTCTAACCTGCTCTGAAAATCTCCAATGATGGAGATTCCACAACCTCCCTAGGCAATTTATTCCAATGCTTAACCACCCTGACAGTTAGGAAGTTTTTTCCTAATGTCCAACCTAAACCGTCCTTGCTGCAATTTAAGCCCATTGCTTCTTGTCCTATCCTCAGAGGTTAAGGAAAACAATTTTTCTCCCTTCTCCTTGTAACAAACTTTTATGTACTTGAAAACTGTTCTCATGTCCTCTCTCAGTCTTCTCTTTTCCAGACTAAACAAGCCCAGTTTTTTCAATCTTTCCCAGAGGTCATGTTTTCTAGAACTTTAATAATTTCTGTTGCTCTTCTCTGGACTTTCTCCAAGTTGTCCACATCTTTCCTGAACTGTGACACCCATAACTGGACACAGTACTCCGGTTGAGGTTGTATCAGCGCAGAGTAGAGCAGAAGAGTTACTTCCCATACACTATTGCAAATCCTAGCTCCTTGGGAAACGCCCTATAGACTTTAATAGAGAATCTACACATCTGTATGAATCTCTCTTAAGTTCTGTAGGTTTTTGAAGTAATTTTATAGAACCCTATAGTTTTATCCCTGTTAACTTCTATGGGACTTTTCTGTAAGGAAGCTAATGAGATTTCTCTGGTCTATTCACTCATTACTAGCAATATGCATGGTACAGAAAAGGAATGAGTCGCTGGCTCAGAGGCTGGTGGGGAAAGAGGGCTGGATAGATGGGTCAGAATAAATGGAAGAATGGAGAGTCGTGGGTATCAGACAGCGATGGCTGGGTTGTAGGAACTGGCCCGAGAGAGATGTACCGGGGGAAGAGGATGGAGAGGGGCCTGGGGGGAGTCCATGGAGAGCTAGGAGAGTCACGCTGCTGGGTCTGAGTTGGATTTGGAGAGATCAGAGAAGCTGCGGCAGGTGATGGCGTGTGGGGATATTAGGGTCCCACCCCTAGAGCAAGGGACCAGTCTAGCTACAACATTTGGGCTCCCTGACATCTATAGACTGGGGATTAGGAAGATCAGGCAGGGGAGCGGTGCAGCGGGGAGCTGGAAAGAGACAAAGGAACAAGGGCAAGTCAGATGCTAAGAAGGGTGACAGTGTCCCAAAGGTGGTGAAAGTCTGAATTCCAGCCACAGGAGACGTAAGGAGCAGACCGCAGGCTAGCATTGTTCAGAGCTGGCAGCACCTGCCTGGCGAGCCCCTGGGCACCAGTGCAAACATGCTGACAAAGCTTTAATTGCCGCAGATGCCCTTTAAAACCGGTGCGGGTTTGATAGGCCGCAGCAATTGTATTCACACACGCAACTGCTTTCTGCTTCAGCGCGAAGCAGTGTCCACATGTCAGGGACTTGGTGCCTACTGGGCATGCAGCATTCGGGGGGGCCTCCTTGTGCTGTGCATTGTGGGATACAGAGCGGAAGCCTGCCAGAAGCGACTGGAAATCTGGGACTCAGGATCACAAAGTGGGGGGGGGGGGGGGCCCATAGCCACCTAGCAAACCGCTTTGCCAAAGGAACTCCTGCCTTCAGTACCATAAGGCAGCCTTGGGCCCTTCTGGCAATATGGACAACTCACCATCCATCACCAGCTTCCAAAGCCTTTCAGCTCCGAGCTGGTTCCTGGAACTTCATCTGCTAGGCTGTCACGTCGGGAACCATGAGCACACGCTATGGGTGAGTTGTAAAGCAACACACGGCGCTGAACAGTCTCAAACACAAGGCAGTGACACGTTCACCTAGCTGGGCCTTGCCTAGCAAACATCTCTGCTTGCAGCTATCCGCTGGGTAACCCCACGGGATGGTGTTTGCCTGGGCGCAGCTGGGTGGCAGCAGTAGCGCTGCGGTTGCGGAGCCCCAGGGGCTGTTAAAGACCCGTTTCAAGCCTAGACCCATTATTTTCTCACCATATGTTTGCACTGAAAACAGTTTCCCATGTGAAGGGCCCGATCCTGCAAGATGCTGAGCAGCCCCCCCTTGCATTAAAGCCAGTGGAAGAGGTGGGCAATGCAGGAGCTCCTCTTAGGGGACGCTCAGCGCCTTGCATAATCATGCCCTGGTATTACGTTAAGAGTTCGACCCCACTGCTGAGTGACTCCCCCTCCTCCCTGCTAATTACCCACTCAGGCAACATTTGGGGCAACTTACACCAAGCCAAACATCACAGTGGCTGTGAGCGAGAGCATAGCTGCAAAGCTTAAAAATCAAAAAGTTGAACTGAAAGTAAAACATTTTTGTTTTATTTTATGCCCAAAACATTTAGATTTCTGCCAATTGCAAACACTGAAACAATGAGCATTGCTCTGACACTTGGCACTAATACCTGATATAAACCCTGTGCACTGGGGACCTGTTTCCTGCCTGCCTTGCACCTCACTTACCTCGCTGACTCCTGCACAGAGTGGGTGCTGAATGACGCCATTCTGGCTGGAGATGTTTCACACACACGTGACACAGGTGCAAATCACTACATAAAGGACAAGGCGGCAGCAGCCAGGCCTCCGGCATGCTGGATGAGGCAGGATGTTGTGCAGTTGCTCTTTCTGTAGCTGGGGGGTGTGTGTAAATTTTCCAGCTGATACATAATGGTTCTCAAGCCAGGAGCCACAGGAGATCAGCAGAACTCACACTGGCCGTGAGAAGAGACACACGAGTTCCTGGGAGCGTACCGCCCTGCCAGCCCCGCCCAGCACAGCGTGTGTGTGAACTGGACGCAACGTGCCCAGTGTACAGCAAAGGCCTTCAGCCAGCCTGGTACCCAGCAGTTAAGGTTTAAAAGATGCTCGAATGCACATACTGAGTTCATGATTTAAAACCTTCTGGTTTGCGACATTCATCTTTGACTTGGGCCATATAGGCCAAGCGTTTACTTCTCCATTTTCTTAGATATAAAAGCTACCTGGACTGCAGCTGCAATTTACAGTATGACAATATACTATCCAGGAAAGTCTTGCTACATGTTAATTTATCTAATAGGCAAATTCCTTTTGGCTAATAAAAGTGCTTGTGCAGGAAGCTCAAAACCCAGCAGCAATTAATTATTGACAGAGCATGTGAATTAGAGATAAAAGAAAAGTCATTCTTCCTCACACACAAGATAGTAAATAAATTTAATTATTGTACTAGAAGCAAGGGATCTTATTCTGTATTAAGTTTTATTAGCTGAGACATTTAAAAGCATGTCATCATAACAAAAAGGTCTTGTGTAATCCTAAATGCACCACTTTGGTACAAGGCTCTGAAGTGTATAGACATAATTGAGCAAATGGTAGCAGATGGCTTGCTGTACAGACAGGTATTGTACAGGTTTATTGTCAATTAACTCTTGTCTACATATGCCTACGGCAAATTGACTGTATAATATGTTACTGAGACCGGCTTTAACACTTGAGATACTTGCCTTCCCCGGGTTCTGAAGCCAAAGGACACTAACCGGCATTAGATCTCCAGAGATTATGGGGTAGCTAGTGTCACTCCCCTGAGGGGTGCCCTCAGTCTCACTGGGCCACAGGCTTCAAACTCACTGCGCGTGGCCGGAAGGAAACCCACATGGCTGAGTTTCCTTGGGAGCTAGATTCCTGCTGCAGAACTAAGCTCTTTTCCTCTCTCTCCTGTTCCTTTCTCTACAGGAACGTGATGCCCAAAACTCTGGATGGACAAATAACGATGGAGAAGACGCCGAGCTATTTTGTGACCAACGAGGCCCCAAAGCGCATTCACTCCATGGCCAAGGACACCAAGCTGATCGTGGTGGTGCGGAACCCGGTCACCAGGGCCATCTCGGACTACACGCAGACGCTCTCCAAGAAACCTGAGATCCCCACCTTCGAAGTACTTGCCTTCAAGAACCGGACCCTGGGACTGATCGATGCCTCCTGGAGCGCCATCCGCATTGGGATCTATGCGCTGCACCTGGAGAACTGGCTGCAGTACTTCCCACTTTCCCAGATCCTCTTTGTCAGCGGCGAACGGTTAATTATTGACCCTGCTGGGGAAATGGCCAAGGTCCAGGATTTCTTAGGCCTCAAAAGGATTGTGACAGAGAAGCATTTTTATTTCAATAAAACCAAGGGGTTTCCTTGTTTGAAGAAGCCAGAGGACAGCAGCGCCCCCAGGTGCCTGGGCAAGTCCAAGGGTCGAACTCATCCCAAAATAGACCCAGATGTTATCCACAGACTGCGCAAGTTTTACAAACCATTCAATGTCATGTTTTACCAAATGACAGGTCAAGATTTCCAGTGGGAACAGGAAGAAAGTGATAAGTAAAGCCAAGACAGCAGGGAAAAAGCTCTCTGTAGATTCTATCTAGAGGTGAATCGTTGTCAGAGACACTAAACTTGCACAGGGCTAAAGTCTCAGTCTTGTGACAAAGAGACTTATATTGTCAAGGTTAAAGTCAAGCTGAACAGCATTTCCAGCTCTGAAACCTTCCTGTCACAGCGAGCCCAGGTTGCATTTGGGTCTGTTCCAAGCCCTCCCACTGTATTGTATTGCAAGAATGGCTGGGGGAGGCTCCGGTGGGACAGGGGAGGCTACCGGTGTCTAGCACTTTGTTCCTGGTGCTTCCTGTCAGCGCCAGCCAGTCAGTATTCAGTGAGTCCTACCCACGGCCAACAAAGGATGAGGGAAGCTTATAGAATCCCAATAGCGACAAGGCGAGCCGACAGATTCCATTTCTTCTGCACTACTTTAGTTTTGCCTTGCTGGCAGTCAGGTGTCAGATCACACACACACAAACAGCAAAGCTGCAAAGAAACTATTTACAGACCCTTCACCTGCATACTAGTTACACCTTGCACTAGCTACCACTTACCAAATGCCACAAATATCCTGAGCCAATACACTTTGGGGTGTAACTCCATTAACTGAACAGAGTTGCTTCTGATTTCCTCTGGTCTGCAGTGAGGCCGGAATCCAGGCTTCCCCACTAAGTCCTCATATGCTCCTTTAGATGATCACGCAGTAAAAACCACTGGCACCTAAGGAGCCAGCTGAGAATGATCTCATGGGATCCATCCCAGAAAGCTTGGCCTGGATGCGTTGCACAGTCTCCTAGCAGAAGGTGCAGTGTCCCGCTCACAGCTCTTCCTGCAGGCAGGTAATGAAATGGCATTTCTCAATCATTCTGGAAACCCGCTGCTTCCCTGCATAGCAGATGGCAGTTGAGGTTGTCATTACAGGCGGCTTTTTAGTTCTTTGCTAGGTAGCCATGAGCCCAGAAGAAGATCCTCTACTGAGTAAAACCTCATCCCCGTATCTAGAGTGGTGCAAAATCCAGACACCGGCCTGACCTTCAAAAATGCTGAGAGCCACAAATGCCACTGAAGTCCCTGGGACCGTGGGTGCAAGCCGGTGGGACTGTGGGTGCAAGCCGGTGGGACCGTGGGTGCAAGCCAGTGGGACTGTGGGTGCTCAGCACTTCTGAAAATCAGGGCTCAGCTGGGTTTGCAAAACCACGAGACATTCTTCATCTTTGCTTCAAAATCTGCAAAGAGGAGAAAAGGTCATTTCCACCGAGCGAGCGCTCACTGCCCTGGAGAAAGCTTCCTTCCCGAGTGGAAATGACAAAGATTTATGATCAACCAAATTGGCAAATCCCGATGGAAATGATAAGATAAGCACCTGTCACTCCTAGGGTGACCAGATGTCCCGATTTTAGAGGGACAATCCCGATTTTTGGGTCTTTTTCTTATAAAGGCTCCTATTACCCCCCACCCCCTGTTCCGATTTTTCACATTTGCTGTCTGGTCACCCTAGTCACTCCTAGAACCTCAGCAAATCCGAAGCGAGCTGCATGCCTGGATCAAAGACAAGGTAGCAGCCGTTTGACACAGCTGCACTATATTCCATGTCTCTTCCTGAGAAAAACCCGGGAACAGTGGGCACGAAAGGCAAACACCGTGTTACCTGTGAGGGAACATTTCCTTCCTTTGGGTGATTTCTTGCTGTCTGGGGTTTCTTTTCTTTTCTTTTCCTTTTATTTACTGTGTAAAAAGAGCAGCAGTGGGGCCTGCTTTTGCAGGGGGAGGAGGGAAGGCGTTTCATTTTTATCAAGCCTCAGCGCTCCTTTGAGATGTTGCGTTTGTTGCTGTTTGAAAGCAGCAAGAAAACACAGCTTATGTATTCCTGAGCAAGACCAAGGCTCGGTTTTGATTAAGGTGGCAAGAAATCCTTGTTGATCCAACTAACCAAAGGAAATGTCACTAAAACACCGTGAAGCTAGGTAACAGCTGAACCTACTTTGGGTTTCATGGCCTGTCATGTGGTTCATTACACAATAAAGTGGTGCTAGTGCTTTGGGTTGTATAAAAGGAGCTAAATTCATTTGTCAGATTTCGATTGTGGGCCAGGTTTGGGGAGAATCACATTCGTTCCCACTGACGTAAATGTCAGTTCATATTAGCCTGATTAGGTTTTAAAACAGCATCTGACATAAAACACTTTCTCACCGACCTGCAAACCGAGAAATGTATTGTACAAACACTGGAAATATGTAGTAAGGGGGGAGTTCAGTTGTTTCAGATGTTATTAAAACATTATTTCTTCTGCTAAATGAAAGCTGGGTTGTTTTGCCATTTCGTGCAAAATGATTCATGGCTTCAGATGGAGGGAATTTTTTTTAAATCTTCCCAATTTCTAGGGTCCTGCTTACATGGACACCCGAAGCCTTTTCTTATTTCACAGGCCCCGCAAACCCTGAGCTCGTTTTGGTCTCACTCCTGCCCGATGCTGAGCCCCGCCTGGAAATACGAGGTTGCCCGTCAGCACGGGGAATCATAGAATCATGGAATATCAGGGTTGGAAGGGACCTCAGGAGGTCCTCTAGTCCAACCCCCTGCTCAAAGCAGGACCAATCCCCAACTAAATCATCCCAGCCAGGGCTTTGTCAAGCCTGACCTTAAAAACCTCTAAGGAAGGAGATTCTACCACCTCCCTAGGTAACCTATTCCAGGGCACTCAGCACCTGGCAGGATCAAGCCCTTTCAACTAATCTTTGCAAAAGAGGATTAAAAAGTTCATTTTCCTGACAGTGGTTTCATTAGCAGTCGGAACAACGCCGTGTGAACCACAGCTGTGCTGGGGCGGCCTGCCCACCCCTTAGCAACAACCTGAGAAAGGGGGAGCTTTTCGTTCCCACACGAGACCCTACTGAGCTCAGAGGCCCCCATAGGACCACCCCCACCCCCCGCCCAAAGCACACCAAAAATGTTCTTTGCATATTTTAAAAACCCTAAAAAAGCCAGCGTGTTGTGCTGCTCCCTAGTCAGGGGCCACCTGGGATCAGCCAGGACAGCAGAGGCCGCGGATCGCTTGTGGTCTTTGGCTGCTCTTTTCACAGGCCCATTCCTGGAAGGAAAAGAGACTTGAGGCAAGACCCTGCCTGTGCCGCTGATGCTGTGGTTCCGTGGATTGGTGAAAGCTTTTGGCCCATAGCTGGGTAGGAGACGTAGCTCCAGTTTGCACCTGGATGAAGTCCAGTCACCCCCAACCTGTTTGCTGTATTCCCAGAACAGCAACAAAATGCTGAGCCAGGATTCAGACAGCAGAGCGTGGCCATAGTAGGCTACCTGTGCTTAATGCTGCCTCCCTTCGCCACCCTCTGGAAGGAGCTTGCTTCACCCCCGCCAGCTCGCCCGCCCAGCCGCTAGCAATGGAAACGGTTACAAAGCTGCGTGTTCTTGCAGTGAGACGCTCTGGAGGCAGGTCCCATTTGGCTGCTACAATAGAACTGGACCTGTCTGCACCCAGGGGATGCTGCGCCACCGGGGCTTCTTGCCCAGTCTTCTTTTTGCCATATTTTAAGAGGTTTATATTTTATATGGGTTACTTCCCTGCGCTCGGGAGGTGGCGCTTACTGACTCCAGCAAAGGGGATGTGCTGCTCCTGCACTTTTCCAACTGCATTGCTCGTCTGCAGGCCTGTTCTGGAGCTAGGCCTCTGGTGAACATTAATGGCTGGCTAAGAAATCAAGAAGCCAGGAGAGACTCAGGTGCCCAGGGGTGGGTGTTCTCTAGCACCACACATGATGCTGTTTGCTGTTGCTCTTGGGAATGGGAGGCCTGGCATGACCAGCCATCAAGAGGCGGCGATATGGCTTTGTCGGCTTGGGGAGATGGTGACTTTTGTCCCTGCACACCCGCGCAGTCAGTGACAAGTGTCCGGCTTTGTAATGTGCTGATGTGACCGAGGAGTTATTTTCTCTCCAGCGAGAGAGGGAGCAACCTGCTAGGAGGGAGTTGGGTTAATAACTTTTTTTTTTTTACTATTTAAATGTCAGCATTACGACACACAGGAGATTGAATTTTGTATTTGATTTCCATTAGCAAAGCATAAATTATATTTAATTTTATACACAGAGACTGGATGATTCATTGTTATGGAAAAGCTGGTACTTAATGGTTTAGAAATGAAAATGGACAATTCGTCCTTTTGAAAGCAAACTGCTGTTCTGTCATCTGCTCCCAAACACGTCTGTCTGTATCATTCTGTACCGGAACGATAGGAACGTCTGAAAATCTTCAACTTAAAACTTGAACCTAACAGCACTAAACAATAAAATATTGTAGCAGCTGATTTCTCTGCTCCATTTCTCCTTGGTCTCTGCACGGGTATATTCCAAAGCGGCAGGATGGCAGGGGTGAGGAGAATTCTCTGCACTATCCCATAATCAACCTAATGCCATAGAGACTGGTCAGCGCAGTGCAGGAGCCGGGGCCCAGTCAGTCGCTTGGGATGCAGGTAGTGGGAGATGTTCCTCTCTTAGTTTTCCATGACCGTGAGCACAGATCAGGTCCAAAAGGACCTGGGAGCAAGAAGAGAACAAACCACGCAGCTGTACTGGGGCACAAAACTCACTTTGCTAGCTGGGGGGCTCTGTGCCTCGCGTGGGTATCCTCGCCGGGCTGGGGGCCCGGGGAGCCGGTGTCACTCCCTGGGAAGGACAGAACCAGCAGCAGGTTAATGCCGCCAGCTTTGTCTGAGCGCGGCCGACACATTTCCCTGTAGGATCTTGTTAATGCCATGTTGAAAGGCTGTTTGGCTAATTGCAGGGAGACAATGACTCTCACGCTACATATGCCCATAGCTGATGACTGAGTCACCCCTTCCCC